>NC_092788.1:54382403-54692403 GCF_047496795.1 Chiloscyllium punctatum | reverse complement strand
TCCCCACGCTCTCTGGCACTTTGTTCCAGTCTCTAACCCCTGGATTAATCCAGCCTATCCCACACTCTCAGACACTGTGTTCCAGACCCTAACCCCTGGATTAATCCGGCCTATCCCTCACGCTCAGACATTGTGTTCCAGACCCTAACCCCTGGATTAATTCGGCCTATCCCACACTCTCAGACAGTGTTCCAGACCCTTACCCCTGGAATAATCCAGCCTATCCCACACTCTCAGACAGTGTTCCAGACCCTTACCCCTGGAATAATCCAGCCTATCCCACACTCTCAGCCACTGTATTTAAGACACTTACCCCAGGATTAATCCAAACTATGCCACACTCTCAAGCACTGCGTTCCAGACCCTAACTCCTGGAATATTCCGGCCTATCCCACACTCACACACTGTGTTCCAGACCCGAACCACTGG
Organism: Chiloscyllium punctatum; assembly: GCF_047496795.1. Classification (NCBI taxonomy): domain Eukaryota; kingdom Metazoa; phylum Chordata; class Chondrichthyes; order Orectolobiformes; family Hemiscylliidae; genus Chiloscyllium; species Chiloscyllium punctatum. Next base: position 54,691,974 of record NC_092788.1, on the reverse strand, counting down.
ATGGACCCGGCCTATCCCACACTCTCGGGCACTGTGTTCCAGACCCTAATTCCTGGAGTAATCTGGCCTATCCCACACTCTCAGACATTGCGTTCCAGAGTCTAACCCCTGGACTAATCTGGCCTTCTCCACACTCTCAGACACTGTGATTCAGAACCTAACCCCTGGATTATTCCGGTCTCCCCCAGAGTCTCAGGCCCTGTGTTCGAGACCCTAAACCCAGGATTAATCCGGCCCGTTCCACACTCTAAGGCACTGTGATGCAGACCCTAACCCCAGGATAAATCCAGCCTACTCTACTCCCGCAGATACTGTATTCCAGACACAAACTGCTGGACTAAATGCGGCCTATCCCACACTCTCAGGCACTGTGTTCCAGACCCTAACCCCTGCATTAATCCAGCCTATCCCTCACGCTCAGACATTGTGTTCCAGACCCTAACCCCTGGATTGACCCAGCCACCCCAAACTCTCAGACACTGCGTTCCAGACCCTAACCCCTGGATTGACCCGGCCTCCCCCAGACTCTCAGGCACTGTGTTCGAGACCCTAGGCCTAGGATTAATCCGGCCTGTCCCACACTCTCAGGCACTGTGTTCCAGACCCTAACCCCTGGAGTAATCTGGCCTTCCCCTCCCTCTCAGAAACCGTGTTCCAGACCGTAACCCCTGGATTAGTCCGGCCTATCCCACACTCTGAGGCACTGTTTTCCAGACCCTAACCCCTGGATTAATCCAGCCAATTCCACACTCTCAGGCACTGTGTTGCAGACAGTAACACCTGCATTAATCCAGCCTATCCCACATTCTCAAACACTGTGTTCCAGCCCTTAACACTGGATTAATCCGGCCAATCACTCACGCTCAGACACTGTGTTCCAGACCCTAACCCCTGGATTAATCCGGTATCCTCACACTCTCAGACACTGTGTTCCAGACCCTAACCAATGGATTAATCTGGCCTATCCTACGCTCTCAGGCACTGTATTCCAGCCATTTACCCCTGGATTAATCTGACCTATCTCACACTCTCAGACATTGTGTTCCAGACCCTAACCCCTGGATTGACCCGGCCTATCACACACTCACAGACACTGTATTTCAGACCCTAACCCCTGGATTATTCCGGCCTCCCCTGGACTCTCAGGCACTGTGTTCGAGACCCTAAACCCAGGATTAATCCAGCCCATTCCACACTCTGAGGCACTGTGATGCAGACCCTAACCCCTTGATTAATCCGGCCTATCCCACACTCTCAGACTCTGTGCTCCAGACACTAAATCCTGGATTATTCCGGCCACCCCACACTCTCAGGCATTTTGTTCCAGACCCTAACCCCTGGATTAATCCGACCTATCCCACTCTCTTAAACACTGCATTGCAGACCCTAATTCCTGGAGTAGTCTGGCCTATCCCACACTCTCAGACACTGGGTTCCAGACCCTAATGCCTGGATTAATCCGGCCTATCCCACATTCCCAGACACTTTGTTCCAGACTCTAACCCCGGGATTGAATCGGCCTTCCCCACACTTTCCGGAACTTTGTACCAGACCCCAACCCCTGGATTTATCCGGCCTATTTTACACTCTCAGGCACTGTATTCTAGACACTTACCCCTAGATTAATCCGACCTATCCCACATTATCAAGCACTGCGTTCCAGACCCTACCTCCTGGAATATTCCGGCTTATCCCACACTCACACACTGTGTTCCAGACCCGAACCACTGGATTGACCCGGCCACCCCAAACTCTCTGACACTGTGTTCCAAACCCTAACCCCTGGATTGACCCGGCCAACCCAAACTCTATGACACTGTGTTCTAGACACTAACCATTGGATGGACCCGGTCTATCCCACACTCTCAGACACTGTGTTCCAGACCCTAAACCCTGGATTAGGCTGGCCTATCTCACACTCTCAGGCGCTTTGTACCACACCCTAAACCCTGGATTAATCCGGCCGATCCCACACTCTCATGCACTTTGTTCGAGACCCTACCCCCTGGATTAATCCTGCCTATCCCACACTCTCAGACAGTTTGTTCCAGACTCTAACCCCAGGATTGAATCGTCCTTCCCCACACTTTCCGGCACTTTGTACCAGACCCTAACCGCTGGAAAAATCCGGCCTATCCCACACTCTCAGGCATTGTGTTCCAGAACCTAACCCCTCGATTAATCCGGCCTATCCCACACTCTCAGGCACTGTGTCCAGACCTAACCCCTGGATTAATCCAGCCTTTCCCACACTCTCAGGCACTTTGTTCCAGATCCTAACCCCTGCATTGAACCGGCCTCACCACACTCTCAGACACTGTGTTCCAAGCCCTAAACTCTGGATTAATCCGGCCTATCCCACACTCTCAGACATTGTATTACACACACTAACCCCTGTATTAATCCAGCCTATCATACACTCTCAGACACTGTGTTCCAGACCCTAACCCCTGGATTAATCCAGCCTATCCTACACTCTCAGACACTGTGTTCCAGACACTAACCCCTGGATTAATCCAGCCTATCCTACAAATTTATCACTGTGTTCCAGACCCTAACTCCTGCATTAATCCAGCCTATCCCTCACGCTCAGACATTGTGTTCCAGACCCTAACCCCTGGATTGACCCGGCCACCCCAAACTCTCTGACACTGTGTTCCAGTCCCTATCCCATGGATTAATCCAGCCAATACACACTCTCAGGCTCTGTGTTCCAGATCCTAATTCCTGGAGTAATTTGGCCTATCCCACACTCTCTGACACTGGATTGACCCGGCCACACCAAACTCTCTGACACTGTGTTCCAGTCTAACCATGGATTAAACTGGCCAATACACACTCTCAGACATTGCGTTCCAGACCGTAACCCCTGGATTAATCTAGCCTTCTCCACACTCTCAGACACTGAGTTCCAGACACTAACCCCGGGATTAATCCGACCTATCCCACACTCTCAGACACTGCGTTCCAGAACCTAACCCCTGGATTGACCCGGCCTCCATCACACTCTCAGACACTGTATTTTAGACCCTAACCCCTGGATTATTCCAGCCTCCCCCAGACTCTCAGGCACTGTGTTTCAGACCCCTGGATTATTCCGGCCTCCCCCAGACTCTCAGGCACTGTGTTCGAGACCCTAAACCCAGGATTAATCCAGCCCATTCCACACTCTAAGGCACTGTGATGCAGACCCTAACCCCTGGATTAATCCGGCCTATTCTACTCCCGCAGACACTATATTCCAGGCCCCAACCGATGGATTAAATGTGGCCTATCCCACACTCTCAGACACTGTGTTCCAGACCCTAACTCCTGCATTAATCCGGCCTATCCCACACTCTCAAATGCTGTGTTCCAGACCTTAACACTGGATTAATCCGGCCAATCCCTCATGCTCAGACATTGTGTTCCAGACCCTAGCCCATAGATTGACCCGGCCTATTCCACACTCGAAGGCACTTTGTGCCAGACCTAACCCCTGGTTTAATGCGGCCTATCCCACACTCTCAGACAATGTGTTCCAGACCCTAACCCCTGTATTAATCCGGCATATCCCACACTCTCAGGTACTTTGTACCAGACACTAGCTCCTGGATTATTCCGGCCTCCCCCAGACTCTCAGGCACTGTGTTCGAGATCCTAGCCCAGGATTAATCCGGCCCATTCCACACTGAGGCACTGAGATGCAGACCCGAACCACTAGATTAACCCGGCCTATCCCACACTCTCAGATACTGTGTTCCAGACCCTAATGCCTGGATTAATCCGGCCTATCCCACACTCTCAGACACTGTGTTCCAGACCCTAACTCCTGCATTAATCCAGCCTAGCTCTCACGCTCAGACATTGTGTTCCAGACCCTAACCCCTGGATTGACCCGGCCACCCCAAACTCTCTGACACTGTGTTCCAGTCCCTAACCCATGGATTAATCCGGCCAATACACACTCTCAGACACTGTATTCCAGACCCTAACCCCTGGATTAATCCCGCCTATTCCACACTCTGAGGCACTGTATTCCAGACACTTTCCCCTGGATTAATCCGACCTATCCCACTCTCCCAAACACTGTGTTCCAGACCCTAACCCCTGGGTTAATCCGGACTATCCCACACTCTCTGACACTGTGTTCCAGACGCTAATGCCGGGATTAATCCGGCCTATTCTACAGTCCAAGACACTTTGTTCCAGACTCTAACCCCCGGATTGAATCGGCCTTCCCCACACTTTCCGGCACTTTGTACCAGACCCTAACCCCTGGATTAATCTGGACAGTACTTCTCTCGCAGACACTGTATTCCAGACCCAAACCGCTGGAATAATCTGGCCTATCCCTCAATCTCAGAACCTGTGTTCCAGACCCTAACCCCTGGATTATTCCAGCCTATCCTATACTCTCAGACACTTTGTTCCAGTCCCTAACCCCTGGATTAATCCAGCCTATCCCACACTCTCAGCCTCTGTGTTCCAGACCCTAATTCCTGGAGTAATCCGGCCTATTCCACACACTCAGACACTGAGTTCCAGACCCTAAATCCTGGATTATTCTGGCCTCCCACACACTCTTAGGCACTGTGTTCAAGACCCTAACCCCTGGATTATTCCGGCCTACCCCACACTCTCAGCCACTGTGTTCCAGACACTAACCATCGGATTGACCCGGCCTATTCCACACTCTCAGACACTGAGTTCCAAACCCTAACACCTGGATTAATCCGGCCTATTCCACACTCTCAGACACTGAGTTCCAAACCCTAACACCTGGATTAATCCGGCCTATTCCACACTCTCAGACACTGAGTTCCAAACCCTAACACCTGGATTAATCCGGCCTATCCCACACTCTCAGACACTGAGTTCCAAACCCTAACACCTGGATTAATCCGGCCTATTCCACACTCTCAGACACTGAGTTCCAAACCCTAACACCTGGATTAATCCGGCCTATCACACACTCTCAGACACTGAGTTCCAGACCTTAACCTCTGGAATATTCCGGCCTACCCCACACTCTGAGAAACTGTGTTCCAGACCATACCCCTGGATTATTCCGGCATAACCCACACTCTCAGACACTGTGTTCCTGACCCTAACACCTGGATTATTCCGGCCTCCGCACACTCTCAGGCACTGTGTTCCAGACCCTAACACCTGGATTAATCTGGCCTATCCCTCACGCTCAGACACTGTGTTCCAGACACTAACCCTGGGATTGACCCGGTGTCCCCGCACTCTCAGACACTGTATTCCAGACACTTACTCTGGATTATTCCGGCCTATCCCACTCTCTGAAGCACTGCATTCCAGACCCTAACTCCTAGAATATTCCAGCCTATCCCACACTCACACAGTGTGTTCCAGACCCTAATCCCTGGATTGACCCGGCCACCCCAAACTCTCTGACACTGTGTTCCAGTCCCTAACCCATGGATTAATCCGGCCAATACACACTCTAAGGCTCTGTGTTCCAGACCCTAATTCCTGGAGTAATCCGGCCTATCACACACTGTCCGACACTGCGTTCCAGACCCTAACGACTGGATTGACCCGGCCTCCATCACACTCTCAGACACTGTGTTCGAGACCCTAAACCCAGGATTAATCCGGCCCATTCCACACTCTGAGGCACTGTGATGCAGACCCTAACTCCTGGATTAATCCGGCCTATCCCACACTTTCAGCTACTGTGTTCCAGACACTAACCATTGGATTGACCCAGTATCCCCACACTCTCAGACACTTTGTGCCAGAACCTAACCCGTGGATTAATCCGGCCTATCCCACACTCTCAGGCACTTTGTGCCAGACCCAAACCCCTGGATTAATCCAGCCTATCCTACACTCCCAGACACTTTGTTCCAGATGCTAACCCCGGGATTGAATCGGCCTTCCCCACACTTTCCGGCACTTTGTACCAGACCCTAACCCCTGGATAATCCAGCCTTTCTTACTCCCGCAGAAACTGTATTCCAGGCCCAAACCGCTGGATTATTGCGGCCTATCCCACACTGTCAGACACTGTTCCAGACCCTAACCCCTGGATTAATCCGGCCTAACCCACACTCTCACGCACTCTGTTCCAGACAGTAACCCCTGGATTGACCTGGCCTATTCCACACTCTCAGTCACTGAGTTCCAGACACTAAATACTGAATTATTCCGGTCTCCCCACACTCTCATTCACTTTGTCCCAGACCCTAACCCCTGGATTAATCCGGCCTATTCAACACTCTCAGACACTGTGTTCCAGACCCTAACCCCTGGATTAATCCGGCCTATCCTACACTCCCAGACACTTTTTTCCAGATTCTAACCCCGGGATTGAATCGGCCTTCCCCACACTTTCCGGCACTTTGTACCAGACCCTAACCCCTGGATTAATCCGGCCTATTCTACTCCCGCAGACACTGTATTCCAGACCCAAACCACTGGATTAATCCGGCCTATCCCACGCTCTCAGACACTGTGTTCGAGACCCTAACCCCTGGATTGACCCAGTGTCCCCACACTCTCAGACACTGTTTTCCAGACCCTAACCCTGGCCTATCCCACACTCTCAGGCACTGTATTCCACATACTTACCCCTGGATTAATCCGACCTATCCCACTCTCTCAAACACTGCGTTCCAGACCCTAACTCGTACAATATTCCAGCTTAACCCACACTCACACACTGTGTTCCAGACCCTAACCCCTGGATTAATCCAGTTTATCCCATAAACTCAGACAATGTATTCCAAACCGTAACCCCTGGATTGACCCAGTGTCCTTACACTCTCAGACACTGTTTTCCAGACCCTAACCCATGGATTAATCTGGCCTATCCCACACTATCAGACACTGTATTCCACATGCTTACCCCTGGATTAATCTGACCTATCCCACTCTCTCACATACTGTTCCAAACCCTAACCCCTGGATTGACCCGGCCACCCCAAACTCTCTGACACTCTCTTCCAGTCCCTAACCCATGGATTAATCCGGCCAATACACACTCTCAGGAATTGTGTTCCAGACCCTAATTCCTGGAGTAATCTGGCCTATCCCAAACTCTCTGATACTGTGTTCCAGACCCTAACCCCTGGATTGACCCGGCCAATACACACTCTCAGGCTCTGTGTTCCAGACTCTAATTCCTGGATTAATCCGGCCTACCCCACACTCTCAGCCACTGTGTTCCAGACACTAAATCCTGGACTATCCCGGCCTCCCTACACTATCAGACACTTTGTAACAGACCCTAACAACTGGATTAATCCGGCCTATCCCACACTCTCAGACACTGAGTTCCAGACACTAAATCCTGGACTATCCCGGCCTCCCTACACTATCAGACACTTTGTTCCAGACCCTAACAACTGGATTAATCCGGCCCCTCCCACACTCACAGACACTGAGTTCCAGACACTAAATCCTGGACTATCCCGGCCTCCCTACACTATCAGGCACTTTGTAACAGACCCTAATCCCTGGATTAATCCGGCCTATCCCACACTCTCAGACACTGAGTTCCAGACACTAAATCCTGGACTATCACGGCCTCCCTACACTATCAGGCACTTTGTAACAGACCCTAACAACTGGATTAATCCGGCCTATCCCACACTCCTAGACACTGAGTTCCAGACACTGAATCCTGGATTATCCCGGCCTCCCCACACTCTGAGGAACTTTGTTCCAGACCCTAATCCCTGGATTAATCCGGCCTATCCCACACTCTCAGACACTCTGTACCAGAACATAATGCCTGGATTAATTCGGCCTATCCCACATTCTCAGACACTCTGTACCAGACCCTAACCCCTGGATTAATCCAGTCTATCCCACGCTCTCAGACACTCTGTTCCAGACCCTAATGCCTGGATTAATTCGGCCTATCCCACACTCCCTCACACTTTGTTCCAGACTCTAACCCTGGGAATGAATCAACCTTCCCCACACTTTCCGGCACTTTGTACCAGTCCCTAATGCCTGGATTAATCCGGCCTATCCTACTCCCGCAGACACTATATTCCAGACCCAAAAAGATGGATTGATCCGGCCTATCCCACACTCTCAGACACTGTGTTCCAGACCCTAACCCCTGGATTGACCTGGCCTATCCCACACTCTCAGGCACTGTGTTCCATACGCTAATTCCTGGAGTAATCTGGCCTATCCCAAACTCTCTGATACTGTGTTCCAGACCCTAACCCCTGGATTAATCCAGCCTCCCCCACACTTTCTGACACTGTGTTCCAGACCCTAACCCCTGGATTAATCCGGCCAATCCCTCACACTCGGACATTGTGTTCCAGACCCTAACCCCTGGATTGACCCGGCCTCCCCACTCTCTCAGACACTGTACTCCAGACCCTAACCCCTGGTTTAATCCGGCCTATTCCACACTCTCAGGCACTGTATTCCAGACACTTACCTCTGGATTAATCCGACCTATCCCACTGTCTCAAGCAATGTGTTCCAGACCCTAACTCCTGAAATATTCCAGCCTATCGCACAATCTCACAAACTGTGTTCCAGACCCTAACCCCGGGATTAATCCGGTCTATCCCATAAACCCAGACAATGTATTCCAGACCCTAACACCTGGATATACCAGGCCACCAGGTCATCTGTTGGGTCATCTGCTCTTGCCTGTGTGAGTTAGATTGTCACTGTGCTGTCAGTCTGCTCTTCCCTGGGTGGGTACATTGACAGAGTGGGGTCAGTCTGTTCTTCCCTGAGAGTGTTACATTGACAGAGTGCGGTAAGTCGGCACTTCCCTGGGTGTGTTACATTGACAGAGTGGCGTCAGTCTGCTCTTCCCTGGGTGTGTTACATTGACAGAGTGGGGTCAGTCTGCTCTTCCCTGGGTGTGTTATATTGACAGAGTGGGGTAAGTCTGATCTTCCCTGGTTGTGTTACATTGACAGAGTGGGGTCAGTCTGCTCTTCCCTGGGTGTGTTACATTGACAGAGTGGGGTCAGTCTGCTCTGCCCTGGGTTTGATACATTGACAGAGTGGTGTCAGTCTGCACTTCCCTGGGTGTGTTACATTGACAGAGTGGGGTCAGTCTGCTCTTCACTGGGTGTGTTACATTGACAGAGTGGGGTCAGTCTGCTCTTCCCTGGGTGTGTTACATTGACAGAGTGGGGTCAGTCTGATCGTCCCTGGGCGTGTAACATTGATAGATTGGGGTCAGTCTGCTCTTCCCTGCGTGTGTTACATTAACAGAGTGGTGTCAGTCTGCTCTTCCCTCGGTGTGTTACATAGACAGAGTGGGGTCAGTCTGCCCTTCACTGGGTGTGTTACATTGACAGAGTGGGGTCAGTCTGCTCTTCCCTCGGTGTGTTACATTGACAGAGTGGGGTCAGTCTGCTCTTCCCTCGGTGTGTTACATTGACAGAGTGGGGTCAGTCTGCTCTTCCCTGGGTGTGTTACATTGACAGAGTGGGGTCAGTCTGCTCTTCCTTGGGTGTGTTACATTGACAGAGTGGGGTCAGTCTGCTCTTCCCTGATTTTGTTACATTGACAGATTGAGGTCAGTCTGCTCTTCCCTGGGTATTGCACATTGACAGAGTGGGGTCAGACTGCACTTCCCTGGGTGTGTTACATTGACAGAGTGGGGTCATTCTGCTCTTCCCTCATTGTGTTACATAAACAGAGTGGGGTCAGTCTGCCCTTCACTGGGTGTGTTACATTGACAGAGTGGGGTCAGTCTGCTCTTCCCTTGGTGTGTTACATTGACTGAGTGGGGTCGTACTGCTCTTCCCTGGGTGTGTTACATTGACATTGTGCGGTCAGTCTGTTTTTTTTTACCTGTGTGGGTAACATTGACAGAGTGGGGTCAGTCTGGTCTTCCCTGGGTGGGTTACAATGACAGAGTGGGGTCAGTCTGCTCTTCGCTGGTTGTGATTCATTGACTGAGTGGGGTCAGTGTGTTCTTCCCTGGGTGTGTTACATTGACAGAGTGAGGTCAGTCTGATCTTCCCTGGGTGGGTTACATTGACAGAGTGGGGTCAGTCTGGTCTTCCCTGGGTGTGTTACATTGACAGAGTGGGGTCAGTCTGCTCTTCACTGGGTGGGTTACAATAACAGTGTGGGGTCAGTCTGCTCTTCCCTGGGTGCGTTACATTGACAGAGTGGGGTCAGTCTGCACATCCCTGGTGGCTTACATTGACAGAGTGGGGTCTGTCTACTCTTCCCTGGGTGTGTTACTTTGATAGAGTGTGGTCAGTCTGCTCTTAACTGGGTGTGTTACATTGACAGATTGCGGTCAGTCTGCTCTTCCCTGGGTATGTTACATTGACAGAGTGGGGTCAGTCTGATCTTCTCTGGGCGTGTTATATTGACAGAGTGGGTTCAGTCTGTTCTTCCCTGGGTGTGTTACATTGACAGAGTGAGGTCAGTCTGCTATTCACTGGGTGTGTTACACTGACAGAATGGGGTCAGTCTGCTCTTCTCTGGGTGTGTTACATTTACTGAGTGGGGTCAATCTGGTCTTCCCTGGGTGTGTTACATTGACAGAATGGGGTCAGTCTGCTCTTCTCTGGGTGTGTTACATTGACTGAGTGTGGTCAGTCTGCTCTTCCCTGGGTGTGTTACTTTGACCGAGTGAGGTCAGTGTGCTCTTCCCTGGGTGGGTTACATTGACAGAGTGGGGTCAGTCTGGTCTTCCCTGGGTGGGTTTCAATGACAGAATGGGGTCAGTCTGCTCTTCGCTGGTTGTGATTCATTGACTGAGTGGGGTCAGTGTGTTCTTCCCTGGGTGTGTTACATTGACAGAGTGAGGTCAGTCTGTTCTTCCCGGGGTGGGTTACAATGACAGAGTGGGGTCAGTCTGGTGTTCCCTGGTTGTGTTACATTGACAGAGTGGGGTCAGTCTGCTCTTCCCTGGGTGTGTTACATTGACAGTGTGAGGTCAGTCTGCTCTTCCCTGGGTGTGTTAAATTGACAGAGTGGGGTCAGTCTGCACTTCCCTGGTGGCTTATATTGACAGAGTTGGGTGTGTCTATTCTTCCCTGGGTGTGTTACTTTGATAGAGTGTGGTCAGTCTGCTCTTACCTGGGTGTGTTACATTGACAGATTGCGGTCAGTCTGCTCTTCCCTGGGTATGTTACATTGATAGAGTTGGGTCAATCTGATCTTCTCTGGATGTGTTATATTGACAGAGTGGGTTCAGTCTGTTCTTCACTGAGTGTGTTACCTTGACAGAGTGAGGTCAGTCTGCTCTTCCCTGTGTGTGTTACATTGACAGAGTGGGGTCAGTCTGCTCTTCCCTGGGTGTGTTACATTGACAGATTGCGGTCAGTCTGCTCTTCCCTTGGTATGTTACATTGATATGGTCGGGTCAATCTGATCTTCTCTAGGTGTGTTATGTTGACAGAGTGGGTTCAGTCTGTTCTTCCCTGGGTGTGTTAAATTAACAGAGTGGGGTCAGTCTGCTCTTCACTGGGTGTGGTAATTGACAGAGTGGGGTCAGTCTGCTCTTCCCTGGGTGTGTTACATTGACAGAGTCGGGTCAGTCTGGCCTTCCCTGGGTGTGTTACATTGACAGTGTGAGGTCAGTCTGGTCTTCCCTGGTGGCTTACATTGACAGAGTGGGGTCTGTCTATTCTTCCCTGGGTGTGTTACTTTGATCGAGTGTGGTCAGTCTGCTCTTCCCTGGGTGTGTTACATTGACAGATTGCGGTCAGTCTGCTCTTCCCTTGGTATGTTACATTGATATGGTGGGGTCAATCTGATCTTCTCTAGGTGTGTTATGTTGACAGAGTGGGTTCAGTCTGTTCTTCCCTGGGTGTGTTAAATTAACAGAGTGGGGTCAGTCTGCTCTTCACTGGGTGTGGTAATTGACAGAGTGGGGTCAGTCTGCTCTTCCCTGGGTGTGTTACATTGACAGAGTGAGGTCAGTCTGGCCTTCCCTGGGTGTGTTACATTGACAGAGTGGGGTCAGTCTGGTCTTCCCTGGGTGGGTTACATTGACAGAGTGAGGTCAGTCTGCTCTTCCCTGGGTGGGTTACATTGACAGAGTGGGGTCAGTCTGCTCTTCCCTGGGTGTGGTACATTGACAGAGTGAGGTCAGTCTGATCTTCTCTGGGTGGGTTACATTGACAGAGTGGGGTCAGTCTGGTCTTCCCGGGGTGGGATACAATGACAGTGTGGGGTCAGTCTGCTCTTCTATGGGTGTGTTACATTGACAGATTGGGGTCAGTCTGCTCTTCCCTGGGTGTGTTACATTGACAGAGTGGGGTCAGTCTGCTCTTCCCTGGGTGTGTTACATTGACAGTGTGAGGTCAGTCTGCTCTTCCCTGTGTCTGTTACATTGACAGAGTGGGGTCAGTCTGATCTTCCCTGGGTGTGTTACATTGACAGTGTGAGGTCAGTCTGCTCTTCCCTGGGTGTGTTAAATTGACATAGTGGGGTCAGTCTGCACTTCCCTGGTGGCTTATATTGACAGAGTGGGGTCTGTCTATTCGTCCCTGGGTGTGTTACTTTGATCGAGTGTGGTCAGTCTGCTCTTCCCTGGGTGTGTTACATTGACAGATTGCGGTCAGTCTGCTCTTCCCTTGGTATGTTACTTTGATATGGTGGGGTCAATCTGATCTTCTCCAGGTGTGTTATGTTGACAGAGTGGGTTCAGTCTGTTCTTCCCTGGGTGTATTAAATTGTCAGAGTGGGGTCAGTCTGCTCTTCCCTGGGTGTGTTACATTGTCAGAGTGAGGTCAGTCTGGCCTTTCCTGGGTGTGTTACATTGACAGAGTGGGGTCAGTCTGGTCTTCCCTGGGTGGGTTACATTGACCGAGTGAGGTCAGTCTGCTCTTCCCTGGGTGGGTTACATTGACAGAGTGGGGTCAGTCTGCTCTTCCCTGGGTGGGTTACATTGACAGAGTGGGGTCAGTCTCGTCTTCCCTGGGTGTGTTACATTGACAGAGCGGGGTCAGTCTGCTCTTCCTGGGTGTGTTACATGGACAGAGTGAGGTCAGTCTGCTCTTCCCTGGGTGGGTTACATTGACAGATTGGGGTCAGTCTGCTCTTCCCTGGGTGGGGTACATTGACAGAGTGGGGTCAGTCTGGTCTTCCCTGGGTGTGTTACATTGACAGAGTGGGGTCAGTCTGCTCTTCCTGGGTGTGTTACATGGACAGAGTGAGGTCAGTCTGCTCTTCCCTGGGTGTGTTACATTGACAGAGTGGGGTCAATCTGCTCTTCTCTGGGTGTGTTACATTGACTGAGTGTGGTCAGTCTGCTCTTCCCTGGGTGTGTTACATTGACCGAGTGAGGTCAGTGTGCTCTTCCCTGGGTGTGTTACATTGACAGTGTGGGTTCAGTCTGTTTTTTTTTTACCTGGGTGTGTTACATTGACAGAATGGGGTCAGTCTGCTCTTCCCTGGGTGTGTTACATTGACAGTGTGAGGTCAGTCTGCTCTTCCCTGGGTCTGTTACATTGACAGAGTGGGGTCAGTCTGATCTTCCCTGGGTGTGTTACATTGACAGTGTGAGGTCAGTCTGCTCTTCCCTGGGTGTGTTAAATTGACATAGTGGGGTCAGTCTGCTCTTCCCTGGTGGCTTATATTGACAGAGTGGGGTCTGTCTATTCTTCCCTGGGTGTGTTGCTTTGATCGAGTGTGGTCAGTCTGCTCTTCCCTGGGTGTGTTACATTGACAGATTGCGGTCAGTCTGCTCTTCCCTTGGTATGTTACTTTGATATGGTGGGGTCAATCTGATCTTCTCTAGGTGTGTTATGTTGGCAGAGTGGGTTCAGTCTGTTCTTCCCTGGGTGTGTTAAATTGACAGAGTGGGGTCAGTCTGCTCTTCCCTGGGTGTGTTACATTGACAGAGTGAGGTCAGTCTGGCCTTCCCTGGGTGTGTTACATTGACAGAGTGGGGTGAGTCTGGTCTTCCCTGGGTGGGTTACATTGACAGAGTGAGGTCAGTCTGCTCTTCCCTGGGTGGGTTACATTGACAGAGTGGGGTCAGTCTGGTCTTCCCTGGGTGTGTTACATTGACAGAGCGGGGTCAGTCTGCTCTTCCTGGGTGTGTTACATGGACAGAGTGAGGTCAGTCTGCTCTTCCCTGGGTGGGTTACATTGACAGATTGGGGTCAGCCTGCTCTTCCCTGGGTGGGGTACATTGACAGAGTGGGGTCAGTCTGGTCTTCCCTGGGTGTGTTACATTGACAGAGTGCGGTCAGTCTGCTCTTCCTGGGTGTGTTACATGGACAGAGTGAGGTCAGTCTGCTCTTCCCTGGGTGGGTTACATTGACAGATTGGGGTCAATCTGCTCTTCCCTGGGTGGGTTACATTGACAGTGTGTGGTCAGTCTGCTCTTCCCTGGGTGTGTTACATTGACAGTGTGTGGTCAGTCTGCTCTTCCCTGGGTGTGTTACATTGACAGAGTGGGGTCAGTCTGCTCTTCTCTGGGTGTGTTACATTGACTGAGTGTGGTCAGTCTGCTCTTCCCTGGGTGTGTTACATTGACCGAGTGAGGACAGTGTGCTCTTCCCTGGGTGTGTTACATTGACAGTGTGGGTTCAGTCTGTTTTTTTTTTTACCTGGGTGTGTTACATTGACAGAATGGGGTCAGTCTGGTCTTCCCTGGGTGGGTTACAATGACAGAATGGGGTCAATCTGCTCTTCGCTGGTTGTGATTCATTGACTGAGTGGGGTCAGTGTGTTCTTCCCTGGGTGTGCTACATTGACAGAGTGAGGTCAGTCTGATCTTCCCTGGGTGGGTTACATTGACAGAGTGGGGTCAGTCTGGTCTTCCCGGGGTGGGTTACAATGACAGTGTGGGGTCAGTCTGCTCTTCCATGGGTGTGTTACATTGACAGTGTGGGGTCAGTCTGCTCTTCCCTGGGTGTGTTACATTGACAGAGTGGGGTCAGTCTGCTCTTCCCTGGGTCTGTTACATTGACAGAGTGGGGTCAGTCTGATCTTCCCTGGGTGTGTTACATTGACAGTGTGAGGTCAGTCTGCTCTTCCCTGGGTGTGTTAAATTTACAGAGTGGGGTCAGTCTGCACTTCCCTGGTGGCTTATATTGACAGAGTGGGGTGTGTCTTTTCTTCCCTGGGTGTGTTACTTTGATAGAGTGTGGTCAGTCTGCTCTTACCTGGGTGTGTTACATTGACAGATGGCGGTCAGTCTGCTCTTCCCTGGGTATGTTACATTGATAGAGTTGGGTCAATCTGATCTTCTCTGGATGTGATATATTGACAGAGTGGGTCCAGTCTGTTCTTCACTGAGTGTGTTACCTTGACAGAGTGAGGTCAGTCTGCTATTCACTGGATGTTTTACATTGACAGAGTGGGGTCAGTCTGCTCTTCCCTGGGTGTGTTACATTGACAGATTGCGGTCAGTCTGCTCTTCCCTGGGTGTGTTACATTGATCAAGTGTGATCAGTCTGCTCTTCCCTGGGTGTGTTACATTGACAGATTGCGGTCAGTCTGCTCTTCACTGGAGGCTTACATTGACAGAGTGGGGTCTGTCTATTCTTCCCTGGGTGTGTTACTTTGATCAAGTGTGGTCAGTCTGCTCTTCCCTGGGTGTGTTACATTGACAGATTGCGGTCAGTCTGCTCTTCCCTTGGTATGTTACATTGATATGGTGGGGTCAATCTGATCTTCTCTGGGTGTGTTATGTTGACAGAGTGGGTTCAGTCTGTTCTTCCCTGGGTGTGTTAAATTGACAGAGTGGGGTCAGTCTGCTCTTCACTGGGTGTGGTAATTGACAGAGTGGGGTCAGTCTGCTCTTCCCTGGGTGTGTTACATTGACAGAGTGAGGTCAGTCTGGCCTTCCCTGGGTGTGTTACATTGACAGAGTGGGGTCAGTCTGGTCTTCCCTGGGTGGGTTACATTGAGAGAGTGAGGTCAGTCTGCTCTTCGCTGGGTGGGTTACATTGACAGAGTGGGGTCAGTCTGCTCTTCCCTGCGTGGGTTACATTGACAGAGTGGGGTCAGTCTCGTCTTCCCTGGGTGTGTTACATTGACAGAGCGGGGTCAGTCTGCTCTTCCTGGGTGTGTTACATGGACAGAGTGAGGTCAGTCTGCTCTTCCCTGGGTGTGTTACATTGACAGTGTTGGTTCAGTCTGTTTTTTTTTTACCTGGGTGTGTTACATTGACAGAATGGGGTCAGTCTGGTCTTCCCTGGGTGGGTTACAATGACAGAATGGGGTCAGTCTGCTCTTCGCTGGTTGTGATTCATTGACTGAGTGGGGTCAGTGTGTTCTTCCCTGGGTGTGTTACATTGACAGAGTGAGGTCAGTCTGATCTTCCCTGGGTGGGTTACATTGACAGAGTGGGGTCAGTCTGGTCTTCCCGGGGTGGGTTACAATGACAGTGTGGGGTCAGTCTGCACTTCCCTGGGTGGGTAACATTGACAGAGTGGGGTCAGTCTGGTCTTCCCTGGGTGTGTTACATTGACAGATTGCAGTCAGTCTGCTCTTCCCTGTGTGTGTTACATTGACAGAGTGGGGTCAGTCTGCTCTTCGCTGGTTGTGATTCATTGACTGAGTGGGGTCAGTGTGTTCTTCCCTGGGTGTGTTACATTGACAATGTGGGGTCAGTCTGCTCTTCCCTGGGTGTGTTACATTGACAGAGTGGGTTCAGTCTGCTCTTCCCTGGGTGTGTTACATTGACAGTGTCAGGTCAGTCTGGTCTTCCCTGGGTCTGTTACATTGACAGAGTGGGGTCAGTCTGATCTTCCCTGGGTGTGTTACATTGACAGTGTGAGGTCAGTCTGCTCTTCCCTGGGTGTGTTAAATTGACAGAGTGGTGTCAGTCTGCACTTCCCTGGTGGCTTATATTGACAGAGTGGGGTGTGTCTTTTCTTCCCTGGGTGTGTTACTTTGATAGAGTGTGGTCAGTCTGCTCTTACCTGGGTGTGTTACATTGACAGATGGCGGTCAGTCTGCTCTTCCCTGGGTATGTTACATTGATAGAGTTGGGTCAACCTGGTCATCCCTGGGCGTGTTACATTGACAGAGTGGGTCCAGTCTGTTCTTCACTGAGTGTGTTACCTTGACAGAGTGAGGTCAGTCTGCTATTCACTGGGTGTGTTACATTGACAGAGTGGGGTCAGTCTGCTCTTCCCTGGGTGTGTTACATTGACAGTGTGAGGTCAGTCTGCTCTTCACTGGAGGCTTACATTTACAGAGTGGGGTCTGTCTATTCTTCCATGGGTGTGTTACTTTGATCAAGTGTGGTCAGTCTGCTCTTCCTTGGGTGTGTTACATTGACAGATTGCGGTCAGTCTGCTCTTCCCTTGGTATGTTACATTGATATGGTGGGGTCAATCTGATCTTCTCTGGGTGTGTTATGTTGACAGAGTGGGTTCAGTCTGTTCTTCCCTGGGTGTGTTAAATTGACAGAGTGGGGTCAGTCTGCTCTTCACTGGGTGTGGTAATTGACAGAGTGGGGTCAGTCTGCTCTTCCCTGGGTGTGTTACATTGACAGAGTGAGGTCAGTCTGGCCTTCCCTGTGTGTGTTACATTGACAGAGTGGGGTCAGTCTGGTCTTCCCTGGGTGGGTTACATTGAGAGAGTGAGGTCAGTCTGCTCTTCCCTGGGTGGGTTACATTGACAGATTGGGTCAGTCTGCTCTTCCCTGGGTGGGTTGCATTGACAGAGTGGGGTCAGTCTGGTCTTCCCTGGGTGTGTTACATTGACAGAGTGGGGTCAGTCTTCTCTTCCTGGGTGTGTTACATGGACAGATTGGGGTCAGTCTGCTCTTCCCTGGGTGGGTTACATTGACAGATTGGGGTCAATCTGCTCTTCCCTGGGTGTGTTACATTGACAGAGTGGGGTCAGTCTGCTCATCCCTGGGTGTGTTACATTGACAGAGTGGGGTCAGTCTGCTCTTCCCTGGGTGTGTTACATTGACAGTGTGGGGTCAGTCTGCTCTTCCCTGGGCGTGTTACATTGACAGATTGGGGTCAGTCTGCTCTTCCCTGGGTGTGTTACATTGACAGAGTGTTGTCAGTCTGCTCTTCCCTGGGTGTGTTACACTGACAGAGTGGGGTCAGTCTGCCCTTCACTGGGTGTGTTACATTGACAGAGTGGGGTCAGTCTGCTCTTCCCTCGGTGTGTTACATTGACAGAGTGGGGTCAGTCTGCTCTTCCCTAGGTGGGTTACATTGACAGAGTGGGGTCAGTCTGCTCTTCCCTGATTGTGTTACATTGACAGATTGATGTCAGTCTGCTCTTCGCTGGGTATTGTACATTGACAGAGTGGGGACAGACTGCACTTCCCTGGGTGTGTTACATTGACAGAGTGGGGTCAGTCTGCTCTTCCCTCGGTGTGTTACATTGACAGAGTGGGGTCAGTCTGCTCTTCCTGGGTGTGTTGCATGGACAGAGTGAGGTCAGTCTGCTCTTCCCTGGGTGGGTTACATTGACAGATTGGGGTCAATCTGCTCTTCCCTGGGTGTGTTACATTGACAGAGTGGGGTCAGTATGCTCATCCCTGGGTGTGTTACATTGACAGAGTGGGGTCAGTCTGCTCTTCCCTGGGTGTGTTACATTGACAGTGTGGGGTCAGTCTGCTCTTCCCTGGGCGTGTTACATTGACAGATTGGGGTCAGTCTGCTCTTCCCTGGGTGTGTTACATTGACAGAGTGGTGTCAGTCTGCTCTTCCCTCGGTGTGTTACATAGACAGAGTGGGGTCAGTCTGCTCTTCACTGGATGTGTTACATTGACAGAGTGGGGTCAGTCTGCTCTTCCCTCGGTATGTTACATTGACAGAGTGGGGTCAGTCTGCTCTTCCCTGGGTGTGTTACAGTGACAGAGTGGGGTCAGTCTGCTCTTCCCTGGGTGTGTTACATTGACAGAGTGGGGTCAGTCTGCTCTTCCCTGATTGTGTTACATTGACAGATTGATGTCAGTCTGCTCTTCGCTGGGTATTGTACATTGACAGAGTGGGGTCAGACTGCACTTCCCTGGGTGTGTTACATTGACAGAGTGGGGTCAGTCTGCTCTTCCCTCGGTGTGTTACATTGACTGAGTGGGGTCGTACTGCTCTTTCCTTGGTGTGTTACATTGACAGTGTGCAGTCAGTCTGTTTTTTTTACCTGTGTGGGTTACATTGACAGAGTGGGGTCAGTCTGGTCTTCCCTGGGTGGGTTACAATGACAGAGTGGGGTCAGTCTGCTCTTCGCTGGTTGTGATTCATTGACTGACTGGGGTCAGTGTGTTCTTCCCTGGGTGCGTTATATTGACAGAGTGAGGTCAATCTGATCTTCCCTGGGTGGGTTACATTGACAGAGTGGGGTCAGTCTGGTCTTCCCTGGGTGTGTTACATTGACAGAGTGGGGTCAGTCTGCTCTTCCCTGGGTGGTTTACAATGACAGTGTGGGGTCATTCTCCTCTTCCCTGGGTGGGTTACATTGACAGAGTGGTGTCTGTGTATTCTTCCCTGGGTGTGTTACTTTGATAGAGTGTGGTCAGTCTGCTCTTAACTGGGTGTGTGACATTGACAGATTGCGGTCAGTCTGCTCTTCCCTGGGTGTGTTACATTGACAGAGTGAGGTCAGTCTGCTATTCACTGGGTGTGTTACATTGACAGAGTGGGGTCAGTCTGCTCTTCCCTGGGTGTGTTACACTGACAGAATGGGGTCAGTCTGCTCTTCCCTGGGTGTGTTACATTGACAGTGTGGGGTCAACCTGGTCATCCCTGGGCGTGTTACATTGACAGAGTGGGGTCAGTCTGGTCTTCACTGGGTGTGTTACATTGACAGAGTGGGGTCAGTCTGCTCTTCTCTGGGTGTGTTACATTTACTGAGTGGGGTCAGTCTGCTCTTCCCTGGGTGGGTTACATTGACAGAGTGGTGTCAGTCTGCTCTTCCCTGATTGTGTTACATTGACAGATTGATGTCAGTCTGCTCTTCCCTGGGTATTGTACATTGACAGAGTGGGGTCCGTCTGCTCTTCCCTCGGTGTGTTACATTGACTGAGTGGGGTCGTACTGCTCTTCCCTGGGTGTGTTACATTGACAGTGTGCGGTCAGTCTGTTTTTTTTACCTGTGTGGGCTACATTGACAGAGTGGGTTCAGTCTGGTCTTCCCTGGGTGGGTTACAATGACAGAGTGGGGTCAGTCTGCTCTTCGCTGGTTGTGATTCATTGACTGAGTGGGGTCAGTGTGTTCTTCCCTCGGTGTGTTATATTGACAGAGTGAGGTCAATCTGATCTTCCCTGGGTGGGTTACATTGACAGAGTGGGGTCAGTCTGGTCTTCCGTGGGTGGTTTACAATAACAGTGTGGGGTCATGCTCCTCTTCCCTGGGTGGGTTACATTGATAGAGTGGTGTCAGTCTGCACATCCCTGGTGGCTTACATTGACAGAGTGGGGTCTGCGTATTCTTCCCCGGGTGTGTTACTTTGATCGAGTGTGGTCAGTCTGCTCTTACCTGGGTATGTTACATTGACAGATTGCGGTCAGTCTGCTCTTCCCTGGGTATGTTACATTGACAGAGTGGGGTCAGTCTGATCTTCCCTGCGTGGGTTACATTGACAGAGTGGGGTCAGTCTGATCTTCCCTGGGTGTGTTACATTGACAGAGTGGGGTCAGTCTGCTCTTCCCGGGGTGGTTTACAATGACAGTGTGGGGTCATTCTGCTCTTCCCTGCGTGGGTTACATTGACAGAGTGGGGTCAGTCTGGTCTTCCCTGGGTGTGTTACATTGACAGAGTGGGGTCAGTCTGCTCTTCCCGGTGTGGTTTACAATGACAGTGTGGGGTCATTCTGCTCTTCCCTGGTGGCTTACATTGACAGAGTGGGGTCTGTTTATTCTTCCCTGGGTGTGTTACTTTGATCGAGTGTGGTCAGTCTGCTCTTAACTTGGTGTGTTAAATTGACAGATTGCGGTCAGTCTGCTCTTCCCTGGGTGTGTTACATTGACAGAGTGAGGTCAGTCTGCTATTCACTGGGTGTGTTACATTGACAGAGTGGGGTCAGTCTGCTCTTCCCTGGGTGTGTTACACTGACAGAGTGGGGTCAATCTGGTCTTCCCTGGGCGTGTTACATTGACAGAGTGGGGTCAGTCTGGTGTTCCCTCGGTGTGTTACATTGACAGAGTGGGGTCAGTCTGCTCTTCTCTGGGTGTGTTACATTGACCGAGTGAGCTCAGTCAGCTCTTCCCTGGGTGTGTTACATTGACAGTTTGGGTTCAGTCTGCTATTCACTGGGTGTGTTACATTGACCGAGTGGGGTCAGTGTGCTCTTCCGTGGGTGTGTTACATTGACAGTGTGGGTTCAGTCTGTTTTATTTTACCTGGGTGGGTTACATTGACAGAGTGGGGTCAGTCTGGTCTTCCCTGGGTGGGTTAAAATGACAGAGCGGGGTCAGTCTACTCTTCGCTGGTTGTGATTCATTGACTGAGTGGGGTCAGTGTGTTCTTCCCTGGGTGTGTTACATTGACAGAGTGAGGTCAGTCTGATCTTCCCTGGGTGGGTTACATTGACAGAGTGGGGTCAGTCTGGTCTTCCCTGGGTGGGCTCCAATGACAGTGTGGGGTCAGTCGGCTCTTCCATGGGTGTGTTACATTGACAGAGTGGGGTCAGTCTGCTCTTCCCTGGGTGTGTTACATTGACAGAGTGGGGTCAGTCTGCTCTTCCCTGGGTGTGTTACATTGACAGTGTGAGGTCAGTCTGCTCTTCCCTGGGTCAGTAACATTGACAGAGTGGGGTCAGTCTGATCTTACCTGGTTGTGTTACATTGACAGTGTGAGGTCAGTCTGCACTACCCTGGTTACTTATATTGACAGAGTGGGGTCTGTCTATTCTTCCCTGGGTGTGTTACTTTGATAGAGTGTGGTCAGTCTGCTCTTACCTGGGTGTGTTACATTGACAGATTGCGGTCAGTCTGCTGTTCCCTGGATGTGGTACATTGACAGAGTGTGGTCAGTCTGCTCTTCCCTGGGTGTGTTACATTGACAGTGTTAGGTCAGTCTGCTCTTCCCTGGGTGTGTTACATTGACAGTGTGAGGTCAGCCTGCTCTTCCCTGGGTGTGTTACACTGACAGATTGCGCTCAGTCTGCTCTTCCCTTGGTATGTTACATTGATAGAGTGGGGTCAATCTGATCTTCTCTGGGTGTGTTATATTGACAGAGTGGGTTCAGTCTGTTCTTCCCTGGGTGTGTTAAATTCGCAGAGTGGGGTCAGTCTGCTCTTCAATGGGTGTGGTAATTGACAGAGTCGGGTCAGTCTGCTATTCCCTCGGTGTGTTGCACTGACAGAGTGGGGTCAGTCTGCTGTTCCCTGGGTGTGTTACATTGACAGTGTGGGGTCAGTCTGGTCTTCCCTGGGTGTGTTACATTGACAGAGTGTGGTCAGTCTGGTCTTCCCTGGGTCTGTTACATTGACAGAGTGGGGTCAGTCTGCTCTTCGCTGGTTGTGATTCATTGATTGAGTGGGGTCAGTTTGTTCTTCCCTGGGTGTGTTACATTGACAGAGTGAGGTTAGTCTGGTCTTCCCTGGGTGTGTTACATTGACAGAGTGGGGTCAGTCTGCTATTCACTGGGTGTGTTACATTGACAGTGTGGGGTCAGTCTGGTCTTCCCTGTGTGTGTTACATTGACTGAGTGGGGTCAGTTTGTTCTTCACTGGGTGTGTTACATTGACAGATTGAGGTTAGTCTGGTCTTCCCTGGGTGTGTTACATTGACAGAGTGGGGTCAGTCTGCTCTTCCCTGGGTGGGTTTCAATGACAGTGTGGGGTCAGTCTGCTCTTCCCTGGGTGGGTTACATTGACAGAGTGGGGTCAGTGTGCACATCCCTGGTGGCTTACATTGACAGAGTGGGGTCTGTCTATTCTTCCATGGGTGTGTTACGTTGACAGTGTGGGATCAGTCTGTGTTTTTATACCTGGGTGGTTTACATTGACAGAGTGGGGCCAGTCTGGTCTTCCCTGGGTGTGTTAAAATGACAGAGTGGGGTCAGTCTGCTCTTCGCTGGTTGTGATTCATTGACTGAGTGGGGTCAGTGTGTTCTTCCCTGGGTGTGTTACATTGACAGAGTGAGGTCAGTCTGATCTTCCCTGGGTGGGTTACATTGACAGAGTGGGGTCAGTCTGGTCTTCCCTGTGTGGGTTACAATGACAGTGTGGGGTCAGTCGGCTCTTCCATGGGTGTGTTACATTGACAGAGTGGGGTCAGTCTGCTCTTCCCTGGGTGGGTTACAATGACAGTGTGGTGTCAGTCTGCTCTTCTCTGGGTGGGTTACATTGACAGAGTGGGGTCAGTCTGCACCTCCCTGGTGGCTTACATTGACAGAGTGGGGTCTGTCTATTCTTCCCTGGGTGTGTTAAAATGATAGAGTGTGGTCAGTCTGCTCTTCCCTGGGTGTGTTACATTGACAGATTGCGGTCAGTCTGCTGTTCCCTGGATGTGGTACATTGACAGAGTGTGGTCAGTCTGCTCTTCCCTGGGTGTGTTACATTGACAGTGTGAGGTCAGTCTGCTCTTCCCTGGGTGTGTTACATTGACAGTGTGAGGTCAGTCTGATCTTCCCTGGGTGTGTTACATTGACAGATTGGGGTCAGTCTGGTCTTCCCTGGGTGGGTTACAATGACAGAGTGGGGTCAGTCTGCTCTTCCATGGGTGTGTTACATTGACAGAGTGGGGTCAGTCTGCTCTTCCCTGGGTGTGTTACATTGACAGAGTGCGGGCAGTCTGCTCTTCCCTGGGTGTGTTACATTGACAGTGTGAGGTCAGTCTGGTCTTCCCTGCGTGTGTTACATTGACAGAGTGGGGTCCGTCTGATCTTCCCTGGGTGTGTTACCTTGACAGAGTGGGGTCAGTCTGCTCTTCCCTGGGTGGTTTACAATGACAGTGTGGGATCAGTTTGCTCTTCCCTGGGTGGGTTACATTGACAGAGTGGGGTCAGTCTGCTCTTCGCTGGGTGGGTTACAATGACAGTGTGGGGTCAGTCTGCTCTTCTCTGGGTGGGTTACATTGACAGAGTGGGGTCAGTCTGCACCTCCATGGTGGCTTACATTGACAGAGTGGGGTCTGTCTATTCTTCCCTGGGTGTGTTACTTTGATAGAGTGTGGTCAGTCTGCTCTTCCCTGGGTATGTTACATTGACAGAGTGGGTTCAGTCTGTTCTTCCCTGAGTGTGTTACATTGACAGAGTGAGGTCAGTCTGCTATTCACTGGGTGTGTTACATTGACAGAGTGGGGTCAGTCTGCTCTTCCCTGGGTGTGTTACACTGACAGAGTGGGGTCAGTCTGTTCTTCCCTGAGTGTGTTACATTGACAGAGTGAGGTCAGTGTGCTCTTTCCTGGGTGTGTTACATTGACAGTGTGGGATCAGTCTGTGTTTTTTTACCTGGGTGGTTTACATTGACAGAGTGGGGCCAGTCTGGTCTTCCCTGGGTGTGTTAAAATGACAGAGTGGGGTCAGTCTGCTCTTCGCTGGTTGTGATTCATTGACTGAGTGGGGTCAGTGTGTTCTTCCCTGGGTGTGTTACATTGACAGAGTGAGGTCAGCCTGATCTTCCCTGGGTAGATTACATTCACAGAGTGGGGTCAGTCTGGTCTTCCCTGGGTGGGTTACAATGACAGTGTGGGGTCAGTCTGCTCTTCCATGGGTGTGTTACATTGACAGAGTGGGGTCAGTCTGCTCTTCCCTGGTTGTGTTACATTGACAGAGTGGGGTCAGTCTGCTCTTCCCTGGGTGTGTTACGTTGACAGTGTGGGATCAGTCTGTGTTTTTTTACCTGGGTGGTTTACATTGACAGAGTGGGGCCAGTCTGGTCTTCCCTGGGTGTGTTAAAATGACAGAGTGGGGTCAGTCTGCTCTTCGCTGGTTGTGATTCATTGACTGAGTGGGGTCAGTGTGTTCTTCCCTGGGTGTGTTACATTGACAGAGTGAGGTCAGTCTGATCTTCCCTGGGTGGGTTACATTGACAGAGTAGGGTCAGTCTGGTCTTCCCTGTGTGGGTTACAATGACAGTGTGGGGTCAGTCGGCTCTTCCATGGGTGTGTTACATTGACAGAGTGGGGTCAGTCTGCTCTTCCCTGGGTGTGTTACATTGACAGAGTGGGGTCAGTCTGCTCTTCCCTGGGTGTGTTACATTGACAGTGTGAGGTCAGTCTGCTCTTCCCTGGGTCAGTAACATTGACAGAGTGGGGTCAGTCTGATCTTACCTGGTTGTGTTACATTGACAGTGTGAGGTCAGTCTGCACTACCCTGGTTACTTATATTGACAGAGTGGGGTCTGTCTATTCTTCCCTGGGTGTGTTACTTTGATAGAGTGTGGTCAGTCTGCTCTTACCTGGGTGTGTTACATTGACAGATTGCGGTCAGTCTGCTGTTCCCTGGATGTGGTACATTGACAGAGTGTGGTCAGTCTGCTCTTCCCTGGGTGTGTTACATTGACAGTGTGAGGTCAGTCTGCTCTTCCCTGGGTGTGTTACATTGACAGTGTGAGGTCAGCCTGCTCTTCCCTGGGTGTGTTACACTGACAGATTGCGCTCAGTCTGCTCTTCCCTTGGTATGTTACATTGATAGAGTGGGGTCAATCTGATCTTCTCTGGGTGTGTTATATTGACAGAGTGGGTTCAGTCTGTTCTTCCCTGGGTGTGTTAAATTCGCAGAGTGGGGTCAGTCTGCTCTTCAATGGGTGTGGTAATTGACAGAGTCGGGTCAGTCTGCTATTCCCTCGGTGTGTTGCACTGACAGAGTGGGGTCAGTCTGCTGTTCCCTGGGTGTGTTACATTGACAGTGTGGGGTCAGTCTGGTCTTCCCTGGGTGTGTTACATTGACAGAGTGTGGTCAGTCTGGTCTTCCCTGGGTCTGTTACATTGACAGAGTGGGGTCAGTCTGCTCTTCGCTGGTTGTGATTCATTGATTGAGTGGGGTCAGTTTGTTCTTCCCTGGGTGTGTTACATTGACAGAGTGAGGTTAGTCTGGTCTTCCCTGGGTGTGTTACATTGACAGAGTGGGGTCAGTCTGCTATTCACTGGGTGTGTTACATTGACAGTGTGGGGTCAGTCTGGTCTTCCCTGTGTGTGTTACATTGACTGAGTGGGGTCAGTTTGTTCTTCACTGGGTGTGTTACATTGACAGATTGAGGTTAGTCTGGTCTTCCCTGGGTGTGTTACATTGACAGAGTGGGGTCAGTCTGCTCTTCCCTGGGTGGGTTTCAATGACAGTGTGGGGTCAGTCTGCTCTTCCCTGGGTGGGTTACATTGACAGAGTGGGGTCAGTGTGCACATCCCTGGTGGCTTACATTGACAGAGTGGGGTCTGTCTATTCTTCCCTGGGTGTGTTACATTGACAGAGTGGGGTCAGTCTGCTGTTCCCTGGGTGTGTTACATTGACAGTGTGGGGTCAGTCTGGTCTTCCCTGGGTGTGTTTCATTGACAGAGTGGGGTCAGTCTGGTGTTCCCTGGGTGTGTAACATTGACAGAGTGGGGTCAGTCTGCTCTTCGCTGGTTGTGATTCATTGACTGAGTGGGGTCAGTGTGTTCTTCCCTGGGTGTGTTACATTGACAGAGTGAGGTCAGTCTGATCTTCCCTGGGTGGGTTACATTGACAGAGTGGGGTCAGTCTGCTCTTCGCTGGGTGGGTTACAATGACAGTGTGGGGTCAGTCTGCTCTTCTCTGGGTGGGTTACATTGACAGAGTGGGGTCAGTCTGCACCTCCCTGGTGGCTTACATTGACAGAGTGGGGTCTGTCTATTCTTTCCTGGGTGTGTTACTTTGATAGAGTGAGGTCAGTCTGTTATTCACTGGGTGTGTTACATTGACAGAGTGGGGTCAGTCTGCTCTTCCCTGGGTGTGTTACATTGACAGAGTGCGGTCAGTCTGCTCTTCCCTGGGTGTGTTACATTGACAGTGTGAGGTCAGTCTGCTCTTCCCTGGGTCTGTAACATTGACAGAGTGGGGTCAGTCTGATCTTACCTGGTTGTGTTACATTGACAGTGTGAGGTCAGTCTGCGCTACCCTGGTTACTTATATTGACAGAGTGGGGTCTGTCTATTCTTCCCTGGGTGTGTTAAAATGATAGAGTGTGGTCAGTCTGCTCTTACCTGGGTGTGTTACATTGACAGATTGCGGTCAGTCTGCTGTTCCCTGGATGTGGTACATTGACAGAGTGTGGTCAGTCTGCTCTTCCCTGGGTGTGTTACATTGACAGTGTGAGGTCAGTCTGCTCTTCCCTGGGTGTGTTACATTGACAGTGTGAGGTCAGTCTGATCTTCCCTGGGTGTGTTACATTGACAGATTGGGGTCAGTCTGGTCTTCCCTGGGTGGGTTACAATGACAGAGTGGGGTCAGTCTGCTCTTCCATGGGTGTGTTACATTGACAGAGTGGGGTCAGTCTGCTCTTCCCTGGGTGTGTTACATTGACAGAGTGCGGGCAGTCTGCTCTTCCCTGGGTGTGTTACATTGACAGTGTGAGGTCAGTCTGGTCTTCCCTGGGTGTGTTACATTGACAGAGTGGGGTCCGTCTGATCTTCCCTGGGTGTGTTACCTTGACAGAGTGGGGTCAGTCTGCTCTTCCCTGGGTGGTTTACAATGACAGTGTGGGATCAGTTTGCTCTTCCCTGGGTGGGTTACATTGACAGAGTGGGGTCAGTCTGCTCTTCGCTGGGTGGGTTACAATGACAGTGTGGGGTCAGTCTGCTCTTCTCTGGGTGGGTTACATTGACAGAGTGGGGTCAGTCTGCACCTCCATGGTGGCTTACATTGACAGAGTGGGGTCTGTCTATTCTTCCCTGGGTGTGTTACTTTGATAGAGTGTGGTCAGTCTGCTCTTCCCTGGGTATGTTACATTGACATAGTGGGTTCAGTCTGTTCTTCCCTGAGTGTGTTACATTGACAGAGTGAGTTCAGTTTGCTATTCACTGGGTGTGTTACATTGACAGAGTGGGGTCAGTCTGCTCTTCCCTGGGTGTGTTACACTGACAGAGTGGGGTCAGTCTATTCTTCCCTGAGTGTGTTACATTGACAGAGTGAGGTCAGTGTGCTCTTTCCTGGGTGTGTTACATTGACAGTGTGGGATCAGTCTGTGTTTTTTTACCTGGGTGGTTTAAATTGACAGAGTGGGGCCAGTCTGGTTTTCCCTGGGTGTGTTAAAATGACAGAGTGGGGTCAGTCTGCTCTTCGCTGGTTGTGATTCATTGACTGAGTGGGGTCAGTGTGTTCTTCCCTGGGTGTGTTACATTGACAGAGTGAGGTCAGCCTGATCTTCCCTGGGTAGATTACATTCACAGAGTGGGGTCAGTCTGGTCTTCCCTGGGTGGGTTACAATGACAGTGTGGGGTCAGTCTGCTCTTCCATGGGTGTGTTACATTGACAGAGTGGGGTCAGTCTGCTCTTCCCTGGTTGTGTTACATTGACAGAGTGGGGTCAGTCTGCTCTTCCCTGGGTGTGTTACGTTGACAGTGTGGGATCAGTCTGTGTTTTTTTACCTGGGTGGTTTACATTGACAGAGTGGGGCCAGTCTGGTCTTCCCTGGGTGTGTTAAAATGACAGAGTGGGGTCAGTCTGCTCTTCGCTGGTTGTGATTCATTGACTGAGTGGGGTCAGTGTGTTCTTCCCTGGGTGTGTTACATTGACAGAGTGAGGTCAGTCTGATCTTCCCTGGGTGGTTTACATTGACAGAGTGGGGTCAGTCTGGTCTTCCCTGGGTGGGTTACAATGACAGTGTGGGGTCAGTCGGCTCTTCCATGGGTGTGTTACATTGACAGAGTGGGGTCAGTCTGCTCTTCCCTGGGTGTGTTACATTGACAGAGTGGGGTCAGTCTGCTCTTCCCTGGGTGTGTTACATTGACAGTGTGAGGTCAGTCTGCTCTTCCCTGGGTCAGTAACATTGACAGAGTGGGGTCAGTCTGATCTTACCTGGTTGTGTTACATTGACAGTGTGAGGTCAGTCTGCACTACCCTGGTTACTTATATTGACAGAGTGGGGTCTGTCTATTCTTCCCTGGGTGTGTTACTTTGATAGAGTGTGGTCAGTCTGCTCTTACCTGGGTGTGTTACATTGACAGATTGCGGTCAGTCTGCTGTTCCCTGGGTGTGTTACATTGACAGTGTGAGGTCAGTCTGCTCTTCCCTGGGTGTGTTACATTGACAGTGTGAGGTCAGCCTGCTCTTCCCTGGGTGTGTTACACTTACAGATTGCGCTCAGTCTGCTCTTCCCTTGGTATGTTACATTGATAGAGTGGGGTCAATCTGATCTTCTCTGGGTGTGTTATATTGACAGAGTGGGTTCAGTCTGTTCTTCCCTGGGTGTGTTAAATTCGCAGAGTGGGGTCAGTCTGCTCTTCAATGGGTGTGGTAATTGACAGAGTCGGGTCAGTCTGCTATTCCCTCGGTGTGTTGCACTGACAGAGTGGGGTCAGTCTGCTGTTCCCTGGGTGTGTTACATTGACAGTGTGGGGTCAGTCTGGTCTTCCCTGGGTGTGTTACATTGACAGAGTGGGGTCAGTGTGCACATCCCTGGTGGCTTACATTGACAGAGTGGGGTCTGTCTATTCTTCCCTGGGTGTGTTACATTGACAGAGTGGGGTCAGTCTGCTGTTCCCTGGGTGTGTTACATTGACAGTGTGGGGTCAGTCTGGTCTTCCCTGGGTGTGTTTCATTGACAGAGTGGGGTCAGTCTGGTGTTCCCTGGGTGTGTAACATTGACAGAGTGGGGTCAGTCTGCTCTTCGCTGGTTGTGATTCATTGACTGAGTGGGGTCAGTGTGTTCTTCCCTGGGTGTGTTACATTGACAGAGTGAGGTCAGTCTGATCTTCCCTGGGTGGGTTACATTGACAGAGTGGGGTCAGTCTGGTCTTCCCTGGGTGGGTTACAATGACAGAGTGGGGTCAGTCTGCTCTTCCCTGGGTGGTTTACAATGACAGTGTGGGATCAGTTTGCTCTTCCCTGGGTGGGTTACATTGACAGAGTGGGGTCAGTCTGCTCTTCGCTGGGTGGGTTACAATGACAGTGTGGGGTCAGTCTGCTCTTCTCTGGGTGGGTTACATTGACAGAGTGGGGTCAGTCTGCACCTCCCTGGTGGCTTACATTGACAGAGTGGGGTCTGTCTATTCTTTCCTGGGTGTGTTACTTTGATAGAGTGAGGTCAGTCTGTTATTCACTGGGTGTGTTACATTGACAGAGTGGGGTCAGTCTGCTCTTCCCTGGGTGTGTTACATTGACAGAGTGCGGTCAGTCTGCTCTTCCCTGGGTGTGTTACATTGACAGTGTGAGGTCAGTCTGCTCTTCCCTGGGTCAGTAACATTGACAGAGTGGGGTCAGTCTGATCTTACCTGGTTGTGTTACATTGACAGTGTGAGGTCAGTCTGCGCTACCCTGGTTACTTATATTGACAGAGTGGGGTCTGTCTATTCTTCCCTGGGTGTGTTAAAATGATAGAGTGTGGTCAGTCTGCTCTTACCTGGGTGTGTTACATTGACAGATTGCGGTCAGTCTGCTGTTCCCTGGATGTGGTACATTGACAGAGTGTGGTCAGTCTGCTCTTCCCTGGGTGTGTTACATTGACAGTGTGAGGTCAGTCTGCTCTTCCCTGGGTGTGTTACATTGACAGTGTGAGGTCAGTCTGATCTTCCCTGGGTGTGTTACATTGACAGATTGGGGTCAGTCTGGTCTTCCCTGGGTGGGTTACAATGACAGAGTGGGGTCAGTCTGCTCTTCCATGGGTGTGTTACATTGACAGAGTGGGGTCAGTCTGCTCTTCCCTGGGTGTGTTACATTGACAGAGTGCGGGCAGTCTGCTCTTCCCTGGGTGTGTTACATTGACAGTGTGAGGTCAGTCTGGTCTTCCCTGGGTGTGTTACATTGACAGAGTGGGGTCCGTCTGATCTTCCCTGGGTGTGTTACCTTGACAGAGTGGGGTCAGTCTGCTCTTCCCTGGGTGGTTTACAATGACAGTGTGGGATCAGTTTGCTCTTCCCTGGGTGGGTTACATTGACAGAGTGGGGTCAGTCTGCTCTTCGCTGGGTGGGTTACAATGACAGTGTGGGGTCAGTCTGCTCTTCTCTGGGTGGGTTACATTGACAGAGTGGGGTCAGTCTGCACCTCCATGGTGGCTTACATTGACAGAGTGGGGTCTGTCTATTCTTCCCTGGGTGTGTTACTTTGATAGAGTGTGGTCAGTCTGCTCTTCCCTGGGTATGTTACATTGACATAGTGGGTTCAGTCTGTTCTTCCCTGAGTGTGTTACATTGACAGAGTGAGTTCAGTTTGCTATTCACTGGGTGTGTTACATTGACAGAGTGGGGTCAGTCTGCTCTTCCCTGGGTGTGTTACACTGACAGAGTGGGGTCAGTCTATTCTTCCCTGAGTGTGTTACATTGACAGAGTGAGGTCAGTGTGCTCTTTCCTGGGTGTGTTACATTGACAGTGTGGGATCAGTCTGTGTTTTTTTACCTGGGTGGTTTAAATTGACAGAGTGGGGCCAGTCTGGTTTTCCCTGGGTGTGTTAAAATGACAGAGTGGGGTCAGTCTGCTCTTCGCTGGTTGTGATTCATTGACTGAGTGGGGTCAGTGTGTTCTTCCCTGGGTGTGTTACATTGACAGAGTGAGGTCAGCCTGATCTTCCCTGGGTAGATTACATTCACAGAGTGGGGTCAGTCTGGTCTTCCCTGGGTGGGTTACAATGACAGTGTGGGGTCAGTCTGCTCTTCCATGGGTGTGTTACATTGACAGAGTGGGGTCAGTCTGCTCTTCCCTGGTTGTGTTACATTGACAGAGTGGGGTCAGTCTGCTCTTCCCTGGGTGTGTTACGTTGACAGTGTGGGATCAGTCTGTGTTTTTTTACCTGGGTGGTTTACATTGACAGAGTGGGGCCAGTCTGGTCTTCCCTGGGTGTGTTAAAATGACAGAGTGGGGTCAGTCTGCTCTTCGCTGGTTGTGATTCATTGACTGAGTGGGGTCAGTGTGTTCTTCCCTGGGTGTGTTACATTGACAGAGTGAGGTCAGTCTGATCTTCCCTGGGTGGTTTACATTGACAGAGTGGGGTCAGTCTGGTCTTCCCTGGGTGGGTTACAATGACAGTGTGGGGTCAGTCGGCTCTTCCATGGGTGTGTTACATTGACAGAGTGGGGTCAGTCTGCTCTTCCCTGGGTGTGTTACATTGACAGAGTGGGGTCAGTCTGCTCTTCCCTGGGTGTGTTACATTGACAGTGTGAGGTCAGTCTGCTCTTCCCTGGGTCAGTAACATTGACAGAGTGGGGTCAGTCTGATCTTACCTGGTTGTGTTACATTGACAGTGTGAGGTCAGTCTGCACTACCCTGGTTACTTATATTGACAGAGTGGGGTCTGTCTATTCTTCCCTGGGTGTGTTACTTTGATAGAGTGTGGTCAGTCTGCTCTTACCTGGGTGTGTTACATTGACAGATTGCGGTCAGTCTGCTGTTCCCTGGGTGTGTTACATTGACAGTGTGAGGTCAGTCTGCTCTTCCCTGGGTGTGTTACATTGACAGTGTGAGGTCAGCCTGCTCTTCCCTGGGTGTGTTACACTTACAGATTGCGCTCAGTCTGCTCTTCCCTTGGTATGTTACATTGATAGAGTGGGGTCAATCTGATCTTCTCTGGGTGTGTTATATTGACAGAGTGGGTTCAGTCTGTTCTTCCCTGGGTGTGTTAAATTCGCAGAGTGGGGTCAGTCTGCTCTTCAATGGGTGTGGTAATTGACAGAGTCGGGTCAGTCTGCTATTCCCTCGGTGTGTTGCACTGACAGAGTGGGGTCAGTCTGCTGTTCCCTGGGTGTGTTACATTGACAGTGTGGGGTCAGTCTGGTCTTCCCTGGGTGTGTTACATTGACAGAGTGTGGTCAGTCTGGTCTTCCCTGGGTCTGTTACATTGACAGAGTGGGGTCAGTCTGCTCTTCGCTGGTTGTGATTCATTGATTGAGTGGGGTCAGTTTGTTCTTCCCTGGGTGTGTTACATTGACAGAGTGAGGTTAGTCTGGTCTTCCCTGGGTGTGTTACATTGACAGAGTGGGGTCAGTCTGCTATTCACTGGGTGTGTTACATTGACAGTGTGGGGTCAGTCTGGTCTTCCCTGTGTGTGTTACATTGACTGAGTGGGGTCAGTTTGTTCTTCACTGGGTGTGTTACATTGACAGATTGAGGTTAGTCTGGTCTTCCCTGGGTGTGTTACATTGACAGAGTGGGGTCAGTCTGCTCTTCCCTGGGTGGGTTTCAATGACAGTGTGGGGTCAGTCTGCTCTTCCCTGGGTGGGTTACATTGACAGAGTGGGGTCAGTGTGCACATCCCTGGTGGCTTACATTGACAGAGTGGGGTCTGTCTATTCTTCCCTGGGTGTGTTACATTGACAGAGTGGGGTCAGTCTGCTGTTCCCTGGGTGTGTTACATTGACAGTGTGGGGTCAGTCTGGTCTTCCCTGGGTGTGTTTCATTGACAGAGTGCGGTCAGTCTGGTGTTCCCTGGGTGTGTTACATTGACAGAGTGGGGTCAGTCTGCTCTTCGCTGGTTGTGATTCATTGACTGAGTGGGGTCAGTGTGTTCTTCCCTGGGTGTGTTACATTGACAGAGTGAGGTCAGTCTGATCTTCCCTGGGTGGGTTACATTGACAGAGTGGGGTCAGTCTGGTCTTCCCTGGGTGGGTTACAATGACAGAGTGGGGTCAGTCTGCTCTTCCCTGGGTGGTTTACAATGACAGTGTGGGATCAGTTTGCTCTTCCCTGGGTGGGTTACATTGACAGAGTGGGGTCAGTCTGCTCTTCGCTGGGTGGGTTACAATGACAGTGTGGGGTCAGTCTGCTCTTCTCTGGGTGGGTTACATTGACAGAGTGGGGTCAGTCTGCACCTCCCTGGTGGCTTACATTGACAGAGTGGGGTCTGTCTATTCTTCCCTGGGTGTGTTACTTTGATAGAGTGTGGTCAGTCTGCTCTTCCCTGGGTGTGTTACATTGACAGAGTGCGGTCAGTCTGCTCTTCCCTGGGTATGTTACATTGACAGAGTGGGTTCAGTCTGTTCTTCCCTGAGTGTGTTACATTGACAGAGTGGGGTCAGTCTGTTATTCACTGGGTGTGTTACATTGACAGAGTGGGGTCAGTCTGCTCTTCCCTGGGTGTGTTACATTGACAGAGTGCGGTCAGTCTGCTCTTCCCTGGGTGTGTTACATTGACAGTGTGAGGTCAGTCTGCTCTTCCCTGGGTCAGTAACATTGACAGAGTGGGGTCAGTCTGATCTTACCTGGTTGTGTTACATTGACAGTGTGAGGTCAGTCTGCGCTACCCTGGTTACTTATATTGACAGAGTGGGGTCTGTCTATTCTTCCCTGGGTGTGTTACTTTCATAGAGTGTGGTCAGTCTGCTCTTACCTGGGTGTGTTACATTGACAGATTGCGGTCAGTCTGCTGTTCCCTGGATGTGGTACATTGACAGTGTGAGGTCAGTCTGCTCTTCCCTGGGTGTGTTACATTGACAGTGTGAGGTCAGTCTGATCTTCCCTGGGTGTGTTACATTGACAGATTGGGGTCAGTCTGGTCTTCCCTGGGTGGGTTACAATGACAGAGTGGGGTCAGTCTGCTCTTCCATGGGTGTGTTACATTGACAGAGTGGGGTCAGTCTGCTCTTCCCTGGGTGTGTTACATTGACAGAGTGCGGGCAGTCTGCTCTTCCCTGGGTGTGTTACATTGACAGTGTGAGGTCAGTCTGCTCTTCCCTGGGTGTGTTACATTGACAGAGTGGGGTCCGTCTGATCTTCCCTGGGTGTGTTACCTTGACAGAGTGGGGTCAGTCTGCTCTTCCCTGGGTGGTTTACAATGACAGTGTGGGATCAGTTTGCTCTTCCCTGGGTGGGTTACATTGACAGAGTGGGGTCAGTCTGCTCTTCGCTGGGTGGGTTACAATGACAGTGTGGGGTCAGTCTGCTCTTCTCTGGGTGGGTTACATTGACAGAGTGGGGTCAGTCTGCACCTCCCTGGTGGCTTACATTGACAGAGTGGGGTCTGTCTATTCTTCCCTGGGTGTGTTACTTTGATAGAGTGTGGTCAGTCTGCTCTTCCCTGGGTATGTTACATTGACAGAGTGGGTTCAGTCTGTTCTTCCCTGAGTGTGTTACATTGACAGAGTGAGGTCAGTCTGCTATTCACTGGGTGTGTTACATTGACAGAGTGGGGTCAGTCTGCTCTTCCCTGGGTGTGTTACACTGACAGAGTGGGGTCAGTCTGTTCTTCCCTGAGTGTGTTACATTGACAGAGTGAGGTCAGTGTGCTCTTTCCTGGGTGTGTTACATTGACAGTGTGGGATCAGTCTGTGTTTTTTTACCTGGGTGGTTTACATTGACAGAGTGTGGCCAGTCTGGTCTTCCCTGGTTGTGTTAAAATGACAGAGTGGGGTCAGTCTGCTCTTCGCTGGTTGTGATTCATTGACTGAGTGGGGTCAGTGTGTTCTTCCCTGGGTGTGTTACATTGACAGAGTGAGGTCAGCCTGATCTTCCCTGGGTAGATTACATTCACAGAGTGGGGTCAGTCTGGTCTTCCCTGGGTGGGTTACAATGACAGTGTGGGGTCAGTCTGCTCTTCCATGGGTGTGTTACATTGACAGAGTGGGGTCAGTCTGCTCTTCCCTGGTTGTGTTACATTGACAGAGTGGGGTCAGTCTGCTCTTCCCTGGGTGTGTTACATTGACAGTGTGGGGTCAGTCTGATCTTCCCTGGGTGTGTTACATTGACAGAGTGGGGTCTGTCTATTCCTCCCTGGGTGTGTTACTTTGATTGAGTGTGGATAGTCTACTCTTACCTGGGTGTGTTACATTGACAGATTGCGGTCAGTCTGCTCTTCCCTGGGTATGTTACATTGATAGAGTGGGGACAATCTGATCTTTCTGGGTGTGTTATATTGACAGAGTGGGTTCAGTCCGCTCTTCCCTGGGTGTGTTACACTGACAGATTCAGGTCAGTCTGCTCTTCACTGGGTGTGGTACATTGACAGAGTGTGGTCAGTCTGCTCTTCCCTGGGTGTGTTACATTGACAGAGTGAGGTCAGTCTGCTATTCACTGGGTGTGTCACATTGACAGAGTGGGGTCTGTCTTCTCTTCACTGGGTGTGGTACATTGACCGAGTCGGGTCAGTCTGCTGTTCCCTGGGTGTGGTACATTGACAGAGTGTGGTCAGTCTGCTCTTCCCTGGGTGGGTTACATTGACTGAGTGGGGTCAGTCTGCTCTTCACTGGGTGTGGTACATTGACAGAGTGTGGTCAGTCTGCTCTTCCCTGGGTGGGTTACATTGACTGAGTGGGGTCAGTCTGCTCTTCACTGGGTGTGTTACATTGACAGAGTGGGGTCTGTCTATTCTTCCCTGGGTGTGTTACTTTGATCGAATGTGGTCAGTCTGCTCTTCCCTGGCTGTGTTACATTGACAGATTGCGGTCAGTCACCTCCTCCCTGGGTGTGTTACATTGACAGAGTCGGGCCAGTCTACTCTTCCCTGGGTGTGTTACATTGACAGAGTAGGGTCAGTCGGCTCTTCCCTGGTTGTGTTACATTGATAGAGTCGGGTCAGTCTGCTCTTCCTTGGGTGTGTTACATTGACAGAGTGGGGTCAGTCTGCTTGTCCCTGGGTGTGTTACATTGACAGAGTGGGGTCAGTCTGCTCTTCCCTGGGTCTGTTATATTGACAGCGTGAGGTCAGTCTGCTCTTCCCTGGGTGTGTGACATTGACAGTATGAGGTCAGTCTACTCTTCCCTGGTGGCTTACATTGACAGAGTGGGGTCTGTCTATTCTTCCCTGGGTGTGTTACTTTGATAGAGTGTGGTCAGTCTGCTCTTCCCTGGGTGTGTTATATTGACAGATTGCGGTCAGTCTGCTCTTCCCTGAGGATGTTACATTGATAGCTTGGGGTCAATCTTATCTTCTCTGGGTGTGTTATATTGACAGAGTGCGTTCAGTCTGTTCTGCCCTGGGTGTGTTACATTGACAGAGTGTGGTCAGTCTGCTATTCACTGGATGTGTTACATTGACAGAGTGGGGTCAGTGTGCTCTTCCCTGGGTGTGTTACACTGACAGAGTCGGGTCAGTCTGCTCTTCACTGGGTGTGGTACATTGACCGAGTCGGGTCAGTCTGCTGTTCCCTGGGTGTGGTACATTGAAAGAGTGTGTTCAGTCTGCTCTTCCCTGGGTGTGTTACCTTGACAGTGTGAGTTCAGTCTGCTCCTCCCTGGGTGTGTTACACTGACAGAGTCGGGTCAGTCTGCTCTTCACTGGGTGTGGGACATTGACCGAGTCGGGTCAGTCTGCTCTTCCATGGGTGTGGTACATTGACAGAGTGTGGTCAGTCTGCTCTTCCCTGCGTGGGTTACATTGACAGAGTGGGGTCAGTCTGCTCTTCCCTGGGTGTGTTACATTGACAGTGTGAGGTCAGTCTGCTCTTCCCCGGGTGTGTTACATTGACAGTGTGAGGTCAGTCTGCTCTTCCCTGGTGGCTTACATTGACAGAGTGGGGTCAGTCGGCTCTTCCCTTGGTATGTTACACTGATAGAGTGGGGTCAATCTGATCTTCTCTGGGTGTGTAATATTGACAGAGTGGGTTCAGTCTGCTCTTCCCTGGGTGTGTTACATTGACAGTGTGAGTTCAGTCTGCTCCTCCCTGGGTGTGTTACACTGACAGAGTCGGGTCAGTCTGCTGTTCACTGGGTGTGGTTCATTGACAGAGTGTGGTCAGTCTCCTCTTCCCTGTGTGTGTTACATTGACTGAGTGGGGTCGTACTGCTCTTCCCTGGGTGTGTTACATTGACAGAGTGGGGTCAGTCTTGTCTTCCCTGGGTATGTTACATTGACAGTTTGGGGTCAGTCTGTTCTTCCCTGGGTGTGTTACATTGATAGAGTGGGGTCAATCTGATCTTTCTGGGTGTGTTATATTGACAGAGTGGGTTCAGTCCGCTCTTCCCTGGGTGTGTTACACTGACAGATTCGGGTCAGTCTGCTCTTCACTGGGTGTGGTACATTGACAGAGTGTGGTCAGTCTGCTCATTCCTGGGTGTGTTACATTGACAGATTGCGCTCAGTCTGCTCTTCCCTTGGTATGTTACATTGATAGAGTGGGGTCAATCTGATCTTCTCTGGTTGTGTTATATTGACAGAGTGGGTTCAGTCTGTTCTTCCCTGGGTGTGTTAAATTCACAGAGTGGGGTCAGTCTGCTCTTCAATGGGTGTGGTAATTGACAGAGTGGGGTCAGTCTGCTATTCCCTCGGTGTGTTGCACTGACAGAATGGGGTCAGTCTGCTGTTCCCTGGGTGTGTTACATTGACAGTGTGGGGGCAGTCTGGTCTACCCTGGGTGTGTTACATTGACAGAGTGTGGTCAGTCTGGTCTTCCCTGGGTGTGTTACATTGACAGAGTGGGGTCAGTCTGCTCTTCGCTGGTTGTGATTCATTGATTGAGTGGGGTCAGTTTGTTCTTCCCTGGCTGTGTTACATTGACAGAGTGAGGTTAGTCTGGTCTTCCCTGGGTGTGTTACATTGACAGAGTAGGGTCAGTCTGCTATTCACTGGGTGTGTTACATTGACAGTGTGGGGTCAGTCTGGTCTTCCCTGTGTGTGTTACATTGACTGAGTGGGGTCAGTTTGTTCTTCCCTGGGTGTGTTACATTGACAGAGTGAGGTTAGTCTGGTCTTCCCTGGGTGTGTTACATTGACAGAGTGGGGTCAGTCTGCTCTTCCCTGCGTATGTTACATTGACAGAGTGGGGTCAGTCTGCTGTTCCCTGGGTGTGTTACATTGACAGTGTGCGGTCAGTCTGGTCTTCCCTGGGTGTGTTACATTGACAGAGTGGGGTCAGTCTGGTGTTCCCTGGGTGTGTTACATTGACAGAGTGGGGTCAGTCTGCTCTTCGCTGGTTGTGATTCATTGACTGAGTGGGGTCAGTGTGTTCTTCCCTGGGTGTGTTACATTGAGAGAGTGAGGTCAGTCTGAACTTCCCTGGGTGGGTTACATTGACAGAGTGGGGTCAGTCTGGTCTTCCCTGGGTGGGTTACAATGACAGAGTGGGGTCAGTCTGCTCTTCCATGGGTGTGTTACATTGACAGTGTGGGGTCAGTCTGCTCTTCCCTGGGTGTGTTACATTGACAGAGTGCGGGCAGTCTGCTCTTCCCTGGGTGTGTTACATTGACAGTGTGAGGTCAGTCTGCTCTTCCCTGGGTGTGTTACATTGACAGAGTGGGGTCCGTCTGGTCTTCCCTGGGTGTGTTACCTTGACAGAGTGGGGTCAATCTGCTCTTCCCTGGGTGGTTTACAATGACAGTGTGGGATCAGTCTGCTCTTCACTGGGTGGGTTACATTGACAGAGTGGGGTCAGTCTGCACATCCCTGGTGGCTTACATTGACAGAGTGGGGTCTGTCTATTCTTCCCTGGGTGTGTTACTTTGATAGAGTGTGGTCAGTCTGCTCTTCCCTGGGTGTGTTACATTGATAGATTGCAGTCAGTCTGCTCTTCCCTGGGTATGTTACATTGACAGAGTGGGTTCAGTCTGTTCTTCCCTGAGTGTGTTACATTGACAGAGTGAGGTCAGTCTGCTATTCACTGGGTGTGTTACATTGACAGAGTGAGGTCAGTCTGCTCTTCCCTGGGTGTGTTACACTGACAGAGTGGGGTCAGTCTGTTCTTCCCTGAGTGTGTTACATTGACAGAGTGAGGTCAGTGTGCTCTTTCCTCGGTGTGTTACATTGACAGTGAGGGTTCAGTCTGTGTTTTTTTACCTGGGTGGTTTACATTGACAGAGTGGGGTCAGTCTGGTCTTCCCTGGGTGGGTTACAATGACAGAGTGGGGTCAGTCTGCTCTTCGCTGGTTGTGATTCATTGACTGAGTGGGGTCAGTGTGTTCTTCCCTGGGTGTGTTACATTGACAGAGTGAGGTCAGCCTGATCTTCCCTGGGTAGGTTACATTCACAGAGTGGGGTCAGTCTGGTCTTCCCTGGGTGGGTTACAATGACAGTGTGGGGTCAGTCTGACCTTCCATGGGTGTGTTACATTGACAGAGTGGGGTCAGTCTGCTCTTCCCTGGTTGTGTTACATTGACAGAGTGGGGTCAGTCTGCTCTTCCCTGGGTGTGTTACATTGACAGTGTGGGTTCAGTCTGTTTTATTTTACCTGGGTGGGTTACATTGACAGAGTGGGGTCAGTCTGGTCTTCCCTGGGTGGGTTAAAATGACAGAGCGGGGTCAGTCTACTCTTCGCTGGTTGTGATTCATTGACTGAGTGGGGTCAGTGTGTTCTTCCCTGGGTGTGTTACATTGACAGAGTGAGGTCAGTCTGATCTTCCCTGGGTGGGTTACATTGACAGAGTGGGGTCAGTCTGGTCTTCCCTGGGTGGGTTACAATGACAGTGTGGGGTCAGTCGGCTCTTCCATGGGTGTGTTACATTGACAGAGTGGGGTCAGTCTGCACATCCCTGGTGGCTTACATTGACAGAGTGGGGTCTGTCTATTCTTCCCTGGGTGTGTTACTTTGATAGAGTGTGGTCAGTCTGCTCTTCCCTGGGTGTGTTACATTGATAGATTGCGGTCAGTCTGCTCTTCCCTGGGTATGTTACATTGACAGAGTGGGTTCAGTCTGTTCTTCCCTGAGTGTGTTACATTGACAGAGTGAGGTCAGTCTGCTATTCACTGGGTGTGTTACATTGACAGAGTGAGGTCAGTCTGCTCTTCCCTGGGTGTGTTACACTGACAGAGTGGGGTCAGTCTGTTCTTCCCTGAGTGTGTTACATTGACAGAGTGAGGTCAGTGTGCTCTTTCCTCGGTGTGTTACATTGACAGTGAGGGTTCAGTCTGTGTTTTTTTACCTGGGTGGTTTACATTGACAGAGTGGGGTCAGTCTGGTCTTCCCTGGGTGGGTTACAATGACAGAGTGGGGTCAGTCTGCTCTTCGCTGGTTGTGATTCATTGACTGAGTGGGGTCAGTGTGTTCTTCCCTGGGTGTGTTACATTGACAGAGTGAGGTCAGCCTGATCTTCCCTGGGTAGGTTACATTCACAGAGTGGGGTCAGTCTGGTCTTCCCTGGGTGGGTTACAATGACAGTGTGGGGTCAGTCTGATCTTCCATGGGTGTGTTACATTGACAGAGTGGGGTCAGTCTGCTCTTCCCTGGTTGTGTTACATTGACAGAGTGGGGTCAGTCTGCTCTTCCCTCGGTGTGTTACATTGACAGTGTGGGTTCAGTCTGTTTTATTTTACCTGGGTGGGTTACATTGACAGAGTGGGGTCAGTCTGGTCTTCCCTGGGTGGGTTAAAATGACAGAGCGGGGTCAGTCTACTCTTCGCTGGTTGTGATTCATTGACTGAGTGGGGTCAGTGTGTTCTTCCCTGGGTGTGTTACATTGACAGAGTGAGGTCAGTCTGATCTTCCCTGGGTGGGTTACATTGACAGAGTGGGGTCAGTCTGGTCTTCCCTGGGTGGGTTACAATGACAGTGTGGGGTCAGTCGGCTCTTCCATGGGTGTGTTACATTGACAGAGTGGGGTCAGTCTGCTCTTCCCTGGGTGTGTTACATTGACAGAGTGGGGTCAGTCTGCTCTTCCCTGGGTGTGTTACATTGACAGTGTGAGGTCAGTCTGCTCTTCCCTGGGTCAGTAACATTGACAGAGTGGGGTCAGTCTGATCTTACCTGGTTGTGTTACATTGACAGTGTGAGGTCAGTCTGCACTACCCTGGTTACTTATATTGACAGAGTGGGGTCTGTCAATTCTTCCCTGGGTGTGTTACTTTGATAGAGTGTGGTCAGTCTGCTCTTACCTGGGTGTGTTACATTGACAGATTGCGGTCAGTCTGCTGTTCCCTGGATGTGGTACATTGACAGAGTGTGGTCAGTCTGCTCTTCCCTGGGTGTGTTACATTGACAGTGTGAGGTCAGTCTGCTCTTCCCTGGGTGTGTTACATTGACAGTGTGAGGTCAGCCTGCTCTTCCCTGGGTGTGTTACACTGACAGATTGCGCTCAGTCTGCTCTTCCCTTGGTATGTTACATTGATAGAGTGGGGTCAATCTGATCTTCTCTGGGTGTGTTATATTGACAGAGTGGGTTCAGTCTGTTCTTCCCTGGGTGTGTTAAATTCGCAGAGTGGGGTCAGTCTGCTCTTCAATGGGTGTGGTAATTGACAGAGTCGGGTCAGTCTGCTATTCCCTCGGTGTGTTGCACTGACAGAGTGGGGTCAGTCTGCTGTTCCCTGGGTGTGTTACATTGACAGTGTGGGGTCAGTCTGGTCTTCCCTGGGTGTGTTACATTGACAGAGTGTGGTCAGTCTGGTCTTCCCTGGGTCTGTTACATTGACAGAGTGGGGTCAGTCTGCTCTTCGCTGGTTGTGATTCATTGATTGAGTGGGGTCAGTTTGTTCTTCCCTGGGTGTGTTACATTGACAGAGTGAGGTTAGTCTGGTCTTCCCTGGGTGTGTTACATTGACAGAGTGGGGTCAGTCTGCTATTCACTGGGTGTGTTACATTGACAGTGTGGGGTCAGTCTGGTCTTCCCTGTGTGTGTTACATTGACTGAGTGGGGTCAGTTTGTTCTTCACTGGGTGTGTTACATTGACAGATTGAGGTTAGTCTGGTCTTCCCTGGGTGTGTTACATTGACAGAGTGGGGTCAGTCTGCTCTTCCCTGGGTGGGTTTCAATGACAGTGTGGGGTCAGTCTGCTCTTCCCTGGGTGGGTTACATTGACAGAGTGGGGTCAGTGTGCACATCCCTGGTGGCTTACATTGACAGAGTGGGGTCTGTCTATTCTTCCCTGGGTGTGTTACATTGACAGAGTGGGGTCAGTCTGCTGTTCCCTGGGTGTGTTACATTGACAGTGTGGGGTCAGTCTGGTCTTCCCTGGGTGGGTTACAATGACAGTGTGGGGTCAGTCTGATCTTCCCTGGGTGGGTTTCAATGACAGTGTGGGGTCAGTCTGCTCTTCCCTGGGTGGGTTACATTGACAGAGTGGGGTCAGTGTGCACATCCCTGGTGGCTTACATTGACAGAGTGGGGTCTGTCTATTCTTCCCTGGGTGTGTTACATTGACAGAGTGAGGTCAGCCTGATCTTCCCTGGGTAGGTTACATTCACAGAGTGGGGTCAGTCTGGTCTTCCCTGGGTGGGTTACAATGACAGTGTGGGGTCAGTCTGATCTTCCATGGGTGTGTTACATTGACAGAGTGGGGTCAGTCTGCTCTTCCCTGGTTGTGTTACATTGACAGAGTGGGGTCAGTCTGCTCTTCCCTGGGTGTGTTACATTGACAGTGTGGGTTCAGTCTGTTTTATTTTACCTGGGTGGGTTACATTGACAGAGTGGGGTCAGTCTGGTCTTCCCTGGGTGGGTTAAAATGACAGAGCGGGGTCAGTCTACTCTTCGCTGGTTGTGATTCATTGACTGAGTGGGGTCAGTGTGTTCTTCCCTGGGTGTGTTACATTGACAGAGTGAGGTCAGTCTGATCTTCCCTGGGTGGGTTACATTGACAGAGTGGGGTCAGTCTGGTCTTCCCTGGGTCGGTAACAATGACAGTGTGGGGTCAGTCGGCTCTTCCATGGGTGTGTTACATTGACAGAGTGGGGTCAGTCTGCTCTTCCCTGGGTGTGTTACATTGACAGAGTGGGGTCAGTCTGCTCTTCCCTGGGTGTGTTACATTGACAGTGTGAGGTCAGTCTGCTCTTCCCTGGGTCAGTAACATTGACAGAGTGGGGTCAGTCTGATCTTACCTGGTTGTGTTACATTGACAGTGTGAGGTCAGTCTGCACTACCCTGGTTACTTATATTGACAGAGTGGGGTCTGTCTATTCTTCCCTGGGTGTGTTACTTTGATAGAGTGTGGTCAGTCTGCTCTTACCTGGGTGTGTTACATTGACAGATTGCGGTCAGTCTGCTGTTCCCTGGATGTGGTACATTGACAGAGTGTGGTCAGTCTGCTCTTCCCTGGGTGTGTTACATTGACAGTGTGAGGTCAGTCTGCTCTTCCCTGGGTGTGTTACATTGACAGTGTGAGGTCAGCCTGCTCTTCCCTGGGTGTGTTACACTGACAGATTGCGCTCAGTCTGCTCTTCCCTTGGTATGTTACATTGATAGAGTGGGGTCAATCTGATCTTCTCTGGGTGTGTTATATTGACAGAGTGGGTTCAGTCTGTTCTTCCCTGGGTGTGTTAAATTCGCAGAGTGGGGTCAGTCTGCTCTTCAATGGGTGTGGTAATTGACAGAGTCGGGTCAGTCTGCTATTCCCTCGGTGTGTTGCACTGACAGAGTGGGGTCAGTCTGCTGTTCCCTGGGTGTGTTACATTGACAGTGTGGGGTCAGTCTGGTCTTCCCTGGGTGTGTTACATTGACAGAGTGTGGTCAGTCTGGTCTTCCCTGGGTCTGTTACATTGACAGAGTGGGGTCAGTCTGCTCTTCGCTGGTTGTGATTCATTGATTGAGTGGGGTCAGTTTGTTCTTCCCTGGGTGTGTTACATTGACAGAGTGAGGTTAGTCTGGTCTTCCCTGGGTGTGTTACATTGACAGAGTGGGGTCAGTCTGCTATTCACTGGGTGTGTTACATTGACAGTGTGGGGTCAGTCTGGTCTTCCCTGTGTGTGTTACATTGACTGAGTGGGGTCAGTTTGTTCTTCACTGGGTGTGTTACATTGACAGATTGAGGTTAGTCTGGTCTTCCCTGGGTGTGTTACATTGACAGAGTGGGGTCAGTCTGCTCTTCCCTGGGTGGGTTTCAATGACAGTGTG
This sequence comes from Chiloscyllium punctatum, assembly GCF_047496795.1. Classification (NCBI taxonomy): domain Eukaryota; kingdom Metazoa; phylum Chordata; class Chondrichthyes; order Orectolobiformes; family Hemiscylliidae; genus Chiloscyllium; species Chiloscyllium punctatum. Next base: position 54,647,345 of record NC_092788.1, on the reverse strand, counting down.
GGGTCAGTCTGCTCTTCCCTGGGTGGGTTACATTGACAGAGTGGGGTCAGTGTGCACATCCCTGGTGGCTTACATTGACAGAGTGGGGTCTGTCTATTCTTCCCTGGGTGTGTTACATTGACAGAGTGGGGTCAGTCTGCTGTTCCCTGGGTGTGTTACATTGACAGTGTGGGGTCAGTCTGGTCTTCCCTGGGTGTGTTTCATTGACAGAGTGGGGTCAGTCTGGTGTTCCCTGGGTGTGTTACATTGACAGAGTGGGGTCAGTCTGCTCTTCGCTGGTTGTGATTCATTGACTGAGTGGGGTCAGTGTGTTCTTCCCTGGGTGTGTTACATTGACAGAGTGAGGTCAGTCTGATCTTCCCTGGGTGGGTTACATTGACAGAGTGGGGTCAGTCTGGTCTTCCCTGGGTGGGTTACAATGACAGAGTGGGGTCAGTCTGCTCTTCCCTGGGTGGTTTACAATGACAGTGTGGGATCAGTTTGCTCTTCCCTGGGTGGGTTACATTGACAGAGTGGGGTCAGTCTGCTCTTCGCTGGGTGGGTTACAATGACAGTGTGGGGTCAGTCTGCTCTTCTCTGGGTGGGTTACATTGACAGAGTGGGGTCAGTCTGCACCTCCCTGGTGGCTTACATTGACAGAGTGGGGTCTGTCTATTCTTCCCTGGGTGTGTTACTTTGATAGAGTGTGGTCAGTCTGCTCTTACCTGGGTGTGTTACATTGACAGAGTGCTGTCAGTCTGCTCTTCCCTGGGTATGTTACATTGACAGAGTGGGTTCAGTCTGTTCTTCCCTGAGTGTGTTACATTGACAGAGTGAGGTCAGTCTGCTATTCACTGGGTGTGTTACATTGACAGAGTGGGGTCAGTCTGCTCTTCCCTGGGTGTGTTACATTGACAGAGTGGGGTCAGTCTGCTCTTCCCTGGGTGTGTTACATTGACAGTGTGAGGTCAGTCTGCTCTTCCCTGGGTCAGTAACATTGACAGAGTGGGGTCAGTCTGATCTTACCTGGTTGTGGTACATTGACAGAGTGAGGTCAGTCTGCGCTACCCTGGTTACTTATATTGACAGAGTGGGGTCTGTCTATTCTTCCCTGGGTGTGTTACTTTGATAGAGTGTGGTCAGTCTGCTCTTACCTGGGTGTGTTACATTGACAGATTGAGGTCAGTCTGCTGTTCCCTGGATGTGGTACATTGACAGTGTGAGGTCAGTCTGATCTTCCCTGGGTGGGTTACTTTGATAGAGTGTGGTCAGTCTGCTCTTCCCTGGGTGTGTTACATTGACAGTGTGAGGTCAGTCTGCTCTTCCCTGGGTGTGTTACATTGACAGTGTGAGGTCAGTCTGATCTTCCCTGGGTGGGTTAAATTGACAGATTGGGGTCAGTCTGGTCTTCCCTGGGTGGGTTACAATGACAGAGTGGGGTCAGTCTGCTCTTCCATGGGTGTGTTACATTGACAGAGTGGGGTCAGTCTGCTCTTCCCTGGGTGTGTTACATTGACAGAGTGCGGGCAGTCTGCTCTTCCCTGGGTGTGTTACATTGACAGTGTGAGGTCAGTCTGCTCTTCCCTGGGTGTGTTACATTGACAGATTGCGCTCAGTCTGCTCTTCCCTTGGTATGTTACATTGATAGAGTGGGGTCAATCTGATCTTCTCTGGTTGTGTTATATTGACAGAGTGGGTTCAGTCTGTTCTTCCCTGGGTGTGTTAAATTCACAGAGTGGGGTCAGTCTGCTCTTCAATGGGTGTGGTAATTGACAGAGTGGGGTCAGTCTGCTATTCCCTCGGTGTGTTGCACTGACAGAGTGGGGTCAGTCTGCTGTTCCCTGGGTGTGTTACATTGACAGTGTGGGGTCAGTCTGGTCTACCCTGGGTGTGTTACATTGACAGAGTGTGGTCAGTCTGGTCTTCCCTGGGTGTGTTACATTGACAGAGTGGGGTCAGTCTGCTCTTCGCTGGTTGTGATTCATTGATTGAGTGGGGTCAGTTTGTTCTTCCCTGGCTGTGTTACATTGACAGAGTGAGGTTAGTCTGGTCTTCCCTGGGTGTGTTACATTGACAGAGTAGGGTCAGTCTGCTATTCACTGGGTGTGTTACATTGACAGTGTGGGGTCAGTCTGGTCTTCCCTGGGTGGGTTACAATGACAGTGTGGGGTCAGTCTGATCTTCCCTGGGTGGGTTTCAATGACAGTGTGGGGTCAGTCTGCTCTTCCCTGGGTGGGTTACATTGACAGAGTGGGGTCAGTGTGCACATCCCTGGTGGCTTACATTGACAGAGTGGGGTCTGTCTATTCTTCCCTGGGTGTGTTACATTGACAGAGTGAGGTCAGCCTGATCTTCCCTGGGTAGGTTACATTCACAGAGTGGGGTCAGTCTGGTCTTCCCTGGGTGGGTTACAATGACAGTGTGGGGTCAGTCTGATCTTCCATGGGTGTGTTACATTGACAGAGTGGGGTCAGTCTGCTCTTCCCTGGTTGTGTTACATTGACAGAGTGGGGTCAGTCTGCTCTTCCCTGGGTGTGTTACATTGACAGTGTGGGTTCAGTCTGTTTTATTTTACCTGGGTGGGTTACATTGACAGAGTGGGGTCAGTCTGGTCTTCCCTGGGTGGGTTAAAATGACAGAGCGGGGTCAGTCTACTCTTCGCTGGTTGTGATTCATTGACTGAGTGGGGTCAGTGTGTTCTTCCCTGGGTGTGTTACATTGACAGAGTGAGGTCAGTCTGATCTTCCCTGGGTGGGTTACATTGACAGAGTGGGGTCAGTCTGGTCTTCCCTGGGTGGGTTACAATGACAGTGTGGGGTCAGTCGGCTCTTCCATGGGTGTGTTACATTGACAGAGTGGGGTCAGTCTGCTCTTCCCTGGGTGTGTTACATTGACAGAGTGGGGTCAGTCTGCTCTTCCCTGGGTGTGTTACATTGACAGTGTGAGGTCAGTCTGCTCTTCCCTGGGTCAGTAACATTGACAGAGTGGGGTCAGTCTGATCTTACCTGGTTGTGTTACATTGACAGTGTGAGGTCAGTCTGCACTACCCTGGTTACTTATATTGACAGAGTGGGGTCTGTCTATTCTTCCCTGGGTGTGTTACTTTGATAGAGTGTGGTCAGTCTGCTCTTACCTGGGTGTGTTACATTGACAGATTGCGGTCAGTCTGCTGTTCCCTGGATGTGGTACATTGACAGAGTGTGGTCAGTCTGCTCTTCCCTGGGTGTGTTACATTGACAGTGTGAGGTCAGTCTGCTCTTCCCTGGGTGTGTTACATTGACAGTGTGAGGTCAGCCTGCTCTTCCCTGGGTGTGTTACACTGACAGATTGCGCTCAGTCTGCTCTTCCCTTGGTATGTTACATTGATAGAGTGGGGTCAATCTGATCTTCTCTGGGTGTGTTATATTGACAGAGTGGGTTCAGTCTGTTCTTCCCTGGGTGTGTTAAATTCGCAGAGTGGGGTCAGTCTGCTCTTCAATGGGTGTGGTAATTGACAGAGTCGGGTCAGTCTGCTATTCCCTCGGTGTGTTGCACTGACAGAGTGGGGTCAGTCTGCTGTTCCCTGGGTGTGTTACATTGACAGTGTGGGGTCAGTCTGGTCTTCCCTGGGTGTGTTACATTGACAGAGTGTGGTCAGTCTGGTCTTCCCTGGGTCTGTTACATTGACAGAGTGGGGTCAGTCTGCTCTTCGCTGGTTGTGATTCATTGATTGAGTGGGGTCAGTTTGTTCTTCCCTGGGTGTGTTACATTGACAGAGTGAGGTTAGTCTGGTCTTCCCTGGGTGTGTTACATTGACAGAGTGGGGTCAGTCTGCTATTCACTGGGTGTGTTACATTGACAGTGTGGGGTCAGTCTGGTCTTCCCTGTGTGTGTTACATTGACTGAGTGGGGTCAGTTTGTTCTTCACTGGGTGTGTTACATTGACAGATTGAGGTTAGTCTGGTCTTCCCTGGGTGTGTTACATTGACAGAGTGGGGTCAGTCTGCTCTTCCCTGGGTGGGTTTCAATGACAGTGTGGGGTCAGTCTGCTCTTCCCTGGGTGGGTTACATTGACAGAGTGGGGTCAGTGTGCACATCCCTGGTGGCTTACATTGACAGAGTGGGGTCTGTCTATTCTTCCCTGGGTGTGTTACATTGACAGAGTGGGGTCAGTCTGCTGTTCCCTGGGTGTGTTACATTGACAGTGTGGGGTCAGTCTGGTCTTCCCTGGGTGTGTTTCATTGACAGAGTGGGGTCAGTCTGGTGTTCCCTGGGTGTGTTACATTGACAGAGTGGGGTCAGTCTGCTCTTCGCTGGTTGTGATTCATTGACTGAGTGGGGTCAGTGTGTTCTTCCCTGGGTGTGTTACATTGACAGAGTGAGGTCAGTCTGATCTTCCCTGGGTGGGTTACATTGACAGAGTGGGGTCAGTCTGGTCTTCCCTGGGTGGGTTACAATGACAGAGTGGGGTCAGTCTGCTCTTCCCTGGGTGGTTTACAATGACAGTGTGGGATCAGTTTGCTCTTCCCTGGGTGGGTTACATTGACAGAGTGGGGTCAGTCTGCTCTTCGCTGGGTGGGTTACAATGACAGTGTGGGGTCAGTCTGCTCTTCTCTGGGTGGGTTACATTGACAGAGTGGGGTCAGTCTGCACCTCCCTGGTGGCTTACATTGACAGAGTGGGGTCTGTCTATTCTTCCCTGGGTGTGTTACTTTGATAGAGTGTGGTCAGTCTGCTCTTACCTGGGTGTGTTACATTGACAGAGTGCTGTCAGTCTGCTCTTCCCTGGGTATGTTACATTGACAGAGTGGGTTCAGTCTGTTCTTCCCTGAGTGTGTTACATTGACAGAGTGAGGTCAGTCTGCTATTCACTGGGTGTGTTACATTGACAGAGTGGGGTCAGTCTGCTCTTCCCTGGGTGTGTTACATTGACAGAGTGGGGTCAGTCTGCTCTTCCCTGGGTGTGTTACATTGACAGTGTGAGGTCAGTCTGCTCTTCCCTGGGTCAGTAACATTGACAGAGTGGGGTCAGTCTGATCTTACCTGGTTGTGGTACATTGACAGAGTGAGGTCAGTCTGCGCTACCCTGGTTACTTATATTGACAGAGTGGGGTCTGTCTATTCTTCCCTGGGTGTGTTACTTTGATAGAGTGTGGTCAGTCTGCTCTTACCTGGGTGTGTTACATTGACAGATTGAGGTCAGTCTGCTGTTCCCTGGATGTGGTACATTGACAGTGTGAGGTCAGTCTGATCTTCCCTGGGTGGGTTACTTTGATAGAGTGTGGTCAGTCTGCTCTTCCCTGGGTGTGTTACATTGACAGTGTGAGGTCAGTCTGCTCTTCCCTGGGTGTGTTACATTGACAGTGTGAGGTCAGTCTGATCTTCCCTGGGTGGGTTACATTGACAGATTGGGGTCAGTCTGGTCTTCCCTGGGTGGGTTACAATGACAGAGTGGGGTCAGTCTGCTCTTCCATGGGTGTGTTACATTGACAGAGTGGGGTCAGTCTGCTCTTCCCTGGGTGTGTTACATTGACAGAGTGCGGGCAGTCTGCTCTTCCCTGGGTGTGTTACATTGACAGTGTGAGGTCAGTCTGCTCTTCCCTGGGTGTGTTACATTGACAGATTGCGCTCAGTCTGCTCTTCCCTTGGTATGTTACATTGATAGAGTGGGGTCAATCTGATCTTCTCTGGTTGTGTTATATTGACAGAGTGGGTTCAGTCTGTTCTTCCCTGGGTGTGTTAAATTCACAGAGTGGGGTCAGTCTGCTCTTCATTCGGTGTGGTAATTGACAGAGTGGGGTCAGTCTGCTATTCCCTCGGTGTGTTGCACTGACAGAGTGGGGTCAGTCTGCTGTTCCCTGGGTGTGTTACATTGACAGTGTGGGGTCAGTCTGGTCTACCCTTGTTGTGTTACATTGACAGAGTGTGGTCAGTCTGGTCTTCCCTGGGTGTGTTACATTGACAGAGTGGGGTCAGTCTGCTCTTCGCTGGTTGTGATTCATTGATTGAGTGGGGTCAGTTTGTTCTTCCCTGGCTGTGTTACATTGACAGAGTGAGGTTAGTCTGGTCTTCCCTGGGTGTGTTACATTGACAGAGTAGGGTCAGTCTACTATTCACTGGGTGTGTTACTTTGACAGTGTGGGGTCAGTCTGGTCTTCCCTGTGTGTGTTACATTGACTGAGTGGGGTCAGTTTGTTCTTCACTGGGTGTGTTACATTGACAGAGTGAGGTTAGTCTGGTCTTCCCTGGGTGTGTTACATTGACAGAGTGGGGTCAGTCTGCTCTTCCCTGCGTATGTTACATTGACAGAGTGGGGTCAGTCTGCTGTTCCCTGGGTGTGTTACATTGACAGTGTGCGGTCAGTCTGGTCTTCCCTGGGTGTGTTACATTGACAGAGTGGGGTCAGTCTGGTGTTCCCTGGGTGTGTTACATTGACAGAGTGGGGTCAGTCTGCTCTTCGCTGGTTGTGATTCATTGACTGAGTGGGGTCAGTGTGTTCTTCCCTGGGTGTGTTACATTGAGAGAGTGAGGTCAGTCTGAACTTCCCTGGGTGGGTTACATTGACAGAGTGGGGTCAGTCTGGTCTTCCCTGGGTGGGTTACAATGACAGAGTGGGGTCAGTCTGCTCTTCCATGGGTGTGTTACATTGACAGTGTGGGGTCAGTCTGCTCTTCCCTGGGTGTGTTACATTGACAGAGTGCGGGCAGTCTGCTCTTCCCTGGGTGTGTTACATTGACAGTGTGAGGTCAGTCTGCTCTTCCCTGGGTGTGTTACATTGACAGAGTGGGGTCCGTCTGGTCTTCCCTGGGTGTGTTACCTTGACAGAGTGGGGTCAGTCTGCGCTTCCCTGGGTGGTTTACAATGACATTGTGGGATCAGTCTGCTCTTCACTGGGTGGGTTACATTGACAGAGTGGGGTCAGTCTGCACATCCCTGGTGGCTTACATTGACAGAGTGGGGTCTGTCTATTCTTCCCTGGGTGTGTTACTTTGATAGAGTGTGGTCAGTCTGCTCTTCCCTGGGTGTGTTACATTGATAGATTGCGGTCAGTCTGCTCTTCCCTGGGTATGTTACATTGACAGAGTGGGTTCAGTCTGTTCTTCCCTGAGTGTGTTACATTGACAGAGTGAGGTCAGTCTGCTATTCACTGGGTGTGTTACATTGACAGAGTGAGGTCAGTCTGCTCTTCCCTGGGTGTGTTACACTGACAGAGTGGGGTCAGTCTGTTCTTCCCTGAGTGTGTTACATTGACAGAGTGAGGTCAGTGTGCTCTTTCCTCGGTGTGTTACATTGACAGTGAGGGTTCAGTCTATGTTTTTTTACCTGGGTGGTTTACATTGACAGAGTGGGGTCAGTCTGGTCTTCCCTGGGTGGGTTACAATGACAGAGTGGGGTCAGTCTGCTCTTCGCTGGTTGTGATTCATTGACTGAGTGGGGTCAGTGTGTTCTTCCCTGGGTGTGTTACATTGACAGAGTGAGGTCAGCCTGATCTTCCCTGGGTAGGTTACATTCACAGAGTGGGGTCAGTCTGGTCTTCCCTGGGTGGGTTACAATGACAGTGTGGGGTCAGTCTGATCTTCCATGGGTGTGTTACATTGACAGAGTGGGGTCAGTCTGCTCTTCCCTGGTTGTGTTACATTGACAGAGTGGGGTCAGTCTGCTCTTCCCTGGGTGTGTTACATTGACAGTGTGGGTTCAGTCTGTTTTATTTTACCTGGGTGGGTTACATTGACAGAGTGGGGTCAGTCTGGTCTTCCCTGGGTGGGTTAAAATGACAGAGCGGGGTCAGTCTACTCTTCGCTGGTTGTGATTCATTGACTGAGTGGGGTCAGTGTGTTCTTCCCTGGGTGTGTTACATTGACAGAGTGAGGTCAGTCTGATCTTCCCTGGGTGGTTTACATTGACAGAGTGGGGTCAGTCTGGTCTTCCCTGGGTGGGTAACAATGACAGTGTGGGGTCAGTCGGCTCTTCCATGGGTGTGTTACATTGACAGAGTGGGGTCAGTCTGCTCTTCCCTGGGTGTGTTACATTGACAGAGTGGGGTCAGTCTGCTCTTCCCTGGGTGTGTTACATTGACAGTGTGAGGTCAGTCTGCTCTTCCCTGGGTCAGTAACATTGACAGAGTGGGGTCAGTCTGATCTTACCTGGTTGTGTTACATTGACAGTGTGAGGTCAGTCTGCACTACCCTGGTTACTTATATTGACAGAGTGGGGTCTGTCTATTCTTCCCTGGGTGTGTTACTTTGATAGAGTGTGGTCAGTCTGCTCTTACCTGGGTGTGTTACATTGACAGATTGCGGTCAGTCTGCTGTTCCCTGGATGTGGTACATTGACAGAGTGTGGTCAGTCTGCTCTTCCCTGGGTGTGTTACATTGACAGTGTGAGGTCAGTCTGCTCTTCCCTGGGTGTGTTACATTGGCAGTGTGAGGTCAGCCTGCTCTTCCCTGGGTGTGTTACACTGACAGATTGCGCTCAGTCTGCTCTTCCCTTGGTATGTTACATTGATAGAGTGGGGTCAATCTGATCTTCTCTGGGTGTGTTATATTGACAGAGTGGGTTCAGTCTGTTCTTCCCTGGGTGTGTTAAATTCGCAGAGTGGGGTCAGTCTGCTCTTCAATGGGTGTGGTAATTGACAGAGTCGGGTCAGTCTGCTATTCCCTCGGTGTGTTGCACTGACAGAGTGGGGTCAGTCTGCTGTTCCCTGGGTGTGTTACATTGACAGTGTGGGGTCAGTCTGGTCTTCCCTGGGTGTGTTACATTGACAGAGTGTGGTCAGTCTGGTCTTCCCTGGGTCTGTTACATTGACAGAGTGGGGTCAGTCTGCTCTTCGCTGGTTGTGATTCATTGATTGAGTGGGGTCAGTTTGTTCTTCCCTGGGTGTGTTACATTGACAGAGTGAGGTTAGTCTGGTCTTCCCTGGGTGTGTTACATTGACAGAGTGGGGTCAGTCTGCTATTCACTGGGTGTGTTACATTGACAGTGTGGGGTCAGTCTGGTCTTCCCTGTGTGTGTTACATTGACTGAGTGGGGTCAGTTTGTTCTTCACTGGGTGTGTTACATTGACAGATTGAGGTTAGTCTGGTCTTCCCTGGGTGTGTTACATTGACAGAGTGGGGTCAGTCTGCTCTTCCCTGGGTGGGTTTCAATGACAGTGTGGGGTCAGTCTGCTCTTCCCTGGGTGGGTTACATTGACAGAGTGGGGTCAGTGTGCACATCCCTGGTGGCTTACATTGACAGAGTGGGGTTTGTCTATTCTTCCCTGGGTGTGTTACATTGACAGAGTGGGGTCAGTCTGCTGTTCCCTGGGTGTGTTACATTGACAGTGTGGGGTCAGTCTGGTCTTCCCTGGGTGTGTTACATTGACAGAGTGGGGTCAGTCTGGTGTTCCCTGGGTGTGTTACATTGACAGAGTGGGGTCAGTATGCTCTTCGCTGGTTGTGATTCATTGACTGAGTGGGGTCAGTGTGTTCTTCCCTGGGTGTGTTACATTGACAGAGTGAGGTCAGTCTGATCTTCCCTGGGTGGGTTACATTGACAGAGTGGGGTCAGTCTGGTCTTCCCTGGGTGGGTTACAAAGACAGAGTGGGGTCAGTCTGCTCTTCCCTGGGTGGTTTACAATGACAGTGTGGGATCAGTTTGCTCTTCCCTGGGTGGGTTACATTGACAGAGTGGGGTCAGTCTGCTCTTCGCTGGGTGGGTTACAATGACAGTGTGGGGTCAGTCTGCTCTTCTCTGGGTGGGTTACATTGACAGAGTGGGGTCAGTCTGCACCTCCCTGGTGGCTTACATTGACAGAGTGGGGTCTGTCTATTCTTCCCTGGGTGTGTTACTTTGATAGAGTGTGGTCAGTCTGCTCTTCCCTGGGTGTGTTACATTGACAGAGTGCGGTCAGTCTGCTCTTCCCTGGGTATGTTACATTGACAGAGTGGGTTCAGTCTGTTCTTCCCTGAGTGTGTTACATTGACAGAGTGAGGTCAGTCTGCTATTCACTGGGTGTGTTACATTGACAGAGTGGGGTCAGTCTGCTCTTCCCTGGGTGTGTTACATTGACAGAGTGGGGTCAGTCTGCTCTTCCCTGGGTGTGTTACATTGACAGTGTGAGGTCAGTCTGCTCTTCCCTGGGTCAGTAACATTGACAGAATGGGGTCAGTCTGATCTTACCTGGTTGTGTTACATTGACAGTGTGAGGTCAGTCTGCGCTACCCTGGTTACTTATATTGACAGAGTGGGGTCTGTCTATTCTTCCCTGGGTGTGTTACTTTGATAGAGTGTGGTCAGTCTGCTCTTACCTGGGTGTGTTACATTGACAGATTGCGGTCAGTCTGCTGTTCCCTGGATGTGGTACATTGACAGAGTGTGGTCAGTCTGCTCTTCCCTGGGTGTGTTACATTGACAGTGTGAGGTCAGTCTGCTCTTCCCTGGGTGTGTTACATTGACAGTGTGAGGTCAGTCTGATCTTCCCTGGGTGGGTTACATTGACAGATTGGGGTCAGTCTGGTCTTCCCTGGGTGGGTTACAATGACAGAGTGGGGTCAGTCTGCTCTTCCATGGGTGTGTTACATTGACAGAGTGGGGTCAGTCTGCTCTTCCATGGGTGTGTTACATTGACAGAGTGGGGTCAGTCTGCTCTTCCCTGGGTGTGTTACATTGACAGAGTGGGGTCAGACTGATCTTCCCTGGGTGGTTTAAAATGACAGTGTGTGATCAGTTTGCTCTTCCCTGGGTGGGTTACATTGACAGAGTGGGTTCAGTCTGTTCTTCCCTGAGTGTGTTACATTGACAGAGTGATTTCAGTCTGCTATTGACTGGGTGTGTTACATTGACAGAGTGAGGTCAGTCTGCGCTACCCTGGTTACTTATATTGACAGATGGGGGCTGTCTATTCTTCCCTGGGTGTGTTACTTTGATAGAGTGTGGTCAGTCTGCTCTTACCTGGGTGTGTTACATTGACAGATTGCGGTCAGTCTGCTGTTCCCTGGATGTGGTACATTGACAGAGTGTGGTCAGTCTGCTCTTCCCTGGGTGTGTTACATTGACAGTGTGAGGTCAGTCTGCTCTTCCCTGGGTGTGTTACATTGACAGTGTGAGGTCAGTCTGATCTTCCCTGGGTGGGTTACATTGACAGATTGGGGTCAGTCTGGTCTTCCCTGGGTGGGTTACAATGACAGAGTGGGGTCAGTCTGCTCTTCCATGGGTGTGTTACATTGACAGAGTGGGGTCAGTCTGCTCTTCCATGGGTGTGTTACATTTACAGAGTGGGGTCAGTCTGCTCTTCCCTGGGTGTGTTACATTGACAGAGTGGGGTCAGTCTGATCTTCCCTGGGTGGTTTAAAATGACAGTGTGGGATCAGTTTGCTCTTCCCTGGGTGGGTTACATTGACAGAGTGGGGTCAGTCTGCTCTTCGCTGGGTGGGTTACAATGACAGTGTGGGGTCAGTCTGCTCTTCTCTGGGTGGGTTACATTGACAGAGTGGGGTCAGTCTGCACCTCCCTGGTGGCTTACATTGACAGAGTGGGGTCTGTCTATTCTTCCCTGGGTGTGTTACTTTGATAGAGTGTGGTCAGTCTGCTCTTCCCTGGGTGTGTTACATTGACAGAGTGCGGTCAGTCTGCTCTTCCCTGGGTATGTTACATTGACAGAGTGGGTTCAGTCTGTTCTTCCCTGAGTGTGTTACATTGACAGAGTGATTTCAGTCTGCTATTGACTGGGTGTGTTACATTGACAGAGTGGGGTCAGTCTGCTCTTCCCTGGGTGTGTTACACTGACAGAGTGGGGTCAGTCTGTTCTTCCCTGAGTGTGTTACATTGACAGAGTGAGGTCAGTGTGCTCTTTCCTGGTTGTGTTACATTGACAGTGTGGGATCAGTCTGTGTTTTTTTACCTGGGTGGTTTACATTGACAGAGTGGGGCCAGTCTGGTGTTCCCTGGGTGTGTTAAAATGACAGAGTGGGGTCAGTCTGCTCTTCGCTGGTTGTGATTCATTGACTGAGTGGGGTCAGTGTGTTCTTCCCTGGGTGTGTTACATTGACAGAGTGAGGTCAGCCTGATCTTCCCTGGGTAGATTACATTCACAGAGTGGGGTCAGTCTGGTCTTCCCTGGGTGGGTTACAATGACAGTGTGGGGTCAGTCTGCTCTTCCATGGGTGTGTTACATTGACAGAGTGGGGTCAGTCTGCTCTTCCCTGGTTGTGTTACATTGACAGAGTGGGGTCAGTCTGCTCTTCCCTGGGTGTGTTACGTTGACAGTGTGAGGTCAGTCTGCTCTTCCCTGGGGGTGTGTTACATTGACAGTGTGGGGTCAGTCTGATCTTCCCTGGGTGTGTTACATTGACAGAGTGGGGTCTGTCTATTCCTCCCTGGGTGTGTTACTTTGATTGAGTGTGGATAGTCTACTCTTACCTGGGTGTGTTACATTTACAGATTGCGGTCAGTCTGCTCTTCCCTGGGTATGTTACATTGATAGAGTGGGGTCAATCTGATCTTTCTGGGTGTGTTATATTGACAGAGTGGGTTCAGTCCGCTCTTCCCTGGGTGTGTTACACTGACAGATTCGGGTCAGTCTGCTCTTCACTGGGTGTGGTACATTGACAGAGTGTGGTCAGTCTGCTCTTCCCTGGGTGTGTTACATTGACAGAGTGAGGTCAGTCTGCTATTCACTGGGTGTGTCACATTGACAGAGTGGGGTCTGTCTTCTCTTCACTGGGTGTGGTACTTTGACCGAGTCGGGTCAGTCTGCTGTTCCCTGGGTGTGGTACATTGACAGAGTGTGGTCAGTCTGCTCTTCCCTGGGTGGGTTACATTGACTGAGTGGGATCAGTCTGCTCTTCCCTGGGTGTGTTACATTGACAGAGTGGGGTCTGTCTATTCTTCCCTGGGTGTGTTACTTTGATCGAATGTGGTCAGTCTGCTCTTCCCTGGCTGTGTTACATTGACAGATTGCGGTCAGTCACCTCCTCCCTGGGTGTGTTACATTGACAGAGTCGGGCCAGTCTACTCTTCCCTGGGTGTGTTACATTGACAGAGTAGGGTCAGTCGGCTCTTCCCTGGTTGTGTTACATTGATAGAGTCGGGTCAGTCTGCTCTTCCTTGGGTGTGTTACATTGACAGAGTGGGGTCAGTCTGCTCGTCCCTGGGTGTGTTACATTGACAGAGTGGGGTCAGTCTGCTCTTCCCTGGGTCTGTTATATTGACAGCGTGAGGTCAGTGTGCTCTTCCCTGGGTGTGTTACAGTTACATTGACAGTATGAGGTCAGTCTACTCTTCCCTGGTGGCTTACATTGACAGAGTGGGGTCTGTCTATTCTTCCCTGGGTGTGTTACTTTGATAGAGTGTGGTCAGTCTGCTCTTCCCTGGGTGTGTTATATTGACAGATTGCGGTCAGTCTGCTCTTCCCTGAGGATGTTACATTGATAGCTTGGGGTCAATCTGATCTTCTCTGGGTGTGTTATATTGACAGAGTGCGTTCAGTCTGTTCTGCCCTGGGTGTGTTACATTGACAGAGTGTGGTCAGTCTGCTATTCACTGGATGTGTTACATTGACAGAGTGGGGTCAGTCTGCTCTTCCCTGGGTGTGTTACACTGACAGAGTCGTGTCAGTCTGCTCTTCACTGGGTGTGGTACATTGACCGAGTCAGGTCAGTCTGCTGTTCCCTGGGTGTGGTACATTGACAGAGTGTGTTCAGTCTGCTCTTCCCTGGGTGTGTTACATTGACAGTGTGAGGTCAGTCTGCTCTTCCCTGGGTGTGTTACATTGACAGTGTGAGGTCAGTCTGATCTTCCCTGGGTGGGTTACATTGACAGATTGGGGTCAGTCTGGTCTTCCCTGTGTGGGTTACAATGACAGAGTGGGGTCAGTCTGCTCTTCCATGGGTGTGTTACATTGACAGAGTGGGGTCAGTCTGCTCTTCCATGGGTGTGTTACATTGACAGAGTGGGGTCAGTCTGCTCTTCCCTGGGTGTGTTACATTGACAGAGTGGGGTCAGACTGATCTTCCCTGGGTGGTTTAAAATGACAGTGTGTGATCAGTTTGCTCTTCCCTGGGTGGGTTACATTGACAGAGTGGGTTCAGTCTGTTCTTCCCTGAGTGTGTTACATTGACAGAGTGATTTCAGTCTGCTATTGACTGGGTGTGTTACATTGACAGAGTGAGGTCAGTCTGCGCTACCCTGGTTACTTATATTGACAGATGGGGGCTGTCTATTCTTCCCTGGGTGTGTTACTTTGATAGAGTGTGGTCAGTCTGCTCTTACCTGGGTGTGTTACATTGACAGATTGCGGTCAGTCTGCTGTTCCCTGGATGTGGTACATTGACAGAGTGTGGTCAGTCTGCTCTTCCCTGGGTGTGTTACATTGACAGTGTGAGGTCAGTCTGCTCTTCCCTGGGTGTGTTACATTGACAGTGTGAGGTCAGTCTGATCTTCCCTGGGTGGGTTACATTGACAGATTGGGGTCAGTCTGGTCTTCCCTGGGTGGGTTACAATGACAGAGTGGGGTCAGTCTGCTCTTCCATGGGTGTGTTACATTGACAGAGTGGGGTCAGTCTGCTCTTCCATGGGTGTGTTACATTTACAGAGTGGGGACAGTCTGCTCTTCCCTGGGTGGGTTACATTGACAGAGTGGGGTCAGTCTGATCTTCCCTGGGTGGTTTAAAATGACAGTGTGGGATCAGTTTGCTCTTCCCTGGGTGGGTTACATTGACAGAGTGGGGTCAGTCTGCTCTTCGCTGGGTGGGTTACAATGACAGTGTGGGGTCAGTCTGCTCTTCTCTGGGTGGGTTACATTGACAGAGTGGGGTCAGTCTGCACCTCCCTGGTGGCTTACATTGACAGAGTGGGGTCTGTCTATTCTTCCCTGGGTGTGTTACTTTGATAGAGTGTGGTCAGTCTGCTCTTCCCTGGGTGTGTTACATTGACAGAGTGCGGTCAGTCTGCTCTTCCCTGGGTATGTTACATTGACAGAGTGGGTTCAGTCTGTTCTTCCCTGAGTGTGTTACATTGACAGAGTGATTTCAGTCTGCTATTGACTGGGTGTGTTACATTGACAGAGTGGGGTCAGTCTGCTCTTCCCTGGGTGTGTTACACTGACAGAGTGGGGTCAGTCTGTTCTTCCCTGAGTGTGTTACATTGACAGAGTGAGGTCAGTGTGCTCTTTCCTGGTTGTGTTACATTGACAGTGTGGGATCAGTCTGTGTTTTCTTACCTGGGTGGTTTACATTGACAGAGTGGGGCCAGTCTGGTCTTCCCTCGGTGTGTTAAAATGACAGAGTGGGGTCAGTCTGTTCTTCCCTGAGTGTGTTACATTGACAGAGTGAGGTCAGTGTGCTCTTTCCTGGTTGTGTTACATTGACAGTGTGGGATCAGTCTGTGTTTTTTTACCTGGGTGGTTTACATTGACAGAGTGGGGCCAGTCTGGTGTTCCCTGGGTGTGTTAAAATGACAGAGTGGGGTCAGTCTGCTCTTCGCTGGTTGTGATTCATTGACTGAGTGGGGTCAGTGTGTTCTTCCCTGGGTGTGTTACATTGACAGAGTGAGGTCAGCCTGATCTTCCCTGGGTAGATTACATTCACAGAGTGGGGTCAGTCTGGTCTTCCCTGGGTGGGTTACAATGACAGTGTGGGGTCAGTCTGCTCTTCCATGGGTGTGTTACAT
This sequence comes from Chiloscyllium punctatum, assembly GCF_047496795.1. Classification (NCBI taxonomy): domain Eukaryota; kingdom Metazoa; phylum Chordata; class Chondrichthyes; order Orectolobiformes; family Hemiscylliidae; genus Chiloscyllium; species Chiloscyllium punctatum. The sequence goes on along the minus strand of NC_092788.1, from coordinate 54,631,739 downwards.
TGACAGAGTGGGGTCAGTCTGCTCTTCCCTGGTTGTGTTACATTGACAGAGTGGGGTCAGTCTGCTCTTCCCTGGGTGTGTTACGTTGACAGTGTGAGGTCAGTCTGCTCTTCCCTGGGGGTGTGTTACATTGACAGTGTGGGGTCAGTCTGATCTTCCCTGGGTGTGTTACATTGACAGAGTGGGGTCTGTCTATTCCTCCCTGGGTGTGTTACTTTGATTGAGTGTGGATAGTCTACTCTTACCTGGGTGTGTTACATTGACAGATTGCGGTCAGTCTGCTCTTCCCTGGGTATGTTACATTGATAGAGTGGGGTCAATCTGATCTTTCTGGGTGTGTTATATTGACAGAGTGGGTTCAGTCCGCTCTTCCCTGGGTGTGTTACACTGACAGATTCGGGTCAGTCTGCTCTTCACTGGGTGTGGTACATTGACAGAGTGTGGTCAGTCTGCTCTTCCCTGGGTGTGTTACATTGACAGAGTGAGGTCAGTCTGCTATTCACTGGGTGTGTCACATTGACAGAGTGGGGTCTGTCTTCTCTTCACTGGGTGTGGTACTTTGACCGAGTCGGGTCAGTCTGCTGTTCCCTGGGTGTGGTACATTGACAGAGTGTGGTCAGTCTGCTCTTCCCTGGGTGGGTTACATTGACTGAGTGGGATCAGTCTGCTCTTCCCTGGGTGTGTTACATTGACAGAGTGGGGTCTGTCTATTCTTCCCTGGGTGTGTTACTTTGATCGAATGTGGTCAGTCTGCTCTTCCCTGGCTGTGTTACATTGACAGATTGCGGTCAGTCACCTCCTCCCTGGGTGTGTTACATTGACAGAGTCGGGCCAGTCTACTCTTCCCTGGGTGTGTTACATTGACAGAGTAGGGTCAGTCGGCTCTTCCCTGGTTGTGTTACATTGATAGAGTCGGGTCAGTCTGCTCTTCCTTGGGTGTGTTACATTGACAGAGTGGGGTCAGTCTGCTCGTCCCTGGGTGTGTTACATTGACAGAGTGGGGTCAGTCTGCTCTTCCCTGGGTCTGTTATATTGACAGCGTGAGGTCAGTCTGCTCTTCCCTGGGTGTGTTACATTGACAGTATGAGGTCAGTCTACTCTTCCCTGGTGGCTTACATTGACAGAGTGGGGTCTGTCTATTCTTCCCTGGGTGTGTTACTTTGATAGAGTGTGGTCAGTCTGCTCTTCCCTGGGTGTGTTATATTGACAGATTGCGGTCAGTCTGCTCTTCCCTGAGGATGTTACATTGATAGCTTGGGGTCAATCTGATCTTCTCTGGGTGTGTTATATTGACAGAGTGCGTTCAGTCTGTTCTGCCCTGGGTGTGTTACATTGACAGAGTGTGGTCAGTCTGCTATTCACTGGATGTGTTACATTGACAGAGTGGGGTCAGTCTGCTCTTCCCTGGGTGTGTTACACTGACAGAGTCGTGTCAGTCTGCTCTTCACTGGGTGTGGTACATTGACCGAGTCAGGTCAGTCTGCTGTTCCCTGGGTGTGGTACATTGACAGAGTGTGTTCAGTCTGCTCTTCCCTGGGTGTGTTACATTGACAGTGTGAGTTCAGTCTGCTCCTCCCTGGGTGTGTTACACTGACAGAGTCGGGTCAGTCTGCTCTTCACTGGGTGTGGGACATTGACCGAGTCGGGTCAGTCTGCTCTTCCATGGGTGTGGTACATTGACAGAGTGTGGTCAGTCTGCTCTTCCCTGCGTGGGTTACATTGACTGAGTGGGGTCAGTCTGCTCTTCCATGGGTGTGTTACATTGAGAGTGTGGGGTCAGTCTGCTCTTCCCTGGGTGTGTTACATTGACAGAGTGCGGGCAGTCTGCTCTTCCCTGGGTGTGTTACATTGACAGTGTGAGGTCAGTCTGCTCTTCCCTGGGTGTGTTACATTGACAGAGTGGGGTCCGTCTGGTCTTCCCTGGGTGTGTTACCTTGACAGAGTGGGGTCAGTCTGCTCTTCCCTGGGTGGTTTACAATGACAGTGTGGGGTCAGTCTGCACATCCCTGGTGGCTTACATTGACAGAGTGGGGTCTGTCTATTCTTCCCTTGGTGTGTTACTTTGATAGAGTGTGGTCAGTCTGCTCTTCCCTGGGTGTGTTACATTGATAGATTGCGGTCAGTCTGATCTTCCATGGGTAGGTTACATTCACAGAGTGGGGTCAGTCTGGTCTTCCCTGGGTGGGTTACAATGACAGTGTGGGGTCAGTCTGCTCTTCCATGGGTGTGTTACATTGACAGAGTGGGGTCAGTCTACTCTTCCCTGGTTGTGTTACATTGACAGAGTGGGGTCAGTCTGCTCTTCCCTGGGTGTGTTACATTGACAGTGTGAGGTCAGTCTGCTCTTCCCTGGGGGTGTGTTACATTGACAGTGTGGGGTCAGTCTGATCTTCCCTGGGTGTGTTACATTGACAGAGTGGGGTCTGTCTATTCCTCCCTGGGTGTGTTACTTTGATTGAGTGTGGTCAGTCTACTCTTACCTGGGTGTGTTACATTGACAGATTGCGGTCAGTCTGCTCTTCCCTGGGTATGTTACATTGATAGAGTGGGGTCAATCTGATCTTTCTGGGTGTGTTATATTGACAGAGTGGGTTCAGTCCGCTCTTCCCTGGGTGTGTTACACTGACAGATTCGGGTCAGTCTGCTCTTCACTGGGTGTGGTACATTGACAGAGTGTGGTCAGTCTGCTCTTTCCTGGGTGTGTTAGATTGACAGAGTGAGGTCAGTCTGCTATTCACTGGGTGTGTTACATTGACAGAGTGGGGTCAGTCTGCTCTTCACTGGGTGTGGTACATTGACCGAGTCAGGTCAGTCTGCTGTTCCCTGGGTGTGGTACATTGACAGAGTGTGGTCAGTCTGCTCTTCCCTGGGTGGGTTACATGGACTGAGTGGGGTCAGTCTGCTCTTCCCTGGGTGTGTTACATTGACAGAGTGGGGTCAGTCTGCTCTTCCCTGGGTGTGTTACATTGACAGAGTGAGGTCAGTCTGCTATTCACTGGGTGTGTTACATTGACAGAGTGGGGTCAGTCTGCTCTTCCCTGGGTGTGTTACACTGACAGAGTCGGGTCAGTCTGCTCTTCACTGGGTGTGGTACATTGACCGAGTCAGGTCAGTCTGCTGTTCCCTAGGTGTGGTGCATTGACAGAGTGTGTTCAGTCTGCTCCTCCCTGGGTGTGTTACACTGACAGAGTGGGGTCAGTCTGCTCTTCCCTGGGTGTGTTACATTGACAGTTTGAGGTCAGTCTGCTCTTCCCTGGGTGTGTTACATTGACAGTGTGAGGTCAGTCTGCTCTTCCCTGGTGGCTTACATTGACAGAGTGGGGTCTTTCTATTCTTCCCTGGCTGTGTTACTTTGATCGAGTGTGGTCAGTCTGCTCTTCCCTGGCTGTGTTACATTGACAGATTGCGGTCAGTCGGCTCTTCCCTTGGTATGTTACATTGATAGAGTGGGGTCAATCTGATCTTCTCTGGGTGTGTAATATTGACGGAGTGGGTTCAGTCTGTTCTTCCCTGGGTGTGTTACATTGACAGAGTGAGGTCAGTCTGCTCTTCCCTGGGTGTGTTACACTGACAGAGTCGGGTCAGTCTGCTGTTCACTGGGTGTGGTTCATTGACAGAGTGTGGTCAGTCTCCTCTTCCCTGGGTTTGTTACATTGACTGAGTGGGGTCGTACTGCTCTTCCCTGGGTGTGTTACATTGACAGAGTGGGGTCTGTCTATTCCTCCCTGGGTGTGTTACTTTGATTGAGTGTGGTCAGTCTACTCTTACCTGGGTGTGTTACATTGACAGATTGCGGTCAGTCTGATCTTTCTGGGTGTTTTATATTGACAGAGTGGGTTCAGTCCGCTCTTCCCTGGGTGTGTTACACTGACAGATTCGGTCAGTCTGCTCTTCACTGGGTGTGGTACATTGACAGAGTGTGGTCAGTCTGCTCTTCCCTGGGTGTGTTACATTGACAGAGTGAGGTCAGTCTGCTATTCACTGGGTGTTTTACATTGACAGAGTGGGGTCACTCTGCTCTTCACTGGGTTTGGTACATTGACCGAGTCGGGTCAGTCTGCTGTTCCCTGGGTGTGGTACATTGAAAGAGTGTGGTCAGTCTGCTCTTCCCTGGGTGGGTTACATTGACTGAGTGGGGGCAGTCTGCTCTTCCCTGGGTGTGTTACATTGACAGAGTGGGGTCAGTCTGCTCTTCCCTGGGTGTGTTACATTGACAGATTGAGGTCAGTCTGCTATTCACTGGGTGTGTTACATTGACAGAGTGGGCTCAGTCTGCTCTTCCCTGGTGGCTTACATTGACAGAGTGGGGTCTGTCTATTCTTCCCTGGGTGTGTAACTTTGATCGAATGTGGGCAGTCTGCTCTTCCCTGGGTGTGTTATATTGACAGATTGCGGTCAGTCACCTCCTCCCTGGGTGTGTTACATTGACAGAGTGGGGCCAGTCTACTCTTCCCTGGGTGTGTTACATTGACAGAGTAGGGTCAGTCGGCTCTTCCCTGGTTGTGTTACATTGACAGAGTGGGGTCAGTCTGCTCTTCCCTGGGTCTGTTATATTGACAGTGTGAGGTCAGTCTGCTCTTCCCGGGGTGTGTTACATTGACAGTATGAGGTCAGTCTACTCTTCCCTGGTGGCTTACATTGACAGAGTGGGGCCTGTCTATTCTTCCCTGGGTGTGTTACTTTGATAGAGTGTGGTCAGTCTGCTCTTCCCTGGGTGTGTTATATTGACAGATTGCGGTCAGTCTGCTCTTCCCTGAGGATGTTACATTGATAGCGTGGGGTCAATCTGATCTTCTCTGGGTGTGTTATATTGACAGAGTGCGTACAGTCTGTTCTTCCCTGGGTGTGTTACATTGACAGAGTGTGGTCAGTCTGCTATTCACTGGATGTGTTACATTGACAGAGTGGGGTCAGTGTGCTCTTCCCTGGGTGTGTTACAGTGACAGAGTCGGGTCAGTCTGCTCTTCACTGGGTGTGGTACATTGACCGTGTCAGGTCAGTCTGCTGTTCCCTGGGTGTGGTTCATTTACAGAGTGTGTTCAGTCTGCTCTTCCCTGGGTGTGTTACATTGACAGTGTGAGTTCAGTCTGCTCCTCCCTGGGTGTGTTACACTGTCAGAGTCGGGTCAGTCTGCTCTTCACTGGGTGTGGGACATTGACCGAGTCGGGTCAGTCTGCTCTTCCCTGGGTGTGGTACATTGACAGAGTGTGGTCAGTCTGCACTTCCCTGCGTGGGTTACATTGACAGAGTGGGGTCAGTCTGCTCTTCCCTGGGTGTGTTACATTGACAGTGTGAGGTCAGTCTCTCATCCCTGGGTGTGTTACATTGACAGTGTGAGGTCAGTCTGCTCTTCCCTGGTGGCTTACATTGACAGAGTGGGGTCTGTCTATTCTTCCCTGGGTGTGTTACTTTGATCGAGTGTGGTCAGTCTGCTCTTCCCTGGCTGTGTTACATTGACAGAGTGGGGTCAGTCTGCTCTTCCCTGGGTGGGTTACATTGACAGATTGCGGTCAGTCGGCTCTTCCCTTGGTATGTTACATTGATAGAGTGGGGTCAATCTGATCTTCTCTGGGTGTGTAATATTGACAGAGTGGGTTCAGTCTGTTCTTCCCTGGGTGTGTTACATTGACAGAGTGAGGTCAGTCTGCTCCTCCCTTGGTGTGTTACACTGACAGAGTCGGGTCAGTCTGCTGTTCACTGGGTGTGGTTCATTGACAGAGTGTGGTCAGTCTCCTTTTCCCTGGGTGTGTTACATTGACTGAGTGGGGTCGTACTGCTCTTCCCTGGGTGTGTTACATTGACAGAGTGGGGTCAGTCTTGTCTTCCCTGGGTATGTTACATTGACAGTTTGGGGTCAGTCTGTTCTTCCCTGGGTGTGTTACATTGACAGAGTGGGGTCAGTCTGCTATTCACTGGGTGTGTTACATTGACAGAGTGGGGTTAGTCTGCTCTTCACTGGGTGTGGGATTTTGACCGAGTCGTTTCAGTCTGCTCTTCCCTGGGTGTGGTCCTTTGACAGAGTGTGGTCAGTCTGCTCTTCCCTGCGTGGGTTACATTGAATGAGTGGGGTCAGTCTGCTCTTCCCTGGGTGTGTTACATTGACAGTGTGAGGTCAGTCTGCTCATCCCTGGGTGTGTTACATTGACAGTGTGAGGTCAGTCTGCTCTTCCCTGGTGGCTTACATTGACAGAGTGGGGTCTGTCTATTCTTCCCTGGGTGTGTTACTTTGATCGAGTGTGGTCAGTCTGCTCTTCCCTTGCTGTGTTACATTGACAGATTGCGGTCAGTCGGCTCTTCCCTTGGTATGTTACATTGATAGTTTGGGGTCAATCTGATCTTCTCTGGGTGTGTAATATTGACAGAGTGGGTTCAGTCTGTTCTTCCCTGGGTGTGTTACATTGACAGAGTGAGGTCAGTCTGCTCTTCCCTGGGTGTGTTACACTGACAGAGTCGGGTCAGTCTGCTGTTCACTGGGTGTGGTTCATTGACAGAGTGTGGTCAGTCTCCTCTTCCCTGGGTGTGTTACATTGACTGAGTGGGGTCGTACTGCTCTTCCCTGGGTGTGTTACATTGACAGAGTGGGGTCAGTCTTGTCTTCCCTGGGTATGTTACATTGACAGTTTGGGGTCAGTCTGTTCTTCCCTGGGTGTGTTACATTGACAGAGTGGGGTCAGTCTGCTATTCACTGGGTGTGTTACATTGACAGAGTGGGGTCAGTCTGCTCTTCACTGGGTGTGGTACATTGACCGAGTCGGGTGCGTCGGCTGTTCGCTGGGTGTGGTACATTGACAGAGTGTGGTCAGTCTGCTATTCACTGGGTGTGTTATATTGACAGAGTGGGGTCAGTCTGCTCTTCACTGCGTGTGGTACATTGACCGAGTCGGGTCAGTCTGCAGTTCCCTGGGTGTGGTACATTGACAGAGTGTGGTCAGTCTGCTCTTCCCTGGTGGTTTACATTGACAGAGTGGGGTCAGTCTGCTCTTCCCTGGGTGTGTTACATTGACAGAGTGGGGTCTGTCTATTCTTCCCTGGGTGTATTAGTTTGATAGAGTGTGGTCAGTCTGCTCTTCCCTGGGTGTGTTATATTGACAGATTGCGGTCAGTCTGCTCTTCCCTGAGGATGATACATTGATAGCGTGGGGTCAATCTGATCTTCTCTAGGTGTGTTATATTGACAGAGTGGGTTCAGTCTGTTCTTCCCTGGGTGTGTTACATTGACAGAGTGAGGTCAGTCTGCTATTCACTGGGTGTGTTACATTGACAGAGTGGGGTCAGTCTGCTCTTCCCTGGGTGTGTTACACTGACAGAGTCGGGTCAGTCTGCTATTTACTGGGTGTGGTACATTAACCGAGTCGGGTCAGTCTTCTGTTCCCTGGGTGTGGTACATTGACAGAGTGTGGTCAGTCTGCTCTTCCCTGGGTGTGTTACATTGACAGTGTGAGTTCAGTCTGCTCCTCCCTGGGTGTGTTACACTGACAGAGTCGGGTCAGTCTGCTCTTCACTGGGTGTGGTACATTGACCGAGTCGGGTCAGTCTGCTCTTCCCTGGGTGTGGTACATTGACAGAGTGTGGTCAGTCTGCTCTTCCCTGCGTGGGTTACATTGACAGAATGGGGTCAGTCTGCTCTTCCCTGGGTGTGTTACATTGACAGTGTGAGGTCAGTCTGCTCTTCCCTGGGTGTGTTACTTTGACAGTGTGAGGTCAGTCTGCTCTTCCCTGGTGGCTTACATTGACAGAGTGGGGTCTGTCTCTTCTTCCCAGGGTGTGTTACTTTGATCGAGTGTGGTCAGTCTGCTCTTCCCTGGCTGTGTTACATTGACAGATTGCGGTCAGTCGGCTCTTCCCTTGGTATGTTACATTGATAGAGTGGGGTCAATCTGATCTTCTCTGGGTGTGTAATATTGACGGAGTGGGTTCAGTCTGTTCTTCCCTGGGTGTGTTACATTGACAGAGTGAGGTCAGTCTGCTCTTCCCTGGGTGTGTTACACTGACAGAGTCGGGTCAGTCTTCTGTTCACTGGGTGTGGTTCATTGACAGAGTGTGGTCAGTCTCCTCTTCCCTGGGTGTGTTACATTGACTGAGTGGGGTCGTACTGCTCTTCCCTGGGTGTGTTACATTGACAGAGTGGGGTCAGTCTTGTCTTCCCTGGGTATGTTACATTGACAGAGTGTGGTCAGTCTGCTCTTTCCTGGGTGTGTTACGTTGACAGAGTGTGGTCAGTCTGCTCTTCCCTGGGTGTGTGACATTGACAGAGTGGGGTCAGTCTGCTCTTCACTGGGTGTGGTACATTGACCGAGTCGGGTCAGTCTGCTCTTCCTTGGGTGTGTTATATTGACAGAGTGGGGTCAGTCTGCTCTTCCCTGGGTGTGTTACATTGACAGAGTGGGGTCAGTCTGCTCTTCCCTGGGTCTGTTACATTGACAGTGTGAGGTCAGTCTGCTCTTCCCTGGGTGTGTTACATTGACAGTATGAGGTCAGTCTACTCTTCCCTGGTGGCTTACATTGACAGAGTGGGTTCTGTCTATTCTTCCCTGGGTGTATTAGTTTGATAGAGTGTGGTCAGTCTGCTCTTCCCTGGGTGTGTTATATTGACAGATTGCGGTCAGTCTGCTCTTCCCTGAGGATGATACATTGATAGCGTGGGGTCAATCTGATCTTCCCTGCGTGTGTTACATTGACAGAGTGAGGTCAGTCTGCTATTCACTGGGTGTGTTACATTGACAGAGTGGGGTCAGTCTGCTCTTCCCTGGGTGTGTTACACTGACAGAGTCGGGTCAGTCTGCTATTTACTGGGTGTGGTACATTGACCGAGTCGGGTCAGTCTTCTGTTCCCTGGGTGTGGTACATTGACAGAGTGTGGTCAGTCTGCTCTTCCCTGGGTGTGTTACATTGACAGTGTGAGTTCAGTCTGCTCCTCCCTGGGTGTGTTACACTGACAGAGTCGGGTCAGTCTGCTCTTCACTGGGTGTGGTACATTGACCGAGTCGGGTCAGTCTGCTCTTCCCTGGGTGTGGTACATTGACAGAGTGTGGTCAGTCTGCTCTTCCCTGCGTGGGTTACATTGACAGAGTGGGGTCAGTCTGCTCTTCCCTGGGTGTGTTACATTGACAGTGTGAGGTCAGTCTGCTCTTCCCTGGTGGCTTACATTGACAGAGTGGGGTCTGTCTCTTCTTCCCAGGGTGTGTTACTTTGATCGAGTGTGGTCAGTCTGCTCTTCCCTGGCTGTGTTACATTGACAGATTGCGGTCAGTCGGCTCTTCCCTTGGTATGTTACATTGATAGAGTGGGGTCAATCTGATCTTCTCTGGGTGTGTAATATTGACGGAGTGGGTTCAGTCTGTTCTTCCCTGGGTGTGTTACATTGACAGAGTGAGGTCAGTCTGCTCTTCCCTGGGTGTGTTACACTGACAGAGTCGGGTCAGTCTTCTGTTCACTGGGTGTGGTTCATTGACAGAGTGTGGTCAGTCTCCTCTTCCCTGGGTGTGTTACATTGACTGAGTGGGGTCGTACTGCTCTTCCCTGGGTGTGTTACATTGACAGAGTGGGGTCAGTCTTGTCTTCCCTGGGTATGTTACATTGACAGAGTGTGGTCAGTCTGCTCTTTCCTGGGTGTGTTACGTTGACAGAGTGTGGTCAGTCTGCTCTTCCCTGGGTGTGTGACATTGACAGAGTGGGGTCAGTCTGCTCTTCCCTGTGTGTGTTAAATTGACAGAGTGGGGTCAGTCTGGTCTTCCCTGGGTGGGTTACAATGACAGACTGGGTCAGTCTGTTCTTCCCTGGGTGTGTTACATTGACAGAGTGAGGTCAGTCTGCTCTGCCCTGGGTGGGTTACATTGACAGAGTGGGGTCAGTCTGGTCCTCCCTGGTTGTGTTACATTGATAGAGTCGGGTCAGTCTGCTCTTCCTTGGGTGTGTTACATTGACAGAGTGTGGTCAGTCTGCTCTTCCCTGGGTGTGTGACATTGACAGTTTGGGGTCAGTCTGCTCTTCACTGGGTGTGGTACATTGACCGAGTCGGGTCAATCTGATCTTCTCTGGGTGTGTTATATTGACAGAGTGCGTTCAGTCTGTTCTTACCTGGGTGTGTGACATTGACAGAGTGAGGTCAGTCTGCTAATCACTGGGTGAGTTACATTGTCAGAGTGGGGTCAGTCTGCTCTTCCCTGGGTGTGTTACATTGACAGATTGCGCTCAGTCTGCTCTTCCCTGGGTATGTTACATTCATAGAGTGGGGTCAATCTGATCTTGTCTGGGTGTGTTATATTGACAGAGTGGGTTCAGTCTGTTCTTCCCTGGGTGTGTTACATTGACAGAGTGAGGTCAGTCTGCTATTCACTGGCTGTGTTACATTGACAGAGTGGGGTCAGTCTGCTCTTCCATGGGTGTGTTACACTGCCAGAGTCGGGTCAGTCTGCTCTTCCCTGGGTGTGTTACACTGACAGAGTGAGGTCAGTCTGCTCTTCCCTGGGTGTGTTACATTGACAGAGTGTGGTCAGTCTGCTCTTCAATGGGTGTGTTACATTGACAGAGTGGGGTCAGTCTGCTCCTCCCTGGGTGTGTTACACTGACCGAGTCGGGTCAGTCTGCTGTTCCCTGGGTGTGGTACATTGACAGAGTGTGGTCAGTCTGCTCTTCCCTGGGTGTGTTACATTGACAGAGTGAGGTCAGTGTGCTATTCACTGGGTGTGTTAGATTGACAGAGTGGGTTCAGTCTGCTCTTCCCTGGTGGCCTGCATTGACAGAGTGGGGTCTGTCTATTCTTCCCTGGGTGTGTTACTTTGATCGAGTATGGTCAGTCTGCTCTTCCCTGGCTGTGTTACATTGACAGATTGCGGTCAGTCTGCTCTTCCCTTGGTATGTTACATTGATAGAGTAGGTTCAATCTGATCTTCTCTGGTTGTGTTATATTAACAGAGTTGGTTCAGTCTGTTCTTCCCTGGGTGTGTTACATTGACAGAGTGAGGTCAGTCTGCTATTCACTGGGTGTGTTACATTGACAGAGTGGGGTCAGTCTGCTCTTCCCTGGGTGTGTTACATTGACATTGTGGGGTCGTACTGCTCTTCCCTGGGTGTGTTACATTGACAGAGTGGGGTCAGTCTTGTCTTCCCTGGGTATGTTACATTGACAGAGTGTGGTCATTCTGCTCTTTTCTGGGTGTGTTACGTTGACAGAGTGTGGTCAGTCTGCTCTTCCCTGGGTGTGTGACATTGACAGAGTGGGGTCAGTCTGCTCTTCCCTGTGTGTGTTAAATTGACAGAGTGGGGTCAGTCTGGTCTTCCCTGGGTGGGTTACAATGACAGACTGGGTCAGTCTGTTCTTCCCTGGTTGTGTTACATTGACAGAGTGAGGTCAGTCTGCTCTGCCCTGGGTGGGTTACATTGACAGAGTGGGGTCAGCATTGTCCTCCCTGGTTGTGTTACATTGATAGAGTCGGGTCAGTCTGCTCTTCCTTGGGTGTGTTACATTGACAGAGTGTGGTCAGTCTGCTCTTCCCTGGGTGTGTGACATTGACAGAGTGGGGTCAGTCTGCTCTTCACTGGGTGTGGTACATTGACCGAGTCGGGTCAATCTGATCTTCTCTGGGTGTGTTATATTGACAGAGTGCGTTCAGTCTGTTCTACCTGGGTGTGTGACATTGACAGAGTGAGGCCAGTCTGCTAATCACTGGGTGAGTTACATTGACAGAGTGGGGTCAATCTGCTCTTCCCTGGGTGTGTTACATTGACAGATTGCGCTCAGTCTGCTCTTCCCTGGGTATGTTACATTCATAGAGTGGGGTCAATCTGATCTTGTCTGGGTGTGTTATATTGACAGATTGGGTTCAGTCTGTTCTTCCCTGGGTGTGTTACATTGACAGAGTGAGGTCAGTCTGCTATTCACTGGGTGTGTTACATTGACAGAGTCGGGTCAGTCTGCTCTTCCATGGGTGTGTTACACTGCCAGAGTCGGGTCAGTCTGCTCTTCCCTGGGTGTGTTACACTGACAGAGTGGGGTCAGTCTGCTCTTCCCTGGGTGTGTTACATTGACAGAGTGTGGTCAGTCTGCTATTCAATGGGTGTTTTACATTGACAGAGTGGGGTCAGTCTGCTCCTCCCTGGGTGTGTTACACTGACCGAGTCGGGTCAGTCTGCTGTTCCCTGGGTGTGGTACATTGACAGAGTGTGGTCAGTCTGCTCTTCCCTGGGTGGGTTACATTGACAGAGTGAGGTCAGTCTGCTCCTCCCTGGTGGCCTACATTGACAGAGTGGGGTCTATCTATTCTTCCCTGGGTGTGTTACTTTGATCGAGTGTGGTCAGTCTGCTCTTCCCTGGCTGTGTTACATTGACAGATTGCGGTCAGTCTGCTCTTCCCTTGGTATGTTACATTGATAGAGTAGGTTCAATCTGATCTTCTCTGGGTGTGTTATATTAACAGAGTTGGTTCAGTCTGTTCTTCCCTGGGTGTGTTACATTGACAGAGTGGGGTCAGTCTGCTCTTCCCTGGGTGTGTTACACTGACAGAGTCGGGTCAGTCTGCTCTTCACTGGGTGTGGTACATTGACCGAGTCGTGTCAGCCTGCTGTTCACTGGGTGTGGTTCATTGACAGAGTGTGGTCAGTCTGCTCTTCCCTGGGTGTGTTACATTGACTGAGTGGGGTCGTACTGCTCTTCCCTGGGTGTGTTACATTCACAGAGTGGGGTCAGTCTGCTCTTTCCTGGTTGTGTTACATTGATACAGTCGGGTCAGTCTGCTCTTCCTTGGGTGTGTTACATTGACAGAGTGGGGTCAGTCTGCTCTTCCCTGGGTGTGTTACATTGACAGACTGCGGTCAGTCTGCTCTTCCCTGGGTCTGTTACATTGACAGTGTGAGGTCAGTCTGCTCTTCCCTGGGTGTGTTACATTGACAGTATGAGGTCAGTATACTCTTCCCCGTTGGTTTACATTGACAGAGTGGGGTCTGTCTATTCTTCCCTGGTGTGTTACTTTGATAGAGTGTGTCAGTCTGGTCTTCCCTGGGTGTGTTACATTGACAGAGTTGGGCCAGTCTGCTCTTCCCTGCGTGTGTTACACTGACAGAGTGGGGTCAGTCTGTTCTTCCCTGAGTGTGTTACATTGACAGAGTGAGGTCAGTCTGCTATTCACTGTGTGTGGTAATTGACCGAGTGAGGTCAGTGTGCTCTTCCCTGGGTGTGTTACATTGACAGTGTGGGTTCAGTCTGTTTTTTGTTACCTGGGTGGGTTACATTGACAGAGTGGGGTCAGTCTTGTCTTCCCTGGGTGGGTTACATTGACAGAGTGAGGTCAGTCTTTATCTTCCATGGGTGGGTTACATTGACAGAGCGGGGTCAGTCTGGTCTTCCCTGGGTGTGTTACATTGACAGTGTGAGGTCAGTCTGCTCTTCCCTGGGTCTGTCACATTGACAGAGTGGGGTCAGTCTGATCTTCCCTGGCTGTGTTACATTGACAGAGTGGGGTCTGTCTATTCTTCCCTGGGTGTGTTACTTTGACAGAGTGTGGTCATTCTGCTCTTACTTGGGTGTGTTACATTGACAGATTGCGGTCAGTCTGCTCTTCCCTGGGTATGTTACATTGACAGAGTTGGGTCAGTCTGCTCTTCCCTGGGTGTGTTACACTGACAGAGTCGGGTCAGTCTGCTGTTCACTGGGTGTGGTTCATTGACAGAGTGTGGTCAGTCTGCTCTTCCCTGGGTGTGTTACATTGACAGTATGAGGTCAGTATACTCTTCCCCGTTGGTTTACATTGACAGAGTGGGGTCTGTCTATTCTTCCCTGGTGTGTTACTTTGATAGAGTGTGTCAGTCTGCTCTTCCTTGGGTGTGTTATATTGACAGATTGCGGTCAGTCTGCTCTTCCCTGAGTATGTTATATTGATAGAGTAGGGTCAATCTGATCTTCTCTGGGTGTGTTATATTGACAGAGTGCGTTCAGTCTGTTCTTCCCTGGGTGTGTGACATTGACAGAGTGAGGTCAGTCTGCTATTCACTGGGTGTGTGACATTGACAGATTGCCGTCAGTCTGCTCTTCGGTGGGTGTGTTACATTGACAGATTGCGCTTAGTCTGCTCTTCCCTGGGTATGTTACATTCATAGAGTGGGGTCAATCTGATCTTCTCTGGGTGTGTTATATTGACAGAGTGGGTTCAGTCTGTTCTTCCCTGGGTGTATTCCATTGACAGAGTGAGGTCAGTCTGCTATTCACTGGATGTGTTACATTGACAGAGTGGGGTCAGTCTGCTCTTCCCTGGGTGTGGTACATTGACAGTGTGTGGTCAGTCTGCTCTTCCCTGGGTGTGCTACATTGACAGAGTGAGGTCAGTCTGCTATTCACTGGGTGTGTTACATTAACAGAGTGGGTTCAGTCTGCTCTTCCCTGGGTGTGTTACATTGACAGAGTGGGGTCAGTCGGCTCTTCCCTGGGTGTGTGACAATGACAGAGTGGGTTCTGTCTATTCTTCCCTGGGCGTGTTACTTTGATCGAGTGTGGTCAGTATGCTCTTCCCTGGCTGTGTTACAATGACAGATTGCGGTCAGTCGGCTATTCCCTTGGTATGTTACATTGATAGAGTGGGGTCAATCTGATCTTCTCTGGGTGTGTAATATTGACAGATTGGGTTCAGTCTGTTCTTCCCTGGGTGTGTTACATTGACAGAGTGAGGTCAGTGTGCTCTTCCCTGGGTGTGTTACACTGACAGAGTCGGGTCAGTCTGCTGTTCTCTGGGTGTGGTTCATTGACAGAGTGGGGTCAGTCTTGTCTTCCCTGGGTATGTTACATTGACAGAGTGTGGTCAGTCTGCTCTTTCCTGGGTGTGTTACATTGACAGAGTGTGGTCAGTCTGCTCTTCCCTGGGTGTGTGACATTGACAGAGTGGGGTCAGTCTGCTCTTCCCTGTGTGTGTTACATTGACAGAGTGGGGTCAGTCTGGTCTTCCCTGGGTGGGTTACAATGACAGACTGTGTCAGTCTGTTCTTCCCTGGTTGTGTTACATTGACAGAGTGATGTCTGTCTGCTCTGCCCTGGGTGTGTTACATTGACAGAGTGGGGTCAGTCTGGTCTTCCCTGGGTGTGTTTCATTGATAGAGTCGGGTCAGTCTGCTCTTCCTTGGGTGTGTTACATTGACAGAGTGTGGTCAGTCTGCTCTTCCCTGGGTGTGTGACATTGACAGAGTGGGGTCAGTCTGCTCTTCACTGGGTGGGTTACATTGACAGAATGGGGTCAGTCTGCTCTTCCCTGGGTCTGTTACATTGACAGTGTGAGGTCAGTCTGCTCTTCCCTGGGTGTGTTACATTGACAGAGTGGGGTCAGTCGGCTCTTCCCTGGGTGTGTGACAATGACAGAGTGGGGTCAGTCTGGTCTTCCCTGTGTGTGTTACGTTGACAGAGTGTGGTCAGTCTGCTCTTCCCTGGCTGTGTTACATTGACAGATTGCGGTCAGTCTGTTCTTCCCTGGGTGTGTTACATTGACAGAGTGATGTCAGTCTGCTATTCACTGGGTGTGTTACATTGACAGAGTGGGGTCAGTCTGCTCTTCCCTGGGTGTGTTACACTGACAGAGTCGGGTCAGTCTGCTATTTACTGGGTGTGGTACATTGACCGAGTCGGGTCAGTCTTCTGTTCCCTGGGTGTGGTACATTGACAGAGTGTGGTCAGTCTGCTCTTCCCTGGGTGTGTTACATTGACAGTGTGAGTTCAGTCTGCTCCTCCCTGGGTGTGTTACACTGACAGAGTCGGGTCAGTCTGCTCTTCACTGGGTGTGGTACATTGACCGAGTCGGGTCAGTCTGCTCTTCCCTGGGTGTGGTACATTGACAGAGTGGGGTCAGTCTGCTCTTCCCTGGGTGTGTTACATTGACAGTGTGAGGTCAGTCTGCTCTTCCCTGGTGGCTTACATTGACAGAGTGGGGTCTGTCTCTTCTTCCCAGGGTGTGTTACTTTGATCGAGTGTGGTCAGTCTGCTCTTCCCTGGCTGTGTTACATTGACAGATTGCGGTCAGTCGGCTCTTCCCTTGGTATGTTACATTGATAGAGTGGGGTCAATCTGATCTTCTCTGGGTGTGTAATATTGACGGAGTGGGTTCAGTCTGTTCTTCCCTGGGTGTGTTACATTGACAGAGTGAGGTCAGTCTGCTCTTCCCTGGGTGTGTTACACTGACAGAGTCGGGTCAGTCTTCTGTTCACTGGGTGTGGTTCATTGACAGAGTGTGGTCAGTCTCCTCTTCCCTGGGTGTGTTACATTGACTGAGTGGGGTCGTACTGCTCTTCCCTGGGTGTGTTACATTGACAGAGTGGGGTCAGTCTTGTCTTCCCTGGGTATGTTACATTGACAGAGTGTGGTCAGTCTGCTCTTTCCTGGGTGTGTTACGTTGACAGAGTGTGGTCAGTCTGCTCTTCCCTGGGTGTGTGACATTGACAGAGTGGGGTCAGTCTGCTCTTCCCTGTGTGTGTTACATTGACAGAGTGGGGTCAGTCTGGTCTTCCCTGGGTGGGTTACAATGACAGACTGGGTCAGTCTGTTCTTCCCTGGGTGTGTTACATTGACAGAGTGAGGTCAGTCTGCTCTGCCCTGGGTGGGTTACATTGACAGAGTGGGGTCAGTCTGGTCCTCCCTGGTTGTGTTACATTGATAGAGTCGGGTCAGTCTGCTCTTCCTTGGGTGTGTTACATTGACAGAGTGTGGTCAGTCTGCTCTTCCCTGGGTGTGTGACATTGACAGTTTGGGGTCAGTCTGCTCTTCACTGGGTGTGGTACATTGACCGAGTCGGGTCAATCTGATCTTCTCTGGGTGTGTTATATTGACAGAGTGCGTTCAGTCTGTTCTTACCTGGGTGTGTGACATTGACAGAGTGAGGTCAGTCTGCTAATCACTGGGTGAGTTACATTGTCAGAGTGGGGTCAGTCTGCTCTTCCCTGGGTGTGTTACATTGACAGATTGCGCTCAGTCTGCTCTTCCCTGGGTATGTTACATTCATAGAGTGGGGTCAATCTGATCTTGTCTGGGTGTGTTATATTGACAGAGTGGGTTCAGTCTGTTCTTCCCTGGGTGTGTTACATTGACAGAGTGAGGTCAGTCTGCTATTCACTGGCTGTGTTACATTGACAGAGTGGGGTCAGTCTGCTCTTCCATGGGTGTGTTACACTGCCAGAGTCGGGTCAGTCTGCTCTTCCCTGGGTGTGTTACACTGACAGAGTGAGGTCAGTCTGCTCTTCCCTGGGTGTGTTACATTGACAGAGTGTGGTCAGTCTGCTCTTCAATGGGTGTGTTACATTGACAGAGTGGGGTCAGTCTGCTCCTCCCTGGGTGTGTTACACTGACCGAGTCGGGTCAGTCTGCTGTTCCCTGGGTGTGGTACATTGACAGAGTGTGGTCAGTCTGCTCTTCCCTGGGTGTGTTACATTGACAGAGTGAGGTCAGTGTGCTATTCACTGGGTGTGTTAGATTGACAGAGTGGGTTCAGTCTGCTCTTCCCTGGTGGCCTGCATTGACAGAGTGGGGTCTGTCTATTCTTCCCTGGGTGTGTTACTTTGATCGAGTATGGTCAGTCTGCTCTTCCCTGGCTGTGTTACATTGACAGATTGCGGTCAGTCTGCTCTTCCCTTGGTATGTTACATTGATAGAGTAGGTTCAATCTGATCTTCTCTGGTTGTGTTATATTAACAGAGTTGGTTCAGTCTGTTCTTCCCTGGGTGTGTTACATTGACAGAGTGAGGTCAGTCTGCTATTCACTGGGTGTGTTACATTGACAGAGTGGGGTCAGTCTGCTCTTCCCTGGGTGTGTTACATTGACATTGTGGGGTCGTACTGCTCTTCCCTGGGTGTGTTACATTGACAGAGTGGGGTCAGTCTTGTCTTCCCTGGGTATGTTACATTGACAGAGTGTGGTCATTCTGCTCTTTTCTGGGTGTGTTACGTTGACAGAGTGTGGTCAGTCTGCTCTTCCCTGGGTGTGTGACATTGACAGAGTGGGGTCAGTCTGCTCTTCCCTGTGTGTGTTAAATTGACAGAGTGGGGTCAGTCTGGTCTTCCCTGGGTGGGTTACAATGACAGACTGGGTCAGTCTGTTCTTCCCTGGTTGTGTTACATTGACAGAGTGAGGTCAGTCTGCTCTGCCCTGGGTGGGTTACATTGACAGAGTGGGGTCAGCATTGTCCTCCCTGGTTGTGTTACATTGATAGAGTCGGGTCAGTCTGCTCTTCCTTGGGTGTGTTACATTGACAGAGTGTGGTCAGTCTGCTCTTCCCTGGGTGTGTGACATTGACAGAGTGGGGTCAGTCTGCTCTTCACTGGGTGTGGTACATTGACCGAGTCGGGTCAATCTGATCTTCTCTGGGTGTGTTATATTGACAGAGTGCGTTCAGTCTGTTCTACCTGGGTGTGTGACATTGACAGAGTGAGGCCAGTCTGCTAATCACTGGGTGAGTTACATTGACAGAGTGGGGTCAATCTGCTCTTCCCTGGGTGTGTTACATTGACAGATTGCGCTCAGTCTGCTCTTCCCTGGGTATGTTACATTCATAGAGTGGGGTCAATCTGATCTTGTCTGGGTGTGTTATATTGACAGATTGGGTTCAGTCTGTTCTTCCCTGGGTGTGTTACATTGACAGAGTGAGGTCAGTCTGCTATTCACTGGGTGTGTTACATTGACAGAGTCGGGTCAGTCTGCTCTTCCATGGGTGTGTTACACTGCCAGAGTCGGGTCAGTCTGCTCTTCCCTGGGTGTGTTACACTGACAGAGTGGGGTCAGTCTGCTCTTCCCTGGGTGTGTTACATTGACAGAGTGTGGTCAGTCTGCTATTCAATGGGTGTTTTACATTGACAGAGTGGGGTCAGTCTGCTCCTCCCTGGGTGTGTTACACTGACCGAGTCGGGTCAGTCTGCTGTTCCCTGGGTGTGGTACATTGACAGAGTGTGGTCAGTCTGCTCTTCCCTGGGTGGGTTACATTGACAGAGTGGGTTCAGTCTGCTCCTCCCTGGTGGCCTACATTGACAGAGTGGGGTCTATCTATTCATCCCTGGGTGTGTTACTTTGATCGAGTGTGGTCAGTCTGCTCTTCCCTGGCTGTGTTACATTGACAGATTGCGGTCAGTCTGCTCTTCCCTTGGTATGTTACATTGATAGAGTAGGTTCAATCTGATCTTCTCTGGGTGTGTTATATTAACAGAGTTGGTTCAGTCTGTTCTTCCCTGGGTGTGTTACATTGACAGAGTGGGGTCAGTCTGCTCTTCCCTGGGTGTGTTACACTGACAGAGTCGGGTCAGTCTGCTCTTCACTGGGTGTGGTACATTGACCGAGTCGTGTCAGCCTGCTGTTCACTGGGTGTGGTTCATTGACAGAGTGTGGTCAGTCTGCTCTTCCCTGGGTGTGTTACATTGACTGAGTGGGGTCGTACTGCTCTTCCCTGGGTGTGTTACATTGACAGAGTGGGGTCAGTCTTGTCTTCCCTGGGTATGTTACATTGACAGAGTGTGGTCAGTCTGCTCTTTCCTGGGTGTGTTACGTTGACAGAGTGTGGTCAGTCTGCTCTTCCCTGGGTGTGTGACATTGACAGAGTGGGGTCAGTCTGCTCTTCCCTGTGTGTGTTACATTGACAGAGTGGGGTCAGTCTGGTCTTCCCTGGGTGGGTTACAATGACAGACTGGGTCAGTCTGTTCTTCCCTGGGTGTGTTACATTGACAGAGTGAGGTCAGTCTGCTCTGCCCTGGGTGGGTTACATTGACAGAGTGGGGTCAGTCTGGTCCTCCCTGGTTGTGTTACATTGATAGAGTCGGGTCAGTCTGCTCTTCCTTGGGTGTGTTACATTGACAGAGTGTGGTCAGTCTGCTCTTCCCTGGGTGTGTGACATTGACAGTTTGGGGTCAGTCTGCTCTTCACTGGGTGTGGTACATTGACCGAGTCGGGTCAATCTGATCTTCTCTGGGTGTGTTATATTGACAGAGTGCGTTCAGTCTGTTCTTACCTGGGTGTGTGACATTGACAGAGTGAGGTCAGTCTTTATCTTCCATGGGTGGGTTACATTGACAGAGCGGGGTCAGTCTGGTCTTCCCTGGGTGTGTTACATTGACAGTGTGAGGTCAGTCTGCTCTTCCCTGGGTATGTTACATTCATAGAGTGGGGTCAATCTGATCTTGTCTGGGTGTGTTATATTGACAGAGTGGGTTCAGTCTGTTCTTCCCTGGGTGTGTTACATTGACAGAGTGAGGTCAGTCTGCTATTCACTGGCTGTGTTACATTGACAGAGTGGGGTCAGTCTGCTCTTCCATGGGTGTGTTACACTGCCAGAGTCGGGTCAGTCTGCTCTTCCCTGGGTGTGTTACACTGACAGAGTGAGGTCAGTCTGCTCTTCCCTGGGTGTGTTACATTGACAGAGTGGGGTCAGTCTGGTCTTCCCTGGGTGGGTTACAATGACAGACTGGGTCAGTCTGTTCTTCCCTGGGTGTGTTACATTGACTGAGTGGGGTCGTACTGCTCTTCCCTGGGTGTGTTACATTCACAGAGTGGGGTCAGTCTGCTCTTTCCTGGTTGTGTTACATTGATACAGTCGGGTCAGTCTGCTCTTCCTTGGGTGTGTTACATTGACAGAGTGGGGTCAGTCTGCTCTTCCCTGGGTGTGTTACATTGACAGACTGCGGTCAGTCTGCTCTTCCCTGGGTCTGTTACATTGACAGTGTGAGGTCAGTCTGCTCTTCCCTGGGTGTGTTACATTGACAGTATGAGGTCAGTATACTCTTCCCCGTTGGTTTACATTGACAGAGTGGGGTCTGTCTATTCTTCCCTGGTGTGTTACTTTGATAGAGTGTGTCAGTCTGGTCTTCCCTGGGTGTGTTACATTGACAGAGTTGGGCCAGTCTGCTCTTCCCTGGGTGTGTTACACTGACAGAGTGGGGTCAGTCTGTTCTTCCCTGAGTGTGTTACATTGACAGAGTGAGGTCAGTCTGCTATTCACTGTGTGTGGTAATTGACCGAGTGAGGTCAGTGTGCTCTTCCCTGGGTGTGTTACATTGACAGTGTGGGTTCAGTCTGTTTTTTGTTACCTGGGTGGGTTACATTGACAGAGTGGGGTCAGTCTTGTCTTCCCTGGGTGGGTTACATTGACAGAGTGAGGTCAGTCTTTATCTTCCATGGGTGGGTTACATTGACAGAGCGGGGTCAGTCTGGTCTTCCCTGGGTGTGTTACATTGACAGTGTGAGGTCAGTCTGCTCTTCCCTGGGTCTGTCACATTGACAGAGTGGGGTCAGTCTGATCTTCCCTGGCTGTGTTACATTGACAGAGTGGGGTCTGTCTATTCTTCCCTGGGTGTGTTACTTTGACAGAGTGTGGTCATTCTGCTCTTACTTGGGTGTGTTACATTGACAGATTGCGGTCAGTCTGCTCTTCCCTGGGTATGTTACATTGACAGAGTTGGGTCAGTCTGCTCTTCCCTGGGTGTGTTACACTGACAGAGTCGGGTCAGTCTGCTGTTCACTGGGTGTGGTTCATTGACAGAGTGTGGTCAGTCTGCTCTTCCCTGGGTGTGTTACATTGACAGTATGAGGTCAGTATACTCTTCCCCGTTGGTTTACATTGACAGAGTGGGGTCTGTCTATTCTTCCCTGGTGTGTTACTTTGATAGAGTGTGTCAGTCTGCTCTTCCTTGGGTGTGTTATATTGACAGATTGCGGTCAGTCTGCTCTTCCCTGAGTATGTTATATTGATAGAGTAGGGTCAATCTGATCTTCTCTGGGTGTGTTATATTGACAGAGTGCGTTCAGTCTGTTCTTCCCTGGGTGTGTGACATTGACAGAGTGAGGTCAGTCTGCTATTCACTGGGTGTGTGACATTGACAGATTGCCGTCAGTCTGCTCTTCGGTGGGTGTGTTACATTGACAGATTGCGCTTAGTCTGCTCTTCCCTGGGTATGTTACATTCATAGAGTGGGGTCAATCTGATCTTCTCTGGGTGTGTTATATTGACAGAGTGGGTTCAGTCTGTTCTTCCCTGGGTGTATTCCATTGACAGAGTGAGGTCAGTCTGCTATTCACTGGATGTGTTACATTGACAGAGTGGGGTCAGTCTGCTCTTCCCTGGGTGTGGTACATTGACAGTGTGTGGTCAGTCTGCTCTTCCCTGGGTGTGCTACATTGACAGAGTGAGGTCAGTCTGCTATTCACTGGGTGTGTTACATTAACAGAGTGGGTTCAGTCTGCTCTTCCCTGGGTGTGTTACATTGACAGAGTGGGGTCAGTCGGCTCTTCCCTGGGTGTGTGACAATGACAGAGTGGGTTCTGTCTATTCTTCCCTGGGCGTGTTACTTTGATCGAGTGTGGTCAGTATGCTCTTCCCTGGCTGTGTTACAATGACAGATTGCGGTCAGTCGGCTATTCCCTTGGTATGTTACATTGATAGAGTGGGGTCAATCTGATCTTCTCTGGGTGTGTAATATTGACAGATTGGGTTCAGTCTGTTCTTCCCTGGGTGTGTTACATTGACAGAGTGAGGTCAGTGTGCTCTTCCCTGGGTGTGTTACACTGACAGAGTCGGGTCAGTCTGCTGTTCTCTGGGTGTGGTTCATTGACAGAGTGGGGTCAGTCTTGTCTTCCCTGGGTATGTTACATTGACAGAGTGTGGTCAGTCTGCTCTTTCCTGGGTGTGTTACATTGACAGAGTGTGGTCAGTCTGCTCTTCCCTGGGTGTGTGACATTGACAGAGTGGGGTCAGTCTGCTCTTCCCTGTGTGTGTTACATTGACAGAGTGGGGTCAGTCTGGTCTTCCCTGGGTGGGTTACAATGACAGACTGTGTCAGTCTGTTCTTCCCTGGTTGTGTTACATTGACAGAGTGATGTCTGTCTGCTCTGCCCTGGGTGTGTTACATTGACAGAGTGGGGTCAGTCTGGTCTTCCCTGGGTGTGTTTCATTGATAGAGTCGGGTCAGTCTGCTCTTCCTTGGGTGTGTTACATTGACAGAGTGTGGTCAGTCTGCTCTTCCCTGGGTGTGTGACATTGACAGAGTGGGGTCAGTCTGCTCTTCACTGGGTGGGTTACATTGACAGAATGGGGTCAGTCTGCTCTTCCCTGGGTCTGTTACATTGACAGTGTGAGGTCAGTCTGCTCTTCCCTGGGTGTGTTACATTGACAGAGTGGGGTCAGTCGGCTCTTCCCTGGGTGTGTGACAATGACAGTGTGAGGTCAGTCTGCTCTTCCCTGGGTGTGTTACATTGACTGAGTGGGGTCAGTCTGGTCTTCCCTGTGTGTGTTACGTTGACAGAGTGTGGTCAGTCTGCTCTTCCCTGGCTGTGTTACATTGACAGATTGCGGTCAGTCTGCTCTTCCCTGGGTGTGTTACATTGACAGAGTGATGTCAGTCTGCTATTCACTGGGTGTGTTACATTGACAGTGTGAGGTCAGTCTGCTCTTCCCTGAGTCTGTTCCATTGACAGAGTGGGGTCAGTCTGCTAATCACTGGGTGTGTTATATTGACAGAGTGGGTTCAGTCTGCTCTTCCCTGGGTGTGTGACATTGACAGAGTGAGGTCAGTCTGCTAATCACTGGGTGAGTTACTTTGACAGAGTGGGGTCAGTCTGCTCTTCCCTGGGTGTGTTACATTGACAGATTGCGCTCAGTCTGCTCTTCCCTGGGTATGTTACATTCATAGAGTGGGGTCAATCTGATCTTCTCTGAGTGTGTTATATTGACAGAGTGGGTTCAGTCTGTTCTTCCCTGGGTGTGTTACATTGACAGAGTGAGGTCAGTCTGCTATTCACTGGGTGTGTTACAGTGACAGAGTGGGGTCAGTCTGCCCTTCCATGGGTGTGTTACACTGCCAGAGTCGGGTCAGTCTGCTCCTCACTGGGTGTGGTACATTGACCGAGTCGGGTCAGTCTGCTGTTCCCTCTGTCTGGTACATTGACAGAGTGTGGTCAGTCTGCTCTTCCCTGGGTGTGTTCCATTGACAGAGTGGGGTCACTCTGCTCTTCCCTGGGTGTGTTACACTGACAGAGTCGGGTCAGTCTGCTCTTCACTGGGTGTGGTACATTGACCGAGTCGGGTCAGTCTGCTGTTCCCTGGGTGTGGTACATTGACAGAGTGTGGTCAGTCTGCTCTTCCCTGGGTGTGTTACATTGACAGAGTGAGGTCAGTCTGCTATTCACTGGGTGTGTTACATTAACAGAGTGGGTTCAGTCTGCTCTTCCCTGGGTGTGTTACATTGACAGAGTGGGGTCAGTCGGCTCTTCCCTGGGTGTGTGACAATGACAGTGTGGGGTCAGTCTGGTCTTCCCTGTGTGTGTTACATTGACAGAGTGTGGTCAGTCTGCTCTTCCCTGGCTGTGTTACATTGACAGATTGCGTTCAGTCTGCTCTTCCCTTGGTATGTTCCATTGATAGAGTGGGGTCAATCTGATCTTCTCTGGGTGTGTAATATTGACAGAGTGGGTTCAGTCTGTTCTTCCCTGGGTGTGTTACATTGACAGAGTGAGGTCAGTCTGCTCTTCACTGGGGGTGGTACATTGACCGAGTCGGTTCAGTCTGCTGTTCCCTGGGTGTGGTACATTGACAGAGTGTGGTCAGTCTGCTCTTCCCTGGGTGTGTTACATTGACAGAGTGAGGTCAGTCTGCTATTCACTGGGTGTGTTACACTGACAGAGTCGGGTCGTACTTCTCTTCCCTGGGTGTGTGACATTGACAGAGCGGGGTCAGTCTGCTCTTTCCTGTGTGTGTTACATTGACAGAGTGGGGTCAGTCTGGTCTTCCCTCGGTGGGTTACAATGACAGACTGGGTCAGTCTGCTCTTCCCTGGGTGTGTTACGTTGACAGAGTGGGGTCAGTCTGTTCTTCCCTGGGTGTGTTACATTGACAGAGTGAGGTCAGTCTGCTCTTCCCTGGGAGGGTTAGATTGACAGAGTGGGGTCAGTCTGGTCTTCCCCGGTTGTGTTACATTGATACAGTCGCGTCAGTCTGCTCTTCCTTGGGTGTGTTACATTGACAGAGTGGGGTCAGTCTGCTCTTCCCTGGGTGTGTTACATTGACAGACTGGGGTCAGTCTGCTCTTCCCTGGGTCTGTTACATTGACAGTGTGAGGTCAGTCTGCTCTTCCCTGGGTGTGTTACATTGACAGTATGAGGTCAGTATACTCTTCCCGGGTGGTTTACATTGACAGAGTGGGTCTGTCTATTCTTCCCTGGTGTGTTACTTTGATAGAGTGTGGTCAGTCTGCTCTTCCCTGGGTGTGTTATATTGACAGATTGCGGTCAGTCTGCTCTTCCCTGAGTATGTTATATTGATAGAGTAGGGTCAATCTGATCTTCTCTGTGTGTGTTATATTGACAGAGTGCGTTCAGTCTGTTCTTCCCTGGGTGTGTGACATTGACAGAGTGAGGTCAGTCTGCTATTCACTGGGTGTGTGACATTGACAGATTGCCGTCAGTCTGCTCTTCCGTGGGTGTGTTACATTGACAGATTGCGCTTAGTCTGCTCTTCCCTGGGTATGTTACATTCATAGAGTGGGGTCAATCTGATCTTCTCTGGGTGTGTTATATTGACAGAGTGGGTTCAGTCTGTTCTTCCCTGGGTGTATTCCATTGACAGAGTGAGGTCAGTCTGCTATTCACTGGGTGTGTTACATTGACAGAGTGGGGTCAGTCTGCTGTTCCCTGGGTCTGGTACATTGACAGTGTGTGGTCAGTCTGCTCTTCCCTGGGTGTGTTACATTGACAGAGTGGGGTCAATCTGCTCTTCACTGGGTGTGTTACATTGACAGAGTTGGGTCAGTCTGCTCTTCCCTGGGTGGGTAACATTGACTGAGTGGGGTCTGTCTGCTCTTTCCTGGGTGTGTTACATTGACAGAGTGTGGTCAGTCTGCTCTTCCCTGAGTGTATAACATTGACAGAGTGGGGTCAGTCTGATCTTCCCTGGGTGTGATACAATGACAGTGTGAGGTCAGTCTGCTCTTCCCTGGGTGTGTTACATTGACAGAGTTGGTTCAGCCTGCTCTTCCCTGGGTGTGTTACATTGACAGTGTGGGGTCAGTCTGCTCTTTCCTGGGTGTGTTACATTGACAGAGTGTGGTCAGTCTGCTCTTCCCTGGGTGTATTACATTGACAGAGTGGGGTCTGTCTGATCTTCCCTGGGTGTGATACAATGACAGTGTGAGGTCAGTCTGCTCTTCCCTGGGTGTGTTACATTGACAGAGTTGGGTCAGTCTGCTCTTCCCTGGGTGTGTTACATTGACAGTGTGGGGTCAGTCTGTTCTTCCCTGGGTGGGTTACATTGACAGAGTGAGGTCAGTCTGGTCTTCCCTGGTTGTGTTACATTGACAGAGTGGGGTCAGTCTGCTCTTCCCTGGTTGTGTTACACTGACAGAGTGGGGTCAGTCTGCTCTTCCCTGGGTGTGTTACATTGAGAGTGTGGTGTCAGTCTGGTCTTCGCTGTGTGTGTTACATTGACAGAGTGGGGTCAGTCTGGTCTTCCCTGGGTGTGTTACATTGACAGAGTGGGGTCAGTCTGCTCTTCCCTGAGTGTGTTACACTGACAGAGTGGGGTCAGTCTGCTCTTCCCTGGGTGTGTTACATTGACATTGTGGGGTCAGTCTGGTCTTCCCTGGGTGTGTTACATTGACAGAGTTGGGCCAGTCTGCTCTTCCCTGGGTGTGTTACACTGACAGAGTGGGGTCAGTCTGTTCTTCCCTGAGTGTGTTACATTGACAGAGTGAGGTCAGTCTGCTATTCACTGGGTGTGGTAATTGACCGAGTGAGGTCAGTGTGCTCTTCCCTGGGTGTGTTACATTGACAGTGTGGGTTCAGTCTGTTTTTTGTTACCTGGGTGGGTTACATTGACAGAGTGGGGTCAGTCTGGTCTTCCCTGGGTGGGTTACATTGACAGAGTGAGGTCAGTCTTTATCTTCCATGGGTGGGTTACATTGACAGAGCGGGGTCAGTCTGGTCTTCCCTGGGTGTGTTACATTGACAGTGTGAGGTCAGTCTGCTCTTCCCTGGGTCTGTCACATTGACAGAGTGGGGTCAGTCTGATCTTCCCTGGCTGTGTTACATTGACAGAGTGGGGTCTGTCTATTCTTCCCTGGGTGTGTTACTTTGACAGAGTGTGGTCATTCTGCTCTTACTTGGGTGTGTTACATTGACAGATTGCGGTCAGTCTGCTCTTCCCTGGGTATGTTACATTGACAGAGTTGGGTCAGTCTGCTCTTCCCTGGGTGTGTTACACTGACAGAGTCGGGTCAGTCTGCTGTTCACTGGGTGTGGTTCATTGACAGAGTGTGGTCAGTCTGCTCTTCCCTGGGTGTGTTACATTGACAGTATGAGGTCAGTATACTCTTCCCCGTTGGTTTACATTGACAGAGTGGGGTCTGTCTATTCTTCCCTGGTGTGTTACTTTGATAGAGTGTGTCAGTCTGCTCTTCCTTGGGTGTGTTATATTGACAGATTGCGGTCAGTCTGCTCTTCCCTGAGTATGTTATATTGATAGAGTAGGGTCAATCTGATCTTCTCTGGGTGTGTTATATTGACAGAGTGCGTTCAGTCTGTTCTTCCCTGGGTGTGTGACATTGACAGAGTGAGGTCAGTCTGCTATTCACTGGGTGTGTGACATTGACAGATTGCCGTCAGTCTGCTCTTCCGTGGGTGTGTTACATTGACAGATTGCGCTTAGTCTGCTCTTCCCTGGGTATGTTACATTCATAGAGTGGGGTCAATCTGATCTTCTCTGGGTGTGTTATATTGACAGAGTGGGTTCAGTCTGTTCTTCCCTGGGTGTATTCCATTGACAGAGTGAGGTCAGTCTGCTATTCACTGGATGTGTTACATTGACAGAGTGGGGTCAGTCTGCTCTTCCCTGGGTGTGGTACATTGACAGTGTGTGGTCAGTCTGCTCTTCCCTGGGTGTGTTACATTGACAGAGTGAGGTCAGTCTGCTATTCACTGGGTGTGTTACATTAACAGAGTGGGTTCAGTCTGCTCTTCCCTGGGTGTGTTACATTGACAGAGTGGGGTCAGTCGGCTCTTCCCTGGGTGTGTGACAATGACAGAGTGGGTTCTGTCTATTCTTCCCTGGGCGTGTTACTTTGATCGAGTGTGGTCAGTATGCTCTTCCCTGGCTGTGTTACATTGACAGATTGCGGTCAGTCGGCTATTCCCTTGGTATGTTACATTGATAGAGTGGGGTCAATCTGATCTTCTCTGGGTGTGTAATATTGACAGATTGGGTTCAGTCTGCTCTTCCCTGGGTGTGTTACACTGACAGAGTCGGGTCAGTCTGCTGTTCTCTGGGTGTGGTTCATTGACAGAGTGTGGTCAGTCTCCTCTTCCCTGGGTGTGTTACATTGACTGAGTGGGGTCAGTCTTGTCTTCCCTGGGTATGTTACATTGACAGAGTGTGGTCAGTCTGCTCTTTCCTGGGTGTGTTACATTGACAGAGTGTGGTCAGTCTGCTCTTCCCTGGGTGTGTGACATTGACAGAGTGGGGTCAGTCTGCTCTTCCCTGTGTGTGTTACATTGACAGAGTGGGGTCAGTCTGGTCTTCCCTGGGTGGGTTACAATGACAGACTGTGTCAGTCTGTTCTTCCCTGGTTGTGTTACATTGACAGAGTGATGTCTGTCTGCTCTGCCCTGGGTGTGTTACATTGACAGAGTGGGGTCAGTCTGGTCTTCCCTGGTTGTGTTTCATTGATAGAGTCGGGTCAGTCTGCTCTTCCTTGGGTGTGTTACATTGACAGAGTGTGGTCAGTCTGCTCTTCCCTGGGTGTGTGACATTGACAGAGTGGGGTCAGTCTGCTCTTCACTGGGTGGGTTACATTGACAGAATGGGGTCAGTCTGCTCTTCCCTGGGTCTGTTACATTGACAGTGTGAGGTCAGTCTGCTCTTCCCTGGGTGTGTTACATTGACAGAGTGGGGTCAGTCGGCTCTTCCCTGGGTGTGTGACAATGACAGAGTGGGGTCAGTCTGGTCTTCCCTGTGTGTGTTACGTTGACAGAGTGTGGTCAGTCTGCTCTTCCCTGGCTGTGTTACATTGACAGATTGCGGTCAGTCTGCTCTTCCCTGGGTGTGTTACATTGACAGAGTGATGTCAGTCTGCTATTCACTGGGTGTGTTACATTGACAGTGTGAGGTCAGTCTGCTCTTCCCTGGGTCTGTTCCATTGACAGAGTGGGGTCAGTCTGCTAATCACTGGGTGTGTTATATTGACAGAGTGGGTTCAGTCTGCTCTTCCCTGGGTGTGTGACATTGACAGAGTGAGGTCAGTCTGCTAATCACTGGGTGAGTTACTTTGACGGAGTGGGGTCAGTCTGCTCTTCCCTGGGTGTGTTACATTGACAGATTGCGCTCAGTCTGCTCTTCCCTGGGTATGTTACATTCATAGAGTGGGGTCAATCTGATCTTCTCTGAGTGTGTTATATTGACAGAGTGGGTTCAGTCTGTTCTTCCCTGGGTGTGTTACATTGACAGAGTGAGGTCAGTCTGCTATTCACTGGGTGTGTTACAGTGACAGAGTGGGGTCAGTCTGCCCTTCCATGGGTGTGTTACACTGCCAGAGTCGGGTCAGTCTGCTCTTCACTGGGTGTGGTACATTGACCGAGTCGGGTCAGTCTGCTGTTCCCTCTGTCTGGTACATTGACAGAGTGTGGTCAGTCTGCTCTTCCCTGGGTGTGTTCCATTGACAGAGTGGGGTCACTCTGCTCTTCCCTGGGTGTGTTACACTGACAGAGTCGGGTCAGTCTGCTCTTCACTGGGTGTGGTACATTGACCGAGTCGTGTCAGTCTGCTGTTCCCTGGGTGTGGTACATTGACAGAGTGTGGTCAGTCTGCTCTTCCCTGGGTGTGTTACATTGACAGAGTGAGGTCAGTCTGCTATTCACTGGGTGTGTTACATTAACAGAGTGGGTTCAGTCTGCTCTTCCCTGGGTGTGTTACATTGACAGAGTGGGGTCAGTCGGCTCTTCCCTGGGTGTGTGACAATGACAGTGTGGGGTCAGTCTGGTCTTCCCTGTGTGTGTTACATTGACAGAGTGTGGTCAGTCTGCTCTTCTCTGGCTGTGTTACATTGACAGATTGCGTTCAGTCTGCTCTTCCCTTGGTATGTTCCATTGATAGAGTGGGGTCAATCTGATCTTCTCTGGGTGTGTAATATTGACAGAGTGGGTTCAGTCTGTTCTTCCCTGGGTGTGTTACATTGACAGAGTGAGGTCAGTCTGCTCTTCACTGGGGGTGGTACATTGACCGAGTCGGTTCAGTCTGCTGTTCCCTGGGTGTGGCACATTGACAGAGTGTGGTCAGTCTGCTCTTCCCTGGGTGTGTTACATTGACAGAGTGAGGTCAGTCTGCTATTCACTGGGTGTGTTACACTGACAGAGTCGGGTCGTACTTCTCTTCCCTGGGTGTGTGACATTGACAGAGCGGGGTCAGTCTGCTCTTTCCTGTGTGTGTTACATTGACAGAGTGGGGTCAGTCTGGTCTTCCCTCGGTGGGTTACAATGACAGACTGGGTCAGTCTGCTCTTCCCTGGGTGTGTTACGTTGACAGAGTGGGGTCAGTCTGTTCTTCCCTGGGTGTGTTACATTGACAGAGTGAGGTCAGTCTGCTCTTCCCTGGGAGGGTTAGATTGACAGAGTGGGGTCAGTCTGGTCTTCCCCGGTTGTGTTACATTGATACAGTCGCGTCAGTCTGCTCTTCCTTGGGTGTGTTACATTGACAGAGTGGGGTCAGTCTGCTCTTCCCTGGGTGTGTTACATTGACAGACTGGGGTCAGTCTGCTCTTCCCTGGGTCTGTTACATTGACAGTGTGAGGTCAGTCTGCTCTTCCCTGGGTGTGTTACATTGACAGTATGATGTCAGTATACTCTTCCCGGGTGGTTTACATTGACAGAGTGGGTCTGTCTATTCTTCCCTGGTGTGTTACTTTGATAGAGTGTGGTCAGTCTGCTCTTCCCTGGGTGTGTTATATTGACAGATTGCGGTCAGTCTGCTCTTCCCTGAGTATGTTATATTGATAGAGTAGGGTCAATCTGATCTTCTCTGTGTGTGTTATATTGACAGAGTGCGTTCAGTCTGTTCTTCCCTGGGTGTGTGACATTGACAGAGTGAGGTCAGTCTGCTATTCACTGGGTGTGTGACATTGACAGATTGCCGTCAGTCTGCTCTTCCGTGGGTGTGTTACATTGACAGATTGCGCTTAGTCTGCTCTTCCCTGGGTATGTTACATTCATAGAGTGGGGTCAATCTGATCTTCTCTGGGTGTGTTATATTGACAGAGTGGGTTCAGTCTGTTCTTCCCTGGGTGTATTCCATTGACAGAGTGAGGTCAGTCTGCTATTCACTGGGTGTGTTACATTGACAGAGTGGGGTCAGTCTGCTGTTCCCTGGGTCTGGTACATTGACAGTGTGTGGTCAGTCTGCTCTTCCCTGGGTGTGTTACATTGACAGAGTGGGGTCAATCTGCTCTTCACTGGGTGTGTTACATTGACAGAGTTGGGTCAGTCTGCTCTTCCCTGGGTGGGTAACATTGACTGAGTGGGGTCTGTCTGCTCTTTCCTGGGTGTGTTACATTGACAGAGTGTGGTCAGTCTGCTCTTCCCTGAGTGTATAACATTGACAGAGTGGGGTCAGTCTGATCTTCCCTGGGTGTGATACAATGACAGTGTGAGGTCAGTCTGTTCTTCCCTGGGTGTGTTACATTGACAGAGTTGGTTCAGCCTGCTCTTCCCTGGGTGTGTTACATTGACAGTGTGGGGTCAGTCTGCTCTTTCCTGGGTGTGTTACATTGACAGAGTGTGGTCAGTCTGCTCTTCCCTGGGTGTATTACATTGACAGAGTGGGGTCTGTCTGATCTTCCCTGGGTGTGATACAATGACAGTGTGAGGTCAGTCTGCTCTTCCCTGGGTGTGTTACATTGACAGAGTTGGGTCAGTCTGCTCTTCCCTGGGTGTGTTACATTGACAGTGTGGGGTCAGTCTGTTCTTCCCTGGGTGGGTTACATTGACAG
The DNA here is from genome assembly GCF_047496795.1 of Chiloscyllium punctatum. Lineage (NCBI taxonomy): Eukaryota > Metazoa > Chordata > Chondrichthyes > Orectolobiformes > Hemiscylliidae > Chiloscyllium > Chiloscyllium punctatum. The sequence continues at coordinate 54,599,779 of NC_092788.1, read as the reverse complement.
AGTGAGGTCAGTCTGGTCTTCCCTGGTTGTGTTACATTGACAGAGTGGGGTCAGTCTGCTCTTCCCTGGTTGTGTTACACTGACAGAGTGGGGTCAGTCTGCTCTTCCCTGGGTGTGTTACATTGAGAGTGTGGTGTCAGTCTGGTCTTCGCTGTGTGTGTTACATTGACAGAGTGGGGTCAGTCTGGTCTTCCCTGGGTGTGTTACATTGACAGAGTGGGGTCAGTCTGCTCTTCCCTGAGTGTGTTACTCTGACAGAGTGGGGTCAGTCTGCTCTTCCCTGGGTGTGTTACATTGACATTGTGGGGTCAGTCTGGTCTTCCCTGGGTGTGTTACATTGACAGAGTTGGGCCAGTCTGCTCTTCCCTGGGTGTGTTACACTGACAGAGTGGGGTCAGTCTGTTCTTCCCTGAGTGTGTTACATTGACAGAGTGAGGTCAGTCTGCTATTCACTGGGTGTGGTAATTGACCGAGTGAGGTCAGTGTGCTCTTCCCTGGGTGTGTTACATTGACAGTGTGGGTTCAGTCTGTTTTTTGTTACCTGGGTGGGTTACATTGACAGAGTGGGGTCAGTCTGGTCTTCCCTGGGTGGGTTACATTGACAGAGTGAGGTCAGTCTGATCTTCCATGGGTGGGTTACATTGACAGAGCGGGGTCAGTCTGGTCTTCCCTGGGTGTGTTACATTGACAGTGTGAGGTCAGTCTGCTCTTCCCTGGGTGTGTCACATTGACAGAGTGGGGTCAGTCTGATCTTCCCTGGCTGTGTTACATTGACAGAGTGGGGTCTGTCTATTCTTCCCTGGGTGTGTTACTTTGACAGAGTGTGGTCATTCTGCTCTTACTTGGGTGTGTTACATTGACAGATTGCGGTCAGTCTGCTCTTCCCTGGGTATGTTACATTGACAGAGTTGGGTCAGTCTGCTGTTCACTGGGTGTGGTTCATTGACAGAGTGTGGTCAGTCTGCTCTTCCCTGGGTGTGTTACATTGACAGAGTGGGGTCAGTCTTGTCTTCCCTGCGTGTGTTACATTGACAGAGTGTGGTCATTCTGCTCTTCCCTGGGTGTGTGACATTGACAGAGTGGGGTCAGTCTGGTCTTCCCTGGGTGGATTACAATGACAGACTGGTCCAGTCTGTTCTTCCCTGGGTGTGTTACATTGACAGAGTGAGGTCAGTCTGCTCTGCCCTGGGTGGGATACATTGACAGAGTGAGGTCAGTCTGCTATTCACTGGGTGTGGTAATTGACCGAGTGAGGTCAGTGTGCTCTTCCCTGGGTGTGTTACATTGACAGTGTGGGTTCAGTCTGTTTTTTGTTACCTGGGTGGGTTACATTGACAGAGTGGGGTCAGTCTGGTCTTCCCTGGGTGGGTTACATTGACAGAGTGAGGTCAGTCTTTATCTTCCATGGGTGGGTTACATTGACAGAGCGGGGTCAGTCTGGTCTTCCCTGGGTGTGTTACATTGACAGTGTGAGGTCAGTCTGCTCTTCCCTGGGTCTGTCACATTGACAGAGTGGGGTCAGTCTGATCTTCCCTGGCTGTGTTACATTGACAGAGTGGGGTCTGTCTATTCTTCCCTGGGTGTGTTACTTTGACAGAGTGTGGTCATTCTGCTCTTACTTGGGTGTGTTACATTGACAGATTGCGGTCAGTCTGCTCTTCCCTGGGTATGTTACATTGACAGAGTTGGGTCAGTCTGCTCTTCCCTGGGTGTGTTACACTGACAGAGTCGGGTCAGTCTGCTGTTCACTGGGTGTGGTTCATTGACAGAGTGTGGTCAGTCTGCTCTTCCCTGGGTGTGTTACATTGACAGTATGAGGTCAGTATACTCTTCCCCGTTGGTTTACATTGACAGAGTGGGGTCTGTCTATTCTTCCCTGGTGTGTTACTTTGATAGAGTGTGTCAGTCTGCTCTTCCTTGGGTGTGTTATATTGACAGATTGCGGTCAGTCTGCTCTTCCCTGAGTATGTTATATTGATAGAGTAGGGTCAATCTGATCTTCTCTGGGTGTGTTATATTGACAGAGTGCGTTCAGTCTGTTCTTCCCTGGGTGTGTGACATTGACAGAGTGAGGTCAGTCTGCTATTCACTGGGTGTGTGACATTGACAGATTGCCGTCAGTCTGCTCTTCGGTGGGTGTGTTACATTGACAGATTGCGCTTAGTCTGCTCTTCCCTGGGTATGTTACATTCATAGAGTGGGGTCAATCTGATCTTCTCTGGGTGTGTTATATTGACAGAGTGGGTTCAGTCTGTTCTTCCCTGGGTGTATTCCATTGACAGAGTGAGGTCAGTCTGCTATTCACTGGATGTGTTACATTGACAGAGTGGGGTCAGTCTGCTCTTCCCTGGGTGTGGTACATTGACAGTGTGTGGTCAGTCTGCTCTTCCCTGCGTGTGTTACATTGACAGAGTGAGGTCAGTCTGCTATTCACTGGGTGTGTTACATTAACAGAGTGGGTTCAGTCTGCTCTTCCCTGGGTGTGTTACATTGACAGAGTGGGGTCAGTCGGCTCTTCCCTGGGTGTGTGACAATGACAGAGTGGGTTCTGTCTATTCTTCCCTGGGCGTGTTACTTTGATCGAGTGTGGTCAGTATGCTCTTCCCTGGCTGTGTTACATTGACAGATTGCGGTCAGTCGGCTATTCCCTTGGTATGTTACATTGATAGAGTGGGGTCAATCTGATCTTCTCTGGGTGTGTAATATTGACAGATTGGGTTCAGTCTGCTCTTCCCTGGGTGTGTTACACTGACAGAGTCGGGTCAGTCTGCTGTTCTCTGGGTGTGGTTCATTGACAGAGTGTGGTCAGTCTCCTCTTCCCTGGGTGTGTTACATTGACTGAGTGGGGTCAGTCTTGTCTTCCCTGGGTATGTTACATTGACAGAGTGTGGTCAGTCTGCTCTTTCCTGGGTGTGTTACATTGACAGAGTGTGGTCAGTCTGCTCTTCCCTGGGTGTGTGACATTGACAGAGTGGGGTCAGTCTGCTCTTCCCTGTGTGTGTTACATTGACAGAGTGGGGTCAGTCTGGTCTTCCCTGGGTGGGTTACAATGACAGACTGTGTCAGTCTGTTCTTCCCTGGTTGTGTTACATTGACAGAGTGATGTCTGTCTGCTCTGCCCTGGGTGTGTTACATTGACAGAGTGGGGTCAGTCTGGTCTTCCCTGGTTGTGTTTCATTGATAGAGTCGGGTCAGTCTGCTCTTCCTTGGGTGTGTTACATTGACAGAGTGTGGTCAGTCTGCTCTTCCCTGGGTGTGTGACATTGACAGAGTGGGGTCAGTCTGCTCTTCACTGGGTGGGTTACATTGACAGAATGGGGTCAGTCTGCTCTTCCCTGGGTCTGTTACATTGACAGTGTGAGGTCAGTCTGCTCTTCCCTGGGTGTGTTACATTGACAGAGTGGGGTCAGTCGGCTCTTCCCTGGGTGTGTGACAATGACAGAGTGGGGTCAGTCTGGTCTTCCCTGTGTGTGTTACGTTGACAGAGTGTGGTCAGTCTGCTCTTCCCTGGCTGTGTTACATTGACAGATTGCGGTCAGTCTGCTCTTCCCTGGGTGTGTTACATTGACAGAGTGATGTCAGTCTGCTATTCACTGGGTGTGTTACATTGACAGTGTGAGGTCAGTCTGCTCTTCCCTGGGTCTGTTCCATTGACAGAGTGGGGTCAGTCTGCTAATCACTGGGTGTGTTATATTGACAGAGTGGGTTCAGTCTGCTCTTCCCTGGGTGTGTGACATTGACAGAGTGAGGTCAGTCTGCTAATCACTGGGTGAGTTACTTTGACGGAGTGGGGTCAGTCTGCTCTTCCCTGGGTGTGTTACATTGACAGATTGCGCTCAGTCTGCTCTTCCCTGGGTATGTTACATTCATAGAGTGGGGTCAATCTGATCTTCTCTGAGTGTGTTATATTGACAGAGTGGGTTCAGTCTGTTCTTCCCTGGGTGTGTTACATTGACAGAGTGAGGTCAGTCTGCTATTCACTGGGTGTGTTACAGTGACAGAGTGGGGTCAGTCTGCCCTTCCATGGGTGTGTTACACTGCCAGAGTCGGGTCAGTCTGCTCTTCACTGGGTGTGGTACATTGACCGAGTCGGGTCAGTCTGCTGTTCCCTCTGTCTGGTACATTGACAGAGTGTGGTCAGTCTGCTCTTCCCTGGGTGTGTTCCATTGACAGAGTGGGGTCACTCTGCTCTTCCCTGGGTGTGTTACACTGACAGAGTCGGGTCAGTCTGCTCTTCACTGGGTGTGGTACATTGACCGAGTCGTGTCAGTCTGCTGTTCCCTGGGTGTGGTACATTGACAGAGTGTGGTCAGTCTGCTCTTCCCTGGGTGTGTTACATTGACAGAGTGAGGTCAGTCTGCTATTCACTGGGTGTGTTACATTAACAGAGTGGGTTCAGTCTGCTCTTCCCTGGGTGTGTTACATTGACAGAGTGGGGTCAGTCGGCTCTTCCCTGGGTGTGTGACAATGACAGTGTGGGGTCAGTCTGGTCTTCCCTGTGTGTGTTACATTGACAGAGTGTGGTCAGTCTGCTCTTCTCTGGCTGTGTTACATTGACAGATTGCGTTCAGTCTGCTCTTCCCTTGGTATGTTCCATTGATAGAGTGGGGTCAATCTGATCTTCTCTGGGTGTGTAATATTGACAGAGTGGGTTCAGTCTGTTCTTCCCTGGGTGTGTTACATTGACAGAGTGAGGTCAGTCTGCTCTTCACTGGGGGTGGTACATTGACCGAGTCGGTTCAGTCTGCTGTTCCCTGGGTGTGGCACATTGACAGAGTGTGGTCAGTCTGCTCTTCCCTGGGTGTGTTACATTGACAGAGTGAGGTCAGTCTGCTATTCACTGGGTGTGTTACACTGACAGAGTCGGGTCGTACTTCTCTTCCCTGGGTGTGTGACATTGACAGAGCGGGGTCAGTCTGCTCTTTCCTGTGTGTGTTACATTGACAGAGTGGGGTCAGTCTGGTCTTCCCTCGGTGGGTTACAATGACAGACTGGGTCAGTCTGCTCTTCCCTGGGTGTGTTACGTTGACAGAGTGGGGTCAGTCTGTTCTTCCCTGGGTGTGTTACATTGACAGAGTGAGGTCAGTCTGCTCTTCCCTGGGAGGGTTAGATTGACAGAGTGGGGTCAGTCTGGTCTTCCCCGGTTGTGTTACATTGATACAGTCGCGTCAGTCTGCTCTTCCTTGGGTGTGTTACATTGACAGAGTGGGGTCAGTCTGCTCTTCCCTGGGTGTGTTACATTGACAGACTGGGGTCAGTCTGCTCTTCCCTGGGTCTGTTACATTGACAGTGTGAGGTCAGTCTGCTCTTCCCTGGGTGTGTTACATTGACAGTATGATGTCAGTATACTCTTCCCGGGTGGTTTACATTGACAGAGTGGGTCTGTCTATTCTTCCCTGGTGTGTTACTTTGATAGAGTGTGGTCAGTCTGCTCTTCCCTGGGTGTGTTATATTGACAGATTGCGGTCAGTCTGCTCTTCCCTGAGTATGTTATATTGATAGAGTAGGGTCAATCTGATCTTCTCTGTGTGTGTTATATTGACAGAGTGCGTTCAGTCTGTTCTTCCCTGGGTGTGTGACATTGACAGAGTGAGGTCAGTCTGCTATTCACTGGGTGTGTGACATTGACAGATTGCCGTCAGTCTGCTCTTCCGTGGGTGTGTTACATTGACAGATTGCGCTTAGTCTGCTCTTCCCTGGGTATGTTACATTCATAGAGTGGGGTCAATCTGATCTTCTCTGGGTGTGTTATATTGACAGAGTGGGTTCAGTCTGTTCTTCCCTGGGTGTATTCCATTGACAGAGTGAGGTCAGTCTGCTATTCACTGGGTGTGTTACATTGACAGAGTGGGGTCAGTCTGCTGTTCCCTGGGTCTGGTACATTGACAGTGTGTGGTCAGTCTGCTCTTCCCTGGGTGTGTTACATTGACAGAGTGGGGTCAATCTGCTCTTCACTGGGTGTGTTACATTGACAGAGTTGGGTCAGTCTGCTCTTCCCTGGGTGGGTAACATTGACTGAGTGGGGTCTGTCTGCTCTTTCCTGGGTGTGTTACATTGACAGAGTGTGGTCAGTCTGCTCTTCCCTGAGTGTATAACATTGACAGAGTGGGGTCAGTCTGATCTTCCCTGGGTGTGATACAATGACAGTGTGAGGTCAGTCTGCTCTTCCCTGGGTGTGTTACATTGACAGAGTTGGTTCAGCCTGCTCTTCCCTGGGTGTGTTACATTGACAGTGTGGGGTCAGTCTGCTCTTTCCTGGGTGTGTTACATTGACAGAGTGTGGTCAGTCTGCTCTTCCCTGGGTGTATTACATTGACAGAGTGGGGTCTGTCTGATCTTCCCTGGGTGTGATACAATGACAGTGTGAGGTCAGTCTGCTCTTCCCTGGGTGTGTTACATTGACAGAGTTGGGTCAGTCTGCTCTTCCCTGGGTGTGTTACATTGACAGTGTGGGGTCAGTCTGTTCTTCCCTGGGTGGGTTACATTGACAGAGTGAGGTCAGTCTGGTCTTCCCTGGTTGTGTTACATTGACAGAGTGGGGTCAGTCTGCTCTTCCCTGGTTGTGTTACACTGACAGAGTGGGGTCAGTCTGCTCTTCCCTGGGTGTGTTACATTGAGAGTGTGGTGTCAGTCTGGTCTTCGCTGTGTGTGTTACATTGACAGAGTGGGGTCAGTCTGGTCTTCCCTGGGTGTGTTACATTGACAGAGTGGGGTCAGTCTGCTCTTCCCTGAGTGTGTTACTCTGACAGAGTGGGGTCAGTCTGCTCTTCCCTGGGTGTGTTACATTGACATTGTGGGGTCAGTCTGGTCTTCCCTGGGTGTGTTACATTGACAGAGTTGGGCCAGTCTGCTCTTCCCTGGGTGTGTTACACTGACAGAGTGGGGTCAGTCTGTTCTTCCCTGAGTGTGTTACATTGACAGAGTGAGGTCAGTCTGCTATTCACTGGGTGTGGTAATTGACCGAGTGAGGTCAGTGTGCTCTTCCCTGGGTGTGTTACATTGACAGTGTGGGTTCAGTCTGTTTTTTGTTACCTGGGTGGGTTACATTGACAGAGTGGGGTCAGTCTGGTCTTCCCTGGGTGGGTTACATTGACAGAGTGAGGTCAGTCTGATCTTCCATGGGTGGGTTACATTGACAGAGCGGGGTCAGTCTGGTCTTCCCTGGGTGTGTTACATTGACAGTGTGAGGTCAGTCTGCTCTTCCCTGGGTGTGTCACATTGACAGAGTGGGGTCAGTCTGATCTTCCCTGGCTGTGTTACATTGACAGAGTGGGGTCTGTCTATTCTTCCCTGGGTGTGTTACTTTGACAGAGTGTGGTCATTCTGCTCTTACTTGGGTGTGTTACATTGACAGATTGCGGTCAGTCTGCTCTTCCCTGGGTATGTTACATTGACAGAGTTGGGTCAGTCTGCTGTTCACTGGGTGTGGTTCATTGACAGAGTGTGGTCAGTCTGCTCTTCCCTGGGTGTGTTACATTGACAGAGTGGGGTCAGTCTTGTCTTCCCTGCGTGTGTTACATTGACAGAGTGTGGTCATTCTGCTCTTCCCTGGGTGTGTGACATTGACAGAGTGGGGTCAGTCTGGTCTTCCCTGGGTGGATTACAATGACAGACTGGTCCAGTCTGTTCTTCCCTGGGTGTGTTACATTGACAGAGTGAGGTCAGTCTGCTCTGCCCTGGGTGGGATACATTGACAGAGTGGGGTCAGTCTGATCTTCCCCGTTTGTGTTACATTGATAGAGTCGGGTCAGTCTGCTCTTCCTTGTGTGTGTGACATTGACAGAGTGGGGTCAGTCTGCTCTTCACTGGGTGTGGGACATTGACCGAGTCGGGTCAATCTGATCTTCTCTGGGTGTGTTATATTGACAGAGTGCGTTCAGTCTGTTCTTCCCTGGGTGTGTGACATTGACAGAGTGAGGTCAGTCTGCTATTCACTGGGTGTGTTACATTGACAGAGTGGGGTCAGTCTTCTCTTCCCTGGGTGTGTTACATTGACAGATTGCGCTAAGTCTGCTCCTCCCTGGGTATGTTACATTGATAGAGTGGTTTCAATCTGATCTTCTCTGGGTGTGTTATATTGACAGAGTGGGTCCAGTCTGTTCTTCCCTGGGTGTGTTACATTGAAAGAGTGAGGTCAGTCTGCTATTCACTGGGTGTGTTACATTGACAGAATGGGGTCAGTCTGCTCTTCCATGGGTGTGTTACACTGCCCGAGTCGGGTCAGTCTGCTCTTCACTGTGTGTGGTACATTGACCGAGTCGGGTCAGTCTGCTGTTCCCTGTGTCTGGTACATTGACAGAGTGTGGTCAGTCTGCTCTTCCCTGGGTGTGTTACATTGACAGAGTGGGGTCAGTCTGCTCTTCTTTGGGTGTGTTACACTGACAGAGTCGGGTCAGTCTGCTCTTCACTGGGTGTGGTACATTGACCGAGTCGGGTCAGTCTGCTGTTCCCTGGGTGTGGTATATTGACAGAGTGTGGTCAGTCTGCTCTTTCCTGGGTGTGTTACATTGACAGAGTGTGGTCTGTCTGCTCTTCCCTGGGTGTGTTACATTGACAGAGTGGGGTCAGTCTGCTCTTCCCTGTGTGTGTTACATTGACAGAGTGGGGTCAGTCTGCTCTGCCCTGGGTGGGTTACATTGACAGAGTGGGGTCAGTCTGGTCTTCCCTGGTTGTATTACATTGATAGAGTCGGGTCAGTCTGCTCTTCCTTGGGTGTGTTACATTGACAGAGTGGGGTCAGTCTGCTCTTTCTGGGTCTGTTACATTGACAGTGTGAGGTCAGTCTGCTCTTCCCTGGGTTTGTTAAATTGACAGTATGAGGTCAGTCTACTCTTCCCTGAGTATGTTACGTTGAAGAGTGGGGTCAATCTCATCTTCTCTGGCTGTGTTATATTGACAGAGCGCTTTCCGTCTGTTCTTCCCTGGGTGTGTGACATTGACAGAGTGAGGTCAGTCTGCTATTCACTGGGTGTGTTACATTGACAGATTGCGCTCAGTCTGCTCTTCCCTCGGTATGTTACATTCATCGAGTGGGGTCAATATGATCTTCTCTGGGTGTGTTATATTGACAGAGTGTGTTCAGTCTGTACTTCCCTGGGTGTTTTGCATTGACAGAGTGGGGTCAGTCTGCTCTTCCCTGGGTGTGTTACATTGACAGAGTGGGGTCAGTCTGCTCTTCCCTGAGTGTGTTACATTGACAGAGTGAGGTCAGTCTGCTATTCACTGGGTGTGTTACATTGAAAGAGTGGGGTCAGTCTGCTCTTCCATGGGTGTGTTACACTGCCAGAGTCGGGTCAGTCTGCTCTTCACTGGGTGTGGTACATTGACCGAGTCGTGTCAGTCTGCTGTTCCCTGGGTCTGGTACATTGACAGAGTGTGGTCAGTCTGCTCTTCCCTGGGTGTGTTACACTGGCAGAGTAGGGTCAGTCTGCTCTTCACTGGGTGTGGTACATTGACCGAGTCGGGTCAGTCTGCTGTTCCCTGGGTGTGGTACATTGACAGAGTGTGGTCAGTCTGCTCTTCCCTGGGTGTGTTACATTGACAGAGTGAGGTCAGTCTGCTATTCACTGGGTGTGTTACATTGAGAGAGTGGGTTCAGTCTGCTCTTCCCTGGGTGTGTTACACTGACAGAGTCGGGTCAGTCTGCTCTTCACTGGGTGTGGTAGATTGACTAAGTCGGGTCAGTCTGCTGTTCCCTGGGTGTGGTACATTGACAGATTGTGGTCAGTCTGCTCTTCCCTGCGTGTGTTACGTTGACAGTTTGAGGTCAGTCTGCACTTCCCTGGTGGCTTACATTGGCAGAGTGGGATCTGTCTATTCTTCCCTGGGTGTGTTACTTTGACCGAGTGTGGTCAGTCTGCTCTTCCCTGGCTGTGTTACATTGACAGATTGCGGTCAGTCTGCTCTTCCCTTGGTATGTTACATTGATAGGGTTTGGTCAATCTGATCTTCTCTGTGTGTGTAATATTGACAGAGTGGGTTCAGTCTGTTCTTCCCTGGGTGTGTTACTTGGCAGAGTGAGGTCAATCTGCTCTTTCCTGGGTGTGTTACATTGACAGAGTGTGGTCAGTCTGCTCTTCCCTGGGTGTGTGACATTGACAGAGTGGGGTCAGTCTGCTCTTCCCTGTGTGTGTTACATTGACAGAGTGGGGTCAGTCTGGTCTTCCCTGGGTGGGTTACAATGACAGACTGGGTCAGTCTGTTGTTCCCTGGTTGTGTTACATTGACAGAGTGATGTCAGTCTGCTCTGCCCTGCGTGGGTTACATTGACAGAGTGGAGTCAGTCTGGTCTTCTCTGGTTGTGTTTCATTGATAGAGTCGGGTCAGTCTGCTCTTCCTTGGGTGTGTTACATTGACAGAGTGTGGTCAGTCTGCTCTTCCCTGGGTGTGTGACATTGACAGAGTGGGGTCAGTCTGCTCTTCACTGGGTGGGTTACATTGACAGAATGGGGTCAGTCTGCTCTTCCCTGGGTCTGTTACATTGACAGTGTGAGGTCAGTCTGCTCTTCCCTGGGTGTGTTACATTGACAGAGTGGGGTCAGTCGGCTCTTCCCTGGGTGTGTGACAATGACAGAGTGGGGTCAGTCTGGTCTTCCCTGTGTGTGTTACATTGACAGAGTGTGGTCAGTCTGCTCTTCCCTGGCTGTGTTACATTGACAGATTGCGGTCAGTCTGCTCTTCCCTGGGTGTGTTACATTGACAGAGTGATGTCAGTCTGCTATTCACTGGGTGTGTTACCTTGACAGTGTGAGGTCAGTCTGCTCTTCCCTGGGTCTGTTACATTGACAGAGTGGGGTCAGTCTGCTAATCACTGGGTGTGTGACATTGACAGAGTGAGGTCAGTCTGCTAATCACTGGGTGAGTTACTTTGACAGAGTGGGGTCAGTCTGCTCTTCCCTGGGTGTGTTACATTGACAGATTGCGCTCAGTCTGCTCTTCCCTGGGTATGTTACATTCATAGAGTGGGGTCAATCTGATCTTCTCTGGGTGTGTTATATTGACAGAGTGGGTTCAGTCTGTTCTTCCCTGGGTGTGTTACATTGACAGAGTGAGGTCAGTCTGCTATTCACTGGGTGTGTTACAGTGACAGAGTGGGGTCAGTCTGCTCTTCCATGGGTGTGTTACACTGCCAGAGTCGGGTCAGTCTGCTCTTCACTGGGTGTGGTATATTGACCGAGTCGGGTCAGTCTGCTGTTCCCTCTGTCTGGTACATTGACAGAGTGTGGTCAGTCTGCTCTTCCCTGGGTGTGTTACATTGACAGAGTGGGGTCACTCTGCTCTTCCCTGGGTGTGTTACACTGACAGAGTCGGGTCAGTCTGCTCTTCCCTGGGTGTGTTACATTGACAGTATGAGGTCAGTATACTCTTCCCCGGTGGTTTACATTGACAGAGTGGGGTGTGTCTATTCTTCCCTGGTGTGTTACTTTGATAGAGTGTGGTCAGTCTGCTCTTCCCTGGGTGTGTTATATTGACAGATTGCGGTCAGTCTGCTCTTCCCTGAGTATGTTGTATTGATAGAGTCGGGTCAATCTGATCTTCTCTGGGTGTGTTATATTGACAGAGTGCGTTCAGTCTGTTCTTCCCTGGGTGTGTTACATTGACAGAGTGAGGTCAGTCTGCTATTCACTGGGTGTGTGACATTGACAGATTGCCGTCAGTCTGCTCTTCCGTGGGTGTGTTACATTGACAGATTGCGCTTAGTCTGCTCTTCCCTGGGTATGTTACATTCATAGAGTGGGGTCAATCTGATCTTCTCTGGGTGTGTTATATTGACAGAGTGGGTTCAGTCTGTTCTTCCCTGGGTGTGTTCCACTGACAGAGTGAGGTCAGTCTGCTATTCACTGGGTGTGTTACATTGACAGAGTGGGGTCAGTCTGCTGTTCCCTGGGTCTGGTACATTGACAGTGTGTGGTCAGTCTGCTCTTCCCTGGGTGTGTTACATTGACAGAGTGGGGTCAATCTGCTCTTCACTGGGTGTGTTACATTGACAGAGTTGGACCAGTCTGCTCTTCCCTGGGTGTGTTACACTGACAGAGTGGGGTCAGTCTGTTCTTCCCTGAGTGTGTTACATTGACAGAGTGAAGTCAGTCTGCTATTCACTGGGTGTGGTAATTGACCGAGTGAGGTCAGTGTGCTCTTCCCTGGCTGTGTTACATTGACAGTGTGGGTTCAGTCTGTTTTGTTTTACCTGGGTGGGTTACATTGACAGAGTGGGGTCAGTCTGGTCTTCCCTGGGTGGGTTACAATGACAGAGTGGGGTCAGTCTGCTCTTCGCTGGTTGTGATTCATTGACTGAGTGGGGTCAGTTTGCTCTTCGCTGGTTGTGATTCATTGACTGAGTGGGGTCAGTGTGTTCTTCCCTGTGTGTGTTACATTGACAGAGTGAGGTCAGTCTGTTCTTCCCTGGGTGTGTTACATTAACAGAGTGGGGTCAGTCTGGTCTTCCCTGGGTGTGTTACATTGACAGATTGCAGTCAGTCTGCTCTTCCCTGGGTGTGTTACATTGACAGAGTGGGGTCAGTCTGTTCTTCCCTGAGTGTGTTACATTGACAGAGTGAGGTCAGTCTGCTATTCACTGGGTGTGGTAATTGACCGAGTGAGGTCAGTGTGCTCTTCCCTGGGTGTGTTACATTGACAGTGTGGGTTCAGTTTTTTTTTTACCTGGCTGGGTTACATTGACAGAGTGGGGTCAGTCTGGTCTTCCCTGGGTGGGCTACAATGACAGAGTGGGGTCAGTCTGCTCTTCCATGGGTGTGTTACATTGACAGAATGGGGTCAGTCTGCTCTTCCCTGGGTGTGTTAAATTGACAGAGTGGGGTCAGTCTGCTCTTCCCTGGGGGTGTTACATTGACAGTGTGAGGTCAGTCTGCTCTTCCCTGGGTCTGTTACATTGACAGAGTGGGGTCAGTCTGATCTTCCCTGGCTGTGTTACATTGACAGAGTGGGGTCTGTCTATTCTTCCCTGGGTGTGTTACTTTGATAGAGTGTGGTCAGTCTGCTCTTACCTGGGTGTGTTACATTGACAGTGTGAGGTCACTCTGCTCTTCCCTGGGTCTGTTACATTGACAGAGGCGGGTCAGTCTGATCTTCCCTGGCTGTGTTACATTGACAGAGTGGGGTCTGTCTATTCTTCCCTGGGTGTGTTACATTGACAGTGTGAGGTCAGTCTGCTCTTCCCTGGGTCTGTTATATTGACAGAGTGAGGTCAGTCTGATCTTCCATGGGTGGGTTACATTGACAGAGCGGGGTCAGTCTGGTCTTCCCTGGGTGGGTTACAATGACAGTGTGGGGTCAGTCTGCTCTTCCATGGGTGTGTTACATTGACAGAATGGGGTCAGTCTGCTCTTCCCTGGGTGTGTTAAATTGACAGAGTGGGGTCAGTCTGCTCTTCCCTGGGTGTGTTACATTGACAGTGTGAGGTCAGTCTGCTCTTCCCTGGGTCTGTTACATTGACAGAGTGGGGTCAGTCTGATCTTCCCGGGCTGTGTTACATTGACAGAGTGGGGTCTGTCTATTCTTCCCTGGGTGTGTTACTTTGATAGAGTGTGGTCAGTCTGCTCTTACCTGGGTGTTTTACATTGACAGATTGCGGTCAGTCTGCTCTTCCCTGGGTATGTTACATTGACAGAGTGGGGTCAGTCTGCTCTTCCCTGGGTGTGTTACACTGACAGAGTGAGGTCAGTCTGCTCTGCCCTGGGTGGGTTACATTGACAGAGTGGGGTCAGTCTTGTCTTCCCTGGTTGTGTTACATTGATAGAGTCGGGTCAGTCTGCTCTTCCTTGGGTGTGTTACATTGACAGAGTGTGGTCAGTCTGCTCTTCCCTGGGTGTGTGACATTGACAGAGTGGGGTCAGTCTGCTCTTCACTGGGTGTGGGACATTGACCGAGTCGGGTCAATCTGATCTTCTCTGGGTGTGTTATATTGACAGAGTGCGTTCGGTCTGTTCTTCCCTGGGTGTGTGACATTGACAGAGTGAGGTCAGTCTGCTATTCACTGGGTGTGTTACATTGACAGAGTGGGGTCAGTCTGCTCTTCCCTGGGTGTGTTACATTGACAGATTGCGCTCAGTCTGCTCTTCCCTGGGTATGTTACATTGATAGAATGGGGTCAATCTGATCTTCTCTGGGTGTTTTATATTGACAGAGTGGGTCCAGTCTGTTCTTCCCTGGGTGTGTTACATTGAAAGAGTGAGGTCAGTCTGCTATTTACTGGGTGTGTTACATTGACAGAGTGGGGTCAGTCTGCTCTTCCATGGGTGTGTTACACTGCCAGAGTCGGGTCAGTCTGCTGTTCCCTGTGTCTGGTATATTGACAGAGTGTGGTCAGTCTGCTCTTCCCTGGGTGTGTTACATTGACAGAGTGGGGTCAGAATGCTCTTCTTTGGGTGTGTTACACTGACAGAGTCGGGTCAGTCTGCTCTTCACTGGGTGTGGTACATTGACCGAGTCGGGTCAGTCTGCTGTTCCCTGGGTGTGGTATATTGACAGAGTGTGGTCAGTCTGCTCTTTCCTGGGTGTGTTACATTGACAGAGTGTGGTCAGTCTGCTCTTCCCTGGGTGTGTTACATTGACAGAGTGGGGTCAGTCTGCTCTTCCCTGTGTGTGTTACATTGACAGAGTGGGGTCAGTCTGGTCTTCCCTGGGTGGGTTACAATGACAGTCTGGGTCATTCTGTTCTTCCCTGCGTGTGTTACATTGACAGAGTGAGGTCAGTCTGCTCTGCCCTGGGTGGGTTACATTGACAGAGTGGGGTCAGTCTGGTCTTCCCTGGTTATATTACATTGATAGAGTCGGGTCAGTCTTCTCTTCCTTGGGTGTGTTACATTGACAGAGTGGGGTCAGTCTGCTCTTTCTGGGTCTGTTACATTGACAGTGTGAGGTCAGTCTGCTCTTCCCTCGGTTTGTTAAATTGACAGTATGAGGTCAGTCTACTCTTCCCTGAGTATGTTACGTTGATAGAGTGGGGTCAATCTCATCTTCTCTGGCTGTGTTATATTGACAGAGTGCTTTCCGTCTGTTATTCCCTGGGTGTTTTACATTGATAGACTGTGGTCAGACTGCTCTTTCCTGGGTGTGTTACATTGACAGTGTGAGGTCAGTCTGCTCTTCCCTGGGTCTGTTACATTGACAGAGTGGGGCCAGTCTGATCTTCCCTGGCTGTGTTACATTGACAGAGTGGGGTCTGTCTATTCTTCCCTGGGTGTGTTACTTTGATAGAGTGTGGTCAGTCTGCTCTTACCTGGGTGTGTTACATTGACAGTGTGAGGTCAGTCTGCTCTTCCCTGGGTCTGTTACATTGACAGAGGCGGGTCAGTCTGATCTTCCCTGGCTGTGTTACATTGACAGAGTGGGGTCTGTCTATTCTTCCCTGGGTGTGTTACATTGACAGTGTGAGGTCAGTCTGCACTTCCCTGGGTCTGTTACATTGACAGAGTGAGGTCAGTCTGATCTTCCATGGGTGGGTTACATTGACAGAGCGGGGTCAGTCTGGTCTTCCCTGGGTGGGTTACAATGACAGTGTGGGGTCAGTCTGCTCTTCCATGGGTGTGTTACATTGACAGAATGGGGTCAGTCTGCTCTTCCCTGGGTGTGTTAAATTGACAGAGTGGGGTCAGTCTGCTCTTCCCTGGGTGTGTTACATTGACAGTGTGAGGTCAGTCTGCTCTTCCCTGGGTCTGTTACATTGACAGAGTGGGGTCAGTCTGATCTTCCCGGGCTGTGTTACATTGACAGAGTGGGTTCTGTCTATTCTTCCCTGGGTGTGTTACTTTGATAGAGTGTGGTCAGTCTGCTCTTACCTGGGTGTTTTACATTGACAGATTGCGGTCAGTCTGCTGTTCACTGGGTGTGGTTCATTGACAGAGTGTGGTCAGTCTGCTCTTCCCTGGGTGTGTTACATTGACAGAGTGGGGTCAGTCTTGTCTTCCCTGGGTGTGTTACATTGACAGAGTGTGGTCATTCTGCTCTTTCCTGGGTGTGTTTCATTGACAGAGTGTGGTCAGTCTGCTCTTCCCTGGGTGTGTGACATTGACAGAGTGGGGTCAGTCTGGTCTTCCCTGGGTGGGTTACAATGACAGACTGGGCCAGTCTGTTCTTCCCTGGGTGTGTTACATTGACAGAGTGAGGTCAGTCTGCTCTGCCCTGGGTGGGTTACATTGACAGAGTGGGGTCAGTCTGGTCTTCCCTGGTTGTGTTACATTGATAGAGTCGGGTCAGTCTGCTCTTCCTTGGGTGTGTTACATTGACAGAGTGTGGTCAGTCTGCTCTTCCCTGGGTGTGTGACATTGACAGAGTGGGGTCAGTCTGCTCTTCACTGGGTGTGGGACATTGACCGAGTCGGGTCAATCTGATCTTCTCTGGGTGTGTTATATTGACAGAGTGCGTTCGGTCTGTTCTTCCCTGGGTGTGTGACATTGACAGAGTGAGGTCAGTCTGCTATTCACTGGGTGTGTTACATTGACAGAGTGGGGTCAGTCTGCTCTTCCCTGGGTGTGTTACATTGACAGATTGCGCTCAGTCTGCTCTTCCCTGGGTATGTTACATTGATAGAATGGGGTCAATCTGATCTTCTCTGGGTGTTTTATATTGACAGAGTGGGTCCAGTCTGTTCTTCCCTGGGTGTGTTACATTGAAAGAGTGAGGTCAGTCTGCTATTTACTGGGTGTGTTACATTGACAGAGTGGGGTCAGTCTGCTCTTCCATGGGTGTGTTACACTGCCAGAGTCGGGTCAGTCTGCTGTTCCCTGTGTCTGGTATATTGACAGAGTGTGGTCAGTCTGCTCTTCCCTGGGTGTGTTACATTGACAGAGTGGGGTCAGAATGCTCTTCTTTGGGTGTGTTACACTGACAGAGTCGGGTCAGTCTGCTCTTCACTGGGTGTGGTACATTGACCGAGTCGGGTCAGTCTGCTGTTCCCTGGGTGTGGTATATTGACAGAGTGTGGTCAGTCTGCTCTTTCCTGGGTGTGTTACATTGACAGAGTGTGGTCAGTCTGCTCTTCCCTGGGTGTGTTACATTGACAGAGTGGGGTCAGTCTGCTCTTCCCTGTGTGTGTTACATTGACAGAGTGGGGTCAGTCTGGTCTTCCCTGGGTGTGTTACATTGACAGAGTGGGGTCAGAATGCTCTTCTTTGGGTGTGTTACACTGACAGAGTCGGGTCAGTCTGCTCTTCACTGGGTGTGGTACATTGACCGAGTCGGGTCAGTCTGCTGTTCCCTGGGTGTGGTATATTGAAAGAGTGTGGTCAGTCTGCTCTTTCCTGGGTGTGTTACATTGACAGTCTGGGTCATTCTGTTCTTCCCTGCGTGTGTTACATTGACAGAGTGAGGTCAGTCTGCTCTGCCCTGGGTGGGTTACATTGACAGAGTGGGGTCAGTCTGGTCTTCCCTGGTTATATTACATTGAAAGAGTCGGGTCAGTCTTCTCTTCCTTGGGTGTGTTACATTGACAGAGTGGGGTCAGTCTGCTCTTTCTGGGTCTGTTACATTGACAGTGTGAGGTCAGTCTGCTCTTCCCTCGGTTTGTTAAATTGACAGTATGAGGTCAGTCTACTCTTCCCTGAGTATGTTACGTTGATAGAGTGGGGTCAATCTCATCTTCTCTGGCTGTGTTATATTGACAGAGTGCTTTCCGTCTGTTCTTCCCTGGGTGTGTTACATTGACAGAGTGAGGTCAGTCTGAACTTCCCTGGGTGGGTTACATTGACAGTGTGATGTCAGTCTGCTCTTCCCTGGGTCTGTTACATTGACAGATTGCGCTCAGTCTGCTCTTCCCTGGGTATGTTACATTCATAGAGTGGGGTCAATCTGATCTTCTCTGGGTGTGTTATATTGACAGAGTGTGTTCAGTCTGTTCTTCCCTGGGTGTGTTACATTGACAGAGTGAGGTCAGTCTGCTATTCACTGGGTGTGTTACATTGACAGAGTGGGGTCAGTCTGCTCTTCCATGGGTGTGTTACACTGCCAGAGTCGGGTCAGTCTGCTCTTCACTGGGTGTGGTACATTGGCCGAGTCGGGTCAGTCTGCTGTTCCCTGAGTCTGGTACATTGACAGAGTGTGGTCAGTCTGCTCTTCCCTGGGTGTGTTACATTGACAGAGTGGGGTCAGTCTGCTCTTCCCTGGGTGTGTTACATTGACAGAGTCGGGTCAATCTGCTCTTCACTGGGTGTGGTACATTGACCGAGTCGGGTCAGTCTGCTGTTCCCTGGGTGTGGTACATTGACAGAGTGTGGTCAGTCTGCTCTTCCCTGGGTGTGTTACATTGACAGAGTGGGGTCTCTCTATTCTTCCCTGGGTGTGTTACTTTGACCGAGTGTGGTCAGTCTGCTCTTCCCTGGCTGTGTTACATTGACAGATTGCGGTCAGTCTGCTCTTCCCTTGGTATGTTACATTGATAGAGTGGGGTCAATCTGATCTTCTCTGGGTGTGTAATATTGACAGAGTGGGTTCAGTCTGTTCTTCCCTGCGTGTGTTACATTGGCAGAGTGAGGTCAGTCTGCTATTCACTGGGTGCGTTACATTGACAGAGTGGGGTCAGTCTGCTCTTCCCTGGGGGTGTTACATTGGCAGAGTGAGGTCAGTCTGCTCTTCACTGGGTGTGGTACATTGACCGAGTCGGTTCAGTCTGCTGTTCACTGGGTGTGGTTCATTGACACAGTGTGGACGGTCTGCTCTTCCCTGGGTGTGTTACATTGACTGAGTGGGGTCGTACTGCTCTTCCCTGGGTGTGTGACATTGACAGAGCGGGGTCAGTCTGCTCTTCCCTGTGGGTGTTACATTGACAGAGTGGGGTCAGTCTGGTCTTCCCTGGGTGGGTTACAATGACAGACTGGGTCATTCTGCTCTTCCCTGGGTGTGTTACATTGACAGAGTGAGGTCAGTCTGCTCTTCCCTGGGAGGGTTACATTGACAGAGTGGGGTCAGTCTGGTCTTCCCTGGTTGTGTTACATCGACAGAATTGGGTCAGTCTGCTCTTCCCTGGGTGTGTTACATTGACAGAGTGGGGTCAGTCTGCTCATCCCTGGGTCTGTTACATTGACAGTGTGAGGTCAGTCTGCTCTTCCCTGGGTGTGTTACATTGACAGTATGAGGTCAGTATACTCTTCCCTCGTGGTTTACATTGACAGAGTGGGGTCTGTCTATTCTTCCCTGGGTGTGTTACTTTGATAGAGTGTGGTCAGTCTGCTCTTCCCTGGGTGTGTTATATTGACAGATTGCGGTCAGTCTGCTCTTCCCTGAGTATGTTATATTGATAGAGTGGGGTCAATCTGATCTTCTCTGGGTTTGTTATATTGACAGAGTGCGTTCAGTCTGTTCTTCCCTGGGTGTGTGACATTGACAGAGTGAGGTCAGTCTGCTATTCACTGGGTGTGTGACATTGACAAATTGCGGTCAGTCTGCTCTTCCCTGGGTGTGTTACATTGACAGATTGCGCTTAGTCTGCTCTTCCCTGGGTATGTTACATTCATAGAGTGGGGTCAATCTGATCTTCTCTGGGTGTGTTATATTGACAGAGTGGGTTCAGTCTCTACTTCCCTGGGTGTATTCCATTGACAGAGTGAGGTCAGTCTGCTATTCACTGGGTGTGTTACATTGACAGAGTGGGGTCAGTCTGCTCTTCCATGGGTGTGTTACACTGCCAGAGTCGGGTCAGTCTGCTCTTCACTGGGTGTGGTACATTGACAGAGTGGGGTCAGTCTGCTGTTCCCTGGGTCTGGTACATTGACAGTGTGTGGTCAGTCTGCTCTTCCCTGGGTGTGTTACATTGACAGAGTGGGGTCAATCTGCTCTTCACTGGGTGTGTTACATTGACAGTGTGGGTTCAGTCTGGTCTTCCCTGTTTGTGTTACATTGACAGAGTGGGGTCAGTCTGGTCTTCCCTGTGTTGGTTACATTGACAGAGTGGGGTCAGTCTGGTCTTCCATGGTTGTGTTACATTGACAGAGTGGTGTCAGTCTGCTCTTCCCTGAGTGTGTTACACTGACAGAGTGGGGTCAGTCTGCTCTTCCCTGGGTGTGTTACATTGACATTGTGGGGTCAGTCTGGTCTTCCCTGGGTGTGTTACATTGACAGAGTGGGGTCAGTCTGGTCTTCCCTGGGTGTGTTACATTGACAGATTGCAGTCAGTCTGCTCTTCCCTGGGTGTGTTACATTGACAGAGTGGGTTCAGTCTGTTCTTCCCTGGGTGTGTTACACTGACAGAGTGGAATCAGTCTGTTCTTCCCTGAGTGTGTTACATTGACAGAGTGAGGTCAGTCTGCTATTCACTGGGCGTGGTAATTGACCGAGTGAGGTCAGTGTGCTCTTCCCTGGGTGTGTTACATTGACAGTGTGGGTTCAGTCTGTTTTTTTTTACCTGGGTGGGTTACATTGATAGTGTGGGGTCAGTCTGGTCTTCCCTGGGTGGGTTACAATGACAGAGTGGGGTCAGTCTGCTCTTCGCTGGTTGTGATTCATTGACTGAGTGGGGTCAGTGTGTTCTTCCCTGGGTGTGTTACATTGACAGAGTGAGGTCAGTCTGATCTTGCCTGGGTGGGTTACATTGACAGAGTGGGGTCAGTCTGGTCTTCCCTGGGTGTGTTACATTGACAGATTGCAGTCAGTCTGCTCTTCCCTGGGTGTGTTACATTGACAGAGTGGGGTCAGTCTGCTCTTCCCTGGGTGTGTTACACTGACAGAGTGGGGTCAGTCAGTTCTTCCCTGAGTGTGTTACATTGACAGAGTGAGGTCAGTCTGCTATTCACTGGGTGTGGTAATTGACCGAGTGAGGTCAGTGTGCTCTTCCCTGGGTGTGTTACATTGACAGTGTGGGTTCAGTCTGTTTTTTTTTACCTGGGTGGGTTACATTGACAGAGTGGGGTCAGTCTGGTCTTCCCTGGGTGGGTTACAATGACAGAGTGGGGTCAGTCTGCTCTTCGCTGGTTGTGATTCATTGACTGAGTGTGGTCAGTGTGTTCTTCCCTGGGTGTGTTACATTGACAGAGTGAGGTCAGTCTGCTCTTCCCTGGGTGTGTTACATTGACAGAGTCAGGTCAGTCTGCTATTCACTGGGTTCGGTAATTGACCGAGTGAGGTCAGTGTGTTCTTCCCTGGGTGTGTTACATTGACAGAGTGGGGTCAGTCTGGTCTTCCCTGGGTGTGTTACATTGACAGATTGCAGTCAGTCTGCTCTTCCCTGGGTGTGTTACATTGACAGAGTGGGGTCAGTCTGCTCTTCCCTGGGTGTGTTACACTGACAGAGTGGGGTCAGTCTGTTCTTCCCTGAGTGTGTTACATTGACAGAGTGAGGTCAGTCTGCTATTCACTGGGTTCGGTAATTGACCGAGTGAGGTCAGTGTGTTCTTCCCTGGGTGTGTTACATTGACAGAGTGAGGTCAGTCTGAACTTCCCTGGGTGGGTTACATTGACAGTGTGATGTCATTCTGCTCTTCCCTGGGTGTGTTACATTGACAGATTGCGCTCAGTCTGCTCTCCCTGGGTATGTTACATTCATAGAGTGGGGTCAATCTGATCTTCTCTGGGTGTGTTATATTGACAGAGTGAGGTCAGTCTGCTATTCACTGGGTGTGTTACATTGACAGAGTGGGGTCAGTCTGCTCTTCCATGGGTGTGTTACACTGCCAGAGTCGGATCAGTCTGCTCTTCACTGGGTGTGGTACATTGGCCGAGTCGGGTCAGTCTGCTGTTCCCTGAGTCTGGTACATTGACAGAGTGTGGTCAGTCTGCTCTTCCCTGGGTGTGTTACATTGACAGAGTGGGGTCAGTCTGCTCTTCCCTGGGTGTGTTACATTGACAGAGTCGGGTCAGTCTGCTCTTCACTGGGTGTGGTACATTGACCGAGTCGGGTCAGTCTGCTGTTCCCTGGGTGTGGTACATTGACAGAGTGTGGTCAGTCTGCTCTTCCCTGGGTGTGTTACATTGACAGAGTGAGGACAGTCTGCTATTCACTGGGTGTGTTACATTGACAGAGTGGGTTCAGTCTGCTCTTCCCTGGGTGTGTTACACTGACAGAGTGGGGTCTCTCTATTCTTCCTTGGGTGTGTTACTTTGACCGAGTGTGGTCAGTCTGCTCTTCCCTGGCTGTGTTACATTGACAGATTGCGGTCAGTCTGCTCTTCCCTTGGTATGTTACATTGATAGAGTGGGGTCAATCTGATCTTCTCTGGGTGTGTAATATTGACAGAGTGGGTTCAGTCTGTTCTTCCCTGCGTGTGTTACATTGGCAGAGTGAGGTCAGTCTGCTATTCACTGGGTGCGTTACATTGACAGAGTGGGGTCAGTCTGCTCTTCCCTGGGGTTGTTACACTGACAGAGTCGGGTCAGTCTGCTCTTCACTGGGTGTGGTACATTGACCGAGTCGGTTCAGTCTGCTGTTCACTGGGTGTGGTTCATTGACACATTGTGGACGGTCTGCTCTTCCCTGGGTGTGTTACATTGACTGAGTGGGGTCGTACTGCTCTTCCCTGGGTGTGTGACATTGACAGAGCGGGGTCAGTCTGCTCTTCCCTGTGGTTGTTACATTGACAGAGTGGGGTCAGTCTGGTCTTCCCTGGGTGGGTTACAATGACAGACTGGGTCATTCTGCTCTTCCCTGGGTGTGTTACATTGACAGAGTGGGGTCAGTCTGTTCTTCCCTGGGTGTGTTACATTGACAGAGTGAGGTCAGTCTGCTCTTCCCTGGGAGGGTTAGATTGACAGAGTGGGGTCAGTCTGGTCTTCCCTGGTTGTGTTACATTGATAGAGTCGGGTCACTCTGCTCTTCCTTGGGTGTGTTACATTGACAGAATTGGGTCAGTCTGCTCTTCCCTGGGTGTGTTACATTGACAGAGTGGGGTCAGTCTGCTCTTCCCTGTGTCTGTTACATTGACAGTGTGAGGTCAGTCTGCTCTTCCCTGGGTGTGTTACATTGACAGTATGAGGTCAGTATACTCTTCCCTCGTGGCTTACATTGACAGAGTGGGGTCTGTCTATTCTTCCCTGGGTGTGTTACTTTGATAGAGTGTGGTCAGTCTGCTCTTCCCTGGGTGTGTTATATTGACAGATTGCGGTCAGTCTGCTCTTCACTGAGTATGTTATATTGATAGAGTGGGGTCAATCTGATCTTCTCTGGGTTTGTTATATTGACAGAGTGCGTTCAGTCTGTTCTTCCCTGGGTGTGTGACATTGACAGAGTGAGGTCAGTCTGCTATTCACTGGGTGTGTGACATTGACAGATTGCGGTCAGTCTGCTCTTCCCTGGGTGTGTTACATTGACAGATTGCGCTTAGTCTGCTCTTCCCTGGGTATGTTACATTCATAGAGTGGGGTCAATCTGATCTTCTCTGGGTGTGTTATATTGACAGAGTGGGTTCAGTCTCTACTTCCCTGGGTGTATTCCATTGACAGAGTGAGGTCAGTCTGCTATTCACTGGGTGTGTTACATTGACAGAGTGGGGTCAGTCTGCTCTTCCATGGGTGTGTTACACTGCCAGAGTCGGGTCAGTCTGCTCTTCACTGGGTGTGGTACATTGACAGAGTGGGGTCAGTCTGCTGTTCCCTGAGTCTGGTACATTGACAGTGTGTGGTCAGTCTGCTCTTCCCTGGGTGTGTTACATTGACAGAGTGGGGTCAATCTGCTCTTCACTGGGTGTGTTACATTGACAGTGTGGGTTCAGTCTGGTCTTCCCTGTTTGTGTTACATTGACAGAGTGGGGTCAGTCTGGTCTTCCCTGGGTTGGTTACATTGACAGAGTGGGGTCAGTCTGGTCTTCCCTGGTTGTGTTACATTGACAGAGTGGGGTCTGTCTGCTCTTCCCTGAGTGTGTTACACTGACAGAGTGGGGTCAGGCTGCTCTTCCCTGGGTGTGTTACATTGACATTGTGGGGTCAGTCTGGTCTTCCCTGGGTGTGTTACATTGACAGAGTGGGGTCAGTCTGGTCTTCCCTGGGTGTGTTACATTGACAGATTGCAGTCAGTCTGCTCTTCCCTGGGTGTGTTACATTGACAGAGTGGGTTCAGTCTGTTCTTCCCTGGTTGTGTTACACTGACAGAGTGGAATCAGTCTGTTCTTCCCTGAGTGTGTTACATTGACAGAGTGAGGTCAGTCTGCTATTCACTGGGCGTGGTAATTGACCGAGTGAGGTCAGTGTGCTCTTCCCTGGGTGTGTTACATTGACAGTGTGGGTTCAGTCTGTTTTTTTTTACCTGGGTGGGTTACATTGACAGAGTGGGATTCAGTCTGGTCTTCCCTGGGTGGGTTACAATGACAGAGTGGGGTCAGTCTGCTCTTCGCTGGTTGTGATTCATTGACTGAGTGGGGTCAGTGTGTTCTTCCCTGGGTGTGTTACATTGACAGAGTGAGGTCAGTCTGATCTTGCCTGGGTGGGTTACATTGACAGAGTGGGGTCAGTCTGGTCTTCCCTGGGTGTGTTACATTGACAGATTGCAGTCAGTCTGCTCTTCCCTGGGTGTGTTACATTGACAGAGTGGGGTCAGTCTGCTCTTCCCTGGGTGTGTTACACTGACAGAGTGGGGTCAGTCTGTTCTTCCCTGAGTGTGTTACATTGACAGAGTGAGGTCAGTCTGCTATTCACTGGGTGTGGTAATTGACCGAGTGAGGTCAGTGTGCTCTTCCCTGGGTGTGTTACATTGACAGTGTGGGTTCAGTCTGTTTTTTTTTACCTGGGTGGGTTACATTGACAGAGTGGGGTCAGTCTGGTCTTCCCTGGGTGGGTTACAATGACAGAGTGGGGTCAGTCTGCTCTTCGCTGGTTGTGATTCATTGACTGAGTGGGGTCTGTGTGTTCTTCCCTGGGTGTGTTACATTGACAGAGTCAGGTCAGTCTGATCTTCCCTGGGTGGGTTACATTGAAAGAGTGGGGTCAGTCTGGTCTTCCCTGGGTGTGTTACATTGACAGATTGCAGTCAGTCTGCTCTTCCCTGGGTGTGTTACATTGACAGAGTGGGGTCAGTCTGCTCTTCCCTGGGTGTGTTACACTGACAGAGTGGGGTCAGTCTGTTCCTCCCTGAGTGTGTTACATTGACAGAGTGAGGTCAGTCTGCTATTCACTGGGTTCGGTAATTGACCGAGTGAGGTCAGTGTGTTCTTCCCTGGGTGTGTTACATTGACAGAGTGAGGTCAGTCTGAACTTCCCTGGGTGGTTTACATTGACACTGTGATGTCAGTCTGCTCTTCCCTGGGTGGGTTACATTGACAGTGTGGGTTCAGTCTGGTCTTCCCTGTTTGTGTTACATTGACAGAGTGGGGTCAGTCTGGTCTTCCCTGGGTTGGTTACATTGACAGAGTGGGTTCAGTCTGGTCTTCCCTGGTTGTGTTACATTGACAGAGTGGGGTCAGTCTGCTCTTCCCTGAGTGTGTTACACTGACAGAGTGGGGTCAGTCTGCTCTTCCCTGGGTGTGTTACATTGACATTGTGGGGTCAGTCTGGTCTTCCCTGGGTGTGTTACATTGACAGAGTGGGGTCAGTCTGGTCTTCCCTGGGTGTGTTACATTGACAGATTGCAGTCAGTCTGCTCTTCCCTGGGTGTGTTACATTGACAGAGTGGGGTCAGTCTGCTCTTCCCTGGGTGTGTTACACTGACAGAGTGGGGTCAGTCTGTTCTTCCCTGAGTGTGTTACATTGACAGAGTGAGGTCAGTCTGCTATTCACTGGGTGTGGTAATTGACCGAGTGAGGTCAGTGTGCTCTTCCCTGGGTGTGTTACATTGACAGTGTGGGTTCAGTCTGTTTTTTTTTACCTGGGTGGGTTACATTGACAGAGTGGGGTCAGTCTGGTCTTCCCTGGGTGGGTTACAATGACAGAGTGGGGTCAGTCTGCTCTTCGCTGGTTGTGATTCATTGACTGAGTGGGGTCTGTGTGTTCTTCGCTGGGTGTGTTACATTGACAGAGTCAGGTCAGTCTGATCTTCCCTGGGTGGGTTACATTGAAAGAGTGGGGTCAGTCTGGTCTTCCCTGGGTGTGTTACATTGACAGATTGCAGTCAGTCTGCTCTTCCCTGGGTGTGTTACATTGACAGAGTGGGGTCAGTCTGCTCTTCCCTGGGTGTGTTACACTGACAGAGTGGGGTCAGTCTGTTCCTCCCTGAGTGTGTTACATTGACAGAGTGAGGTCAGTCTGCTATTCACTGGGTTCGGTAATTGACCGAGTGAGGTCCGTGTGTTCTTCCCTGGGTGTGTTACATTGACAGAGTGAGGTCAGTCTGAACTTCCCTGGGTGGTTTACATTGACACTGTGATGTCAGTCTGCTCTTCCCTGGGTGGGTTACATTGACAGTGTGGGTTCAGTCTGGTCTTCCCTGTTTGTGTTACATTGACAGAGTGGGGTCAGTCTGGTCTTCCCTGGGTTGGTTACATTGACAGAGTGGGTTCAGTCTGGTCTTCCCTGGTTGTGTTACATTGACAGAGTGGGGTCAGTCTGCTCTTCCCTGAGTGTGTTACACTGACAGAGTGGGGTCAGTCTGCTCTTCCCTGGGTGTGTTACATTGACATTGTGGGGTCAGTCTGGTCTTCCCTGGGTGTGTTACATTGACAGAGTGGGGTCAGTCTGGTCTTCCCTGGGTGTGTTACATTGACAGATTGCAGTCAGTCTGCTCTTCCCTGGGTGTGTTACATTGACAGAGTGGGTTCAGTCTGTTCTTCCCTGGTTGTGTTACACTGACAGAGTGGAATCAGTCTGTTCTTCCCTGAGTGTGTTACATTGACAGAGTGAGGTCATTCTGCTATTCACTGGGCGTGGTAATTGACCGAGTGAGGTCAGTGTGCTCTTCCCTGGGTGTGTTACATTGACAGTGTGGGTTCAGTCTGTTTTTTTTTACCTGGGTGGGTTACATTGACAGAGTGGGGTCAGTCTGGTCTTCCCTGGGTGGGTTACAATGACAGAGTGGGGTCAGTCTGCTCTTCGCTGGTTGTGATTCATTGACTGAGTGTGGTCAGTGTGTTGTTCCCTGGGTGTGTTACATTGACAGAGTGAGGTCAGTCTGATCTTGCCTGGGTGGGTTACATTGACAGAGTGGGGTCAGTCTGGTCTTCCCTGGGTGTGTTACATTGACAGATTGCAGTCAGTCTGCTCTTCCCTGGGTGTGTTACATTGACAGAGTGGGGTCAGTCTGCTCTTCCCTGGGTGTGTTACACTGACAGAGTGGGGTCAGTCTGTTCTTCCCTGAGTGTGTTACATTGACAGAGTGAGGTCAGTCTGCTATTCACTGGGTGTGGTAATTGACCGAGTGAGGTCAGTGTGCTCTTCCCTGGGTGTGTTACATTGACAGTGTGGGTTCAGTCTGTTTTTTTTTACCTGGGTGGGTTACATTGACAGAGTGGGGTCAGTCTGGTCTTCCCTGGGTGGGTTACAATGACAGAGTGGGGTCAGTCTGCTCTTCGCTGGTTGTGATTCATTGACTGAGTGGGGTCTGTGTGTTCTTCCCTGGGTGTGTTACATTGACAGAGTCAGGTCAGTCTGATCTTCCCTGGGTGGGTTACATTGAAAGAGTGGGGTCAGTCTGGTCTTCCCTGGGTGTGTTACATTGACAGATTGCAGTCAGTCTGCTCTTCCCTGGGTGTGTTACATTGACAGAGTGGGGTCAGTCTGCTCTTCCCTGGGTGTGTTACACTGACAGAGTGGGGTCAGTCTGTTCCTCCCTGGTGTGTTACATTGACAGAGTGAGGTCAGTCTGCTATTCACTGGGTTCGGTAATTGACCGAGTGAGGTCAGTGTGTTCTTCCCTGGGTGTGTTACATTGACAGAGTGAGGTCAGTCTGAACTTCCCTGGGTGGTTTACATTGACACTGTGATGTCAGTCTGCCCTTCCCTGGGTGGGTTACAATGACAGTGTGGGGTCAGTCTGCTCTTCCATGGGTGTGTTACATTGACAGAATGGGATCAGTCTGCTCTTCCCTGGGTGTGTTACATTGACAGAGTGGGGTCAGTCTGCTCTTCCCTGGGTGTGTTACATTGACAGTGTGATGTCAGTCTGCTCTTCCCTGGGACTGTTACATTGACAGAGTGGGGTCAGTCTGATCTTCCCTGGCTGTGTTACATTGACAGAGTGGGGTCTGTCTATTCTTCCCTGGGTGTGTTACATTGACAGAATGCAGTCAGTCTGCTCTTCCCTGGCTGTGTTACATTGACAGATTGCGGTCAGTCTGCTCTTCCCTTGGTATGTTACATTGATAGAGTGGGGTCAATCTGATCTTCTCTGGGTGTGTAATATTGACAGACTGGGTTCAGTCTGTTCTTCCCTGCGTGTGTTACATTGGCAGAGTGAGGTCAGTCTGCTATTCACTGGGTGCGTTACATTGACAGAGTGGGGTCAGTCTGCTCTTCCCTGGGGGTGTTACACTGACAGAGTCGGGTCAGTCTGCTCTTCACTGGGTGTGGTACATTGACCGAGTCGGTTCAGTCTGCTGTTCACTGGGTGTGGTTCATTGACACAGTGTGGACGGTCTGCTCTTCCCTGGGTGTGTTACATTGACTGAGTGGGGTCGTACTGCTCTTCCCTGGGTGTGTGACATTGACAGAGCGGGGTCAGTCTGCTCTTCCCTGTGGGTGTTACATTGACAGAGTGGGGTCAGTCTGGTCTTCCCTGGGTGGGTTACAATGACAGACTGGGTCATTCTGCTCTTCCCTGGGTGTGTTACATTGACAGAGTGGGGTCAGTCTGTTCTTCCCTGGGTGTGTTACATTGACAGAGTGAGGTCAGTCTGCTCTTCCCTGGGAGGGTTAGATTGACAGAGTGGGGTCAGTCTGGTCTTCCCTGGTTGTGTTACATTGATAGAGTCGGGTCACTCTGCTCTTCCTTGGGTGTGTTACATTGACAGAATTGGGTCAGTCTGCTCTTCCCTGGGTGTGTTACATTGACAGAGTGGGGTCAGTCTGCTCTTCCCTGTGTCTGTTACATTGACAGTGTGAGGTCAGTCTGCTCTTCCCTGGGTGTGTTACATTGACAGTATGAGGTCAGTATACTCTTCCCTCGTGGCTTACATTGACAGAGTGGGGTCTGTCTATTCTTCCCTGGGTGTGTTACTTTGATAGAGTGTGGTCAGTCTGCTCTTCCCTGGGTGTGTTATATTGACAGATTGCGGTCAGTCTGCTCTTCACTGAGTATGTTATATTGATAGAGTGGGGTCAATCTGATCTTCTCTGGGTTTGTTATATTGACAGAGTGCGTTCAGTCTGTTCTTCCCTGGGTGTGTGACATTGACAGAGTGAGGTCAGTCTGCTATTCACTGGGTGTGTGACATTGACAGATTGCGGTCAGTCTGCTCTTCCCTGGGTGTGTTACATTGACAGATTGCGCTTAGTCTGCTCTTCCCTGGGTATGTTACATTCATAGAGTGGGTTCAATCTGATCTTCTCTGGGTGTGTTATATTGACAGAGTGGGTTCAGTCTCTACTTCCCTGGGTGTATTCCATTGACAGAGTGAGGTCAGTCTGCTATTCACTGGGTGTGTTACATTGACAGAGTGGGGTCAGTCTGCTCTTCCATGGGTGTGTTACACTGCCAGAGTCGGGTCAGTCTGCTCTTCACTGGGTGTGGTACATTGACAGAGTGGGGTCAGTCTGCTGTTCCCTGGGTCTGGTACATTGACAGTGTGTGGTCAGTCTGCTCTTCACTGGGTGTGTTACATTGACAGAGTGGGGTCAATCTGCTCTTCACTGGGTGTGTTACATTGACAGTGTGGGTTCAGTCTGGTCTTCCCTGTTTGTGTTACATTGACAGAGTGGGGTCAGTCTGGTCTTCCCTGGGTTGGTTACATTGACAGAGTGGGGTCAGTCTGGTCTTCCCTGGTTGTGTTACATTGACAGAGTGGGGTCAGTCTGCTCTTCCCTGAGTGTGTTACACTGACAGAGTGGGGTCAGTCTGCTCTTCCCGGGGTGTGTTACATTGACATTGTGGGGTCAGTCTGGTCTTCCCTGGGTGTGTTACATTGACAGAGTGGGGTCAGTCTGGTCTTCCCTGGGTGTGTTACATTGACAGATTGCAGTCAGTCTGCTCTTCCCTGGGTGTGTTACATTGACAGAGTGGGTTCAGTCTGTTCTTCCCTGGTTGTGTTACACTGACAGAGTGGAATCAGTCTGTTCTTCCCTGAGTGTGTTACATTGACAGAGTGAGGTCAGTCTGCTATTCACTGGGCGTGGTAATTGACCGAGTGAGGTCAGTGTGCTCTTCCCTGGGTGTGTTACATTGACAGTGTGGGTTCAGTCTGTTTTTTTTTACCTGGGTGGGTTACATTGACAGAGTGGGGTCAGTCTGGTCTTCCCTGGGTGGGTTACAATGACAGAGTGGGGTCAGTCTGCTCTTCGCTGGTTGTGATTCATTGACTGAGTGGGGTCAGTGTGTTCTTCCCTGGGTGTGTTACATTGACAGAGTGAGGTCAGTCTGATCTTGCCTGGGTGGGTTACATTGACAGAGTGGGGTCAGTCTGGTCTTCCCTGGGTGTGTTACATTGACAGATTGCAGTCAGTCTGCTCTTCCCTGGGTGTGTTACATTGACAGAGTGGGGTCAGTCTGCTCTTCCCTGGGTGTGTTACACTGACAGAGTGGGGTCAGTCTGTTCTTCCCTGAGTGTGTTACATTGACAGAGTGAGGTCAGTCTGCTATTCACTGGGTGTGGTAATTGACCGAGTGAGGTCAGTGTGCTCTTCCCTGGGTGTGTTACATTGACAGTGTGGGTTCAGTCTGTTTTTTTTTACCTGGGTGGGTTACATTGACAGAGTGGGGTCAGTCTGGTCTTCCCTGGGTGGGTTACAATGACAGAGTGGGGTCAGTCTGCTCTTCGCTGGTTGTGATTCATTGACTGAGTGGGGTCTGTGTGTTCTTCCCTGGGTGTGTTACATTGACAGAGTCAGGTCAGTCTGATCTTCCCTGGGTGGATTACATTGAAAGAGTGGGGTCAGTCTGGTCTTCCCTGGGTGTGTTACATTGACCGATTGCAGTCAGTCTGCTCTTCCCTGGGTGTGTTACATTGACAGAGTGGGGTCAGTCTGCTCTTCCCTGGGTGTGTTACACTGACAGAGTGGGGTCAGTCTGTTCCTCCCTGAGTGTGTTACATTGACAGAGTGAGGTCAGTCTGCTATTCACTGGGTGTGGTAATTGACCGAGTGAGGTCAGTGTGTTCTTCCCTGGGTGTGTTACATTGACAGAGTGAGGTCAGTCTGAACTTCCCTGGGTGGTTTACATTGACACTGTGATGTCAGTCTGCTCTTCCCTGGGTGGGTTACAATGACAGTGTGGGGTCAGTCTGCTCTTCCATGGGTGTGTTACATTGACAGAATGGGATCAGTCTGCTCTTCCCTGGGTGTGTTACATTGACAGAGTGGGGTCAGTCTGCTCTTCCCTGGGTGTGTTACATTGACAGTGTGATGTCAGTCTGCTCTTCCCTGGGACTGTTACATTGACAGAGTGGGGTCAGTCTGATCTTCCCTGGCTGTGTTACATTGACAGAGTGGGGTCTGTCTATTCTTCCCTGGGTGTGTTACATTGACAGAATGCAGTCAGTCTGCTCTTCCCTGGGTGTGTTACATTGACAGAGTGGGGTCAGTCTGCTCTTCCCTGGGTGTGTTACATTGACAGATTGCGCTTAGTCTGCTCTTCCCTGGGTATGTTACATTCATAGAGTGGGTTCAATCTGATCTTCTCTGGGTGTGTTATATTGACAGAGTGGGTTCAGTCTCTACTTCCCTGGGTGTATTCCATTGACAGAGTGAGGTCAGTCTGCTATTCACTGGGTGTGTTACATTGACAGAGTGGGGTCAGTCTGCTCTTCCATGGGTGTGTTACACTGCCAGAGTCGGGTCAGTCTGCTCTTCACTGGGTGTGGTACATTGACAGAGTGGGGTCAGTCTGCTGTTCCCTGGGTCTGGTACATTGACAGTGTGTGGTCAGTCTGCTCTTCCCTGGGTGTGTTACATTGACAGAGTGGGGTCAATCTGCTCTTCACTGGGTGTGTTACATTGACAGAGTGGGGTCAGTCTGCTCTTCGCGGGGTGGGTTACATTGACTGAGTGGGGTCTGTCTGCTCTTTCCTGGGTGTGTTACATTGACAGAGTGTGGTCAGTCTGCTCTTCCCTGGGTGTGTTACATTGACAGAGTGGGGTCAGTCTGATCTTCCCTGCGTGTGATACAATGACAGTGTGAGGTCAGTCTGCTCTTCCCTGGGTGTGTTACATTGACAGAGTGGGGTCAGTCTGCTCTTCCCTGGGTGTGTTAAATTGACAGTGTGGGGTCAGTCTGTTCTTCCCTGGGTGGGTTACATTGACAGAGTGGGGTCAGTCTGGTCTTCCCTGGGTGGGTTACAATGACAGAGTGGGTCAGTCTGCTCTTCCCTGGGTGTGTTATATTGACAGAGTGGGGTCAGTCTGTTCTTCCCTGGGTGGGTTACATTGACAAAGTGGGGTCAGTCTGGTCTTCCCTGGTTGTGTTACATTGACAGAGGGGGGTCAGTCTGCTCTTCCCTGGGTGTGTTACAGTGACAGAGTGGGGTCAGTCTGCTCTTCCCTGGGTGTGTTACATTGACAGTGTGGGTTCAGTCTGGTCTTCCCTGTTTGTGTTACATTGACAGAGTGGGGTCAGTCTGGTCTTCCCTGGGATGGTTACATTGACAGAGTGGGGTCAGTCTGGTCTTCCCTGGTTGTGTTACATTGACAGAGTGGGGTCAGTCTGCTCTTCCCTGAGTGTGTTACACTGACAGAGTGGGGTCAGTCTGCTCTTCCCTGGGTGTGTTACAGTGACATTGTGGGGTCAGTCTGGTCTTCCCTGTGAGTGTTACATTGACAGAGTGGGGTCAGTCTGGTCTTCCCTGGGTGTGTTACATTGACAGATTGCAGTCAGTCTGCCCTTCCCTGGGTGTGTTACATTGACAGAGTGGGTTCAGTCTGCTCTTCCCTGGGTGTGTTACACTGACAGAGTGGGGTCAGTCTGTTCTTCCCTGAGTGTGTTACATTGACAGAGTGAGGTCAGTCTGCTATTCACAGGGTGTGGTAATTGACCGAGTGAGGTCAGTGTGCTCTTCCCTGGGTGTGTTACATTGACAGTGTGGGTTCAGTCTGTTTTTTTTTACCTGGGTGGGTTACATTGACAGTGTGGGGTCAGTCTGGTTCTCCCTGGGTGGGTTACAATGACAGAGTGGAGTCAGTCTGCTCTTCGCTGGTTGTGATTCATTGACTGAGTGTGGTCAGTGTGTTCTTCCCTGGGTGTGTTACATTGACAGAGTGAGGTCAGTCTGATCTTCCCTGGGTGGGTTACATTGACAGAGTGAGGTCAGTCTGATCTTCCCTGGGTGGGTTACATTGACAGAGTGGGGTCAGTCTTGTCTTCCCTGGGTGTGTTACATTGACAGATTGCAGTCAGTCTGCTCTTCCCTGGGTGTGTTACATTGACAGAGTGGGGTCAGTCTGCTCTTCCCTGGGTGTGTTACATTGACAGAGTGAGGTCAGTCTGCTATTCACTGGGTGTGGTAATTGACCGAGTGAGGTCAGTGTGCTCTTCCCTGGGTGTGTTACGTTGACAGAGTGAGGTCAGTCTGCTATTCACTGGGTGTGGTAATTGACCGAGTGAGGTCAGTGTGCTCTTCCCTGGGTGTGTTACATTGACAGTGTGTGTTCAGTCTGTTTTTCTTTTTACCTGGGTGGTTTACATTGACAGAGTGGGGTCAGTCTGGTCTTCCCTGGGTGGGTTACAATGACAGTGTGGGGTCAGTCTGCTCTTCCATGGGTTTGTTACATTGACAGAATGGGATCAGTCTGCTCTTCCCTGGGTGTGTTACATTGACAGAGTGGGGTCAGTCTGCTCTTCCCTGGGTGTGTTAAATTGACAGTGTGATGTCAGTCTGCTCTTCCCTGGGTCTGTTACATTGACAGAGTGGGGTCAGTCTGATCTTCCCTGGCTGTGTTACGTTGACAGAGTGGGGTCTGTCTATTCTTCCCTGGGTGTGTTACTTTGATAGAGTGTGGTCAGTCTGCTCTTACCTGGGTGTGTTACATTGACAGATTGTGGTCAGTCTGCTCTTCCCTGGGTATGTTACATTGACAGAGTGGGGTCAGTCTGATCTTCCCTGGGTGTGTTAAATTGATAGTGTGGGGTCAGTCTGTTCTTCCCTGGGTGGGTTACATTGACAGAGTGGGGTCAGTCTGGTCTTCCCTGGGTGGGTTACAATGACAGAGTGGGTCAGTCTGCTCTTCCCTGGGTGTGTTATATTGACAGAGTGGGGTCAGTCTGTTCTTCCCTGGGTGGGTTACATTGACAAAGTGGGGTCAGTCTGGTCTTCCCTGGTTGTGTTACATTGGCAGAGGGGGGTCAGTCTGCTCTTCCCTGGGTGTGTTACAGTGACAGAGTGGGGTCAGTCTGCTCTTCCCTGGGTGTGTTACATTGACAGTGTGGGTTCAGTCTGGTCTTCCCTGTTTGTGTTACATTGACAGAGTGGGGTCAGTCTGGTCTTCCCTGGGTGTGTTACATTGACATTGTGGGGTCAGTCTGGTCTTCCCTGGGAGTGTTACATTGACAGAGTGGGGTCAGTCTGGTCTTCCCTGGGTGTGTTACATTGACAGATTGCAGTCAGTCTGCCCTTCCCTGGGTGTGTTACATTGACAGAGTGGGTTCAGTCTGCTCTTCCCTGGGTGTGTTACACTGACAGAGTGGGGTCAGTCTGTTCTTCCCTGAGTGTGTTACATTGACAGAGTGAGGTCAGTCTGCTATTCACAGGGTGTGGTAATTGACCGAGTGAGGTCAGTGTGCTCTTCCCTGGGTGTGTTACATTGACAGTGTGGGTTCAGTCTGTTTTTTTTTACCTGGGTGGGTTACATTGACAGTGTGGGGTCAGTCTGGTCTTCCCTGGGTGGGTTACAATGACAGAGTGGAGTCAGTCTGCTCTTCGCTGGTTGTGATTCATTGACTGAGTGTGGTCAGTGTGTTCTTCCCTGGGTGTGTTACATTGACAGAGTGAGGTCAGTCTGATCTTCCCTGGGTGGGTTACATTGACAGAGTGAGGTCAGTCTGATCTTCCCTGGGTGGGTTACATTGACAGAGTGGGGTCAGTCTGGTCTTCCCTGGGTGTGTTACATTGACAGATTGCAGTCAGTCTGCTCTTCCCTGGGTGTGTTACATTGACAGAGTGGGGTCAGTCTGCTCTTCCCTGGGTGTGTTACACTGACAGAGTGGGGTCAGTCTGTTCTTCCCTGAGTGTGTTACATTGACAGAGTGAGGTAAGTCTGGTATTCACTGGGCGTGGTAATTGACCGAGTGAGGTCAGTGTGCTCTTCCCTCGGTGTGTTACATTGACAGTGTGGGTTCAGTCTGTTTTTTTTTTACCTGGGTGGGTTACATTGACAGTGTGGGGTCAGTCTGTTCTTCCTTGGGTGGGTTACAATGACAGAGTGGGGTCAGTCTGGTCTTGCCTGGGTGGGTTACAATGACAGAGTGGGGTCAGTCTGCTCTTCGCTGGTTGTGATTCATTGACTGAGTGTGGTCAGTGTTTTCTTCCCTGGGTGTGTTACATTGACAGAGTGGGGTCAGTCTGATCTTCCCTGGGTGGGTTACATTGACAGAGTGGGGTCAGTCTGGTCTTCCCTGGGTGTGTTACATTGACAGATTGCAGTCAGTCTGCTCTTCCCTGGGTGTGTTACATTGACAGAGTGGGGTCAGTCTGCTCTTCCCTGGGTGTGTTACACTGACAGAGTGGGGTCAGTCTGTTCTTCCCTGAGTGTGTTACATTGACAGAGTGAGGTCAGTCTGCTATTCACTGGGTGTGGTAATTGACCGAGTGAGGTCAGTGTGCTCTTCCCTGGGTGTGTTACATTGACAGTGTGGGTTCAGTCTGTTTTTCTTTTTACCTGGGTGGTTTACATTGACAGAGTGGGGTCAGTCTGGTCTTCCCTGGGTGGGTTACAATGACAGTGTGGGGTCAGTCTGCTCTTCCATGGGTGTGTTACATTGACAGAATGGGATCAGTCTGCTCTTCCCTGGGTGTGTTACATTGACAGAGTGGGGTCAGTCTGCTCTTCCCTGGGTGTGTTAAATTGACAGTGTGATGTCAGTCTGCTCTTCCCTGGGTCTGTTACATTGACAGAGTGGGGTCAGTCTGATCTTCCCTGGCTGTGTTACGTTGACAGAGTGGGGTCTGTCTATTCTTCCCTGGGTGTGTTACTTTGATAGAGTGTGGTCAGTCTGCTCTTACCTGGGTGTGTTACATTGACAGATTGTGGTCAGTCTGCTCTTCCCTGGGTATGTTACATTGACAGAGTGGGGTCAGTCTGATCTTCCCTGGGTGTGTTACATTGACAGAGTGGGGTCAGTCTGATCTTCCCTGGGTGTGATACAATGACAGTGTGAGGTCAGTCTGCTCTTCCCTGGGTGTGTTACATTGACAGAGTGAGGTCAGTCTGCTCTTCCCTGGGTGTGTTAAATTGACAGTGTGGGGTCAGTCTGTTCTTCCCTGGGTGGGTTACATTGACAGAGTGGGGTCAGTCTGGTCTTCCCTGGGTGGGTTACAATGACAGAGTGGGTCAGTCTGCTCTTCCCTGGGTGTGTTATATTGACAGAGTGGGGTCAGTCTGTTCTTCCCTGGGTGGGTTACATTGACAAAGTGGGGTCAGTCTGGTCTTCCCTGGTTGTGTTACATTGACAGAGGGGGGTCAGTCTGCTCTTCCCTGGGTGTGTTACAGTGACAGAGTGGGGTCAGTCTGCTCTTCCCTGGGTGTGTTACATTGACAGTGTGGGTTCAGTCTGGTCTTCCCTGTTTGTGTTACATTGACAGAGTGGGGTCAGTCTGGTCTTCCCTGGGATGGTTACATTGACAGAGTGGGGTCAGTCTGCTCTTCCCTGGGTGGGTTACATTGACAAAGTGGGGTCAGTCTGGTCTTCCCTGGTTGTGTTACATTGACAGAGGGGGGTCAGTCTGCTCTTCCCTGTTTGTGTTACATTGACAGAGTGGGGTCAGTCTGCTCTTCCCTGAGTGTGTTACACTGACAGAGTGGGGTCAGTCTGCTCTTCCCTGGGTGTGTTACATTGACATTGTGGGGTCAGTCTGGTCTTCCCTGGGAGTGTTACATTGACAGAGTGGGGTCAGTCTGGTCTTCCCTGGGTGTGTTACATTGACAGATTGCAGTCAGTCTGCCCTTCCCTGGGTGTGTTACATTGACAGAGTGGGTTCAGTCTGCTCTTCCCTGGGTGTGTAACACTGACAGAGTGGGGTCAGTCTGTTCTTCCCTGAGTGTGTTACATTGACAGAGTGAGGTCAGTCTGCTATTCACAGGGTGTGGTAATTGACCGAGTGAGGTCAGTGTGCTCTTCCCTGGGTGTGTTACATTGACAGTGTGGGTTCAGTCTGTTTTTTTTTACCTGGGTGGGTTACATTGACAGTGTGGGGTCAGTCTGGTCTTCCCTGGGTGGGTTACAATGACAGAGTGGAGTCAGTCTGCTCTTCGCTGGTTGTGATTCATTGACTGAGTGTGGTCAGTGTGTTCTTCCCTGGGTGTGTTACATTGACAGAGTGAGGTCAGTCTGATCTTCCCTGGGTGGGTTACATTGACAGAGTGAGGTCTGTCTGATCTTCCCTGGGTGGGTTACATTGACAGAGTGGGGTCAGTCTGGTCTTCCCTGGGTGTGTTACATTGACAGATTGCAGTCAGTCTGCTCTTCCCTGGGTGTGTTACATTGACAGAGTGGGGTCAGTCTGCTCTTCCCTGGGTGTGTTACACTGACAGAGTGGGGTCAGTCTGATCTTCCCTGGCTGTGTTACGTTGACAGAGTGGGGTCAGTCTGCTCTTCCCTGGGTGTGTTACACTGACAGAGTGGGGTCAGTCTGATCTTCCCTGGCTGTGTTACATTGACAGAGTGGGGTCAGTCTGGTCTTCCCTGGGTCGGTTACAATGACAGTGTTGGGTCAGTCTGCTCTTCCATGGGTGTGTTACATTGACAGAATGGGATCAGTCTGCTCTTCCCTGGGTGTGTTAAATTGACAGTGTGATGTCAGTCTGCTCTTCCCTGGGTCTGTTACATTGACAGAGTGGGGTCAGTCTGATCTTCCCTGGCTGTGTTACGTTGACAGAGTGGGGTCTGTCTATTCTTCCCTGGGTGTGTTACTTTGATAGAGTGTGGTCAGTCTGCTCTTACCTGGGTGTGTTACATTGACAGATTGTGGTCAGTCTGCTCTTCCCTGGGTATGTTACATTGACAGAGTGGGGTCAGTCTGATCTTCTCTGGGTGTGTTACATTGACAGAGTGGGGTCAGTCTGATCTTCCCTGGGTGTGATACAATGACAGTGGGAGGTCAGTCTGCTCTTCCCTGGCTGTGTTGCATTGACAGAGTGGGGTCAATCTGCTCTTCACTGGGTGTGTTACATTGACAGAGTGGGGTCAGTCTGCTCTTCCCTGGGTGGGTTACATTGATAGAGTGGGGTCAGTCTGATCTTCCCTGGATGTGATACAATGACAGAGTGGGGTCAGTCTGCTCTTCCCTGGGTGTGTTACATTGACAGTGTGGGGTCAGTCTGTTCTTCCCTGGGTGGGTTACATTGACAGAGTGGGGTCAGTCTGGTCTTCCCTGGGTGGGTTAAAATGACAGAGTGGGTCAGTCTGCTCTTCCCTGGGTGTGTTACATTGACAGAGTGGGGTCAGTCTGCTCTTCCCTGGGTGGGTTACATTGACAGAGTGGGGTCAGTCTGGTCTTCCCTGGTTGTGTTACATTGACAGAGGGGGGTCAGTCTGGTCTTCCCTGGGTGTGTTACACTGACAGAGTGGGGTCAGTCTGCTCTTCCCTGGGTGTGTTACATTGACAGTGTGGGGTCAGTCTGGTCTTCCTGTTTGTGTTACATTGACAGAGATGGGTCAGTCTGGTCTTCCCTGGGTTGGTTACATTGACAGAGTGGGGTCAGTCTGGTCTTCCCTGGTTGTGTTACATTGACAGAGTGGGGTCAGTCTGCTCTTCCCTGAGTGTGTTACACTGACAGAGTGGGTCAGTCTGCTCTTCCCTGGGTGTGTTACATTGACATTGTGGGGTCAGTCTGGTCTTCCCTTGGTGTGTTACATTGACAGAGTGGGGTCAGTCTGGTCTTCCCTGGGTGTGTTACATTGACAGATTGCAGTCAGTCTGGTCTTCCCTGGTTGTGTTACATTGACAGAGTGGGGTCAGTCTGCTCTTCCCTGAGTGTGTTCCACTGACAGAGTGGGGTCAGTCTGCTCTTCCCTGGGTGTGTTACATTGACATTGTGGTGTCAGTCTGGTCTTCCCTGGGAGTGTTACATTGACAGAGTGGGGTCAGTCTGGTCTTCCATGGGTGTGTTACATTGACAGATTGCAGTCAGTCTGCTCTTCCCTGTGGGTGTTCCATTGACTGAGTGGGATCAGTCTGGTCTTCCCTGGGTGGGTTACAATGACAGACTGGGTCAGTCTGCTCTTCCCTGGGTGTGTTACATTGACAGAGTGGGGTCAGTCTGCTCTTCCCTGGGTGTGTTACATTGACATTGTGGTGTCAGTCTGGTCTTCCCTGGGAGTGTTACATTGACAGAGTGGGGTCAGTCTGGTCTTCCCTGGGTGTGTTACATTGACAGATTGCAGTCAGTCTGCTCTTCCCTGGGTGTGTTACATTGACAGAGTGGGTTCAGTCTGCTCTTCCCTGGGTGTGTTACACTGACAGAGTGGGGTCAGTCGGTTCTTCCCTGAGTGTGTTACATTGACAGAGTGATTTAAGTCTGGTATTCACTGGGCGTGGTAATTGACCGAGTGAGGTCAGTGTGCTCTTCCCTGGGTGTGTTACATTGACAGTGTGGGTTCAGTCTGTTTTTTTTTTTACCTGGGTGGGTTACATTGACAGTGTGGGGTCAGTCTGTTCTTCCTTGGGTGGGTTACAATGACAGAGTGGGGTCAGTCTGGTCTTCCCTGGGTGGGTTACAATGACAGAGTGGGGTCAGTCTGCTCTTCGCTGGTTGTGATTCATTGACTGAGTGTGGTCAGTGTGTTCTTCCCTGGGTGTGTTACATTGACAGAGTGAGGTCAGTCTGATCTTCCCTGGGTGGGTTACGTTGACAGAGTGGGGTCAGTCTGGTCTTCCCTGGGTGTGTTACATTGACAGATTGCAGTCAGTCTGCTCTTCCCTGGGTGTGTTACATTGACAGAGTGGGGTCAGTCTGCTCTTCCCTGGGTGTGTTACACTGACAGAGTGGGGTCAGTCTGTTCTTCCCTGAGTGTGTTACATTGACAGAGTGAGGTCAGTCTGCTATTCACTGGGTGTGGTAATTGACCGAGTGAGGTCAGTGTGCTCTTCCCTGGGTGTGTTACATTGACAGTGTGGGTTCAGTCTGTTTTTCTTTTTACCTGGGTGGTTTACATTGACAGAGTGGGGTCAGTCTGGTCTTCCCTGGATGGGTTACAATGACAGTGTGGGGTCAGTCTGCTCTTCCATGGGTGTGTTACATTGACAGAATGGGATCAGTCTGCTCTTCCCTGGGTGTGTTACATTGACAGAGTGGGGTCAGTCTGCTCTTCCCTGGGTGTGTTAAATTGACAGTGTGATGTCAGTCTGCTCTTCCCTGGGTCTGTTACATTGACAGAGTGGGGTCAGTCTGATCTTCCCTGGCTGTGTTACGTTGACAGAGTGGGGTCTGTCTGATCTTCCCTGGGTGTGATACAATGACAGTGTGAGGTCAGTCTGCTCTTCCCTGGGTGTGTTACATTGACAGAGTGGGGTCAGTCTGATCTTCCCTGGGTGTGATACAATGACAGTGTGAGGTCAGTCTGCTCTTCCCTGGGTGTGTTACATTGACAGAGTGGGGTCAGTCTGCTCTTCCCTGGGTGTGTTACATTGACAGTATGGGGTCAGTCTGTTCTTCGCTGGGTGTGTTACATTGAAAGAGTGGGGTCAGTCTGTTCTTCCCTGAGTGGGTTACATTGACAGAGTGGGGTCAGTCTGGTCTTCCCTGGTTGTGTTACATTGACAGAGCGGGGTCAGTCTGGTCTTCCCTGGGTGTGTTACACTGCCAGATTGGGGTCAGTCTGCTCTTCCCTGGGTGTGTTACATTGACAGTGTGGGGTCAGTCGGGTCTTCCCTGTTTGTGCTACATTGACAGAGTGGGGTCAGTCTGGTCTTCCCTGGGTTGGTTACATTGACAGAGTGGGGTCAGTCTGCTCTTACCTGGGTGTGTTACATTGACAGATTGCGGTCAGTCTTCTCTTCCCTGGGTATGTTACATTGACAGAGTGGGGTCAGTCTGATCTTCCCTGGGTGTGTTACATTGACAGAGTGGGGTCAGTCTGATCTTCCCTGTGTGTGATACAATGACAGTGTGAGGTCAGTCTGCTCTTCCCTGGGTGTGTTACATTGACAGAGTGGGGTCAGTCTGCTCTTCCCTGGGTGTGTTACAATGACAGATTGCGCTCAGTCTGCTCTTCCCTGGGTATGTTACATTCATAGAGTGGGGTCAGTCTGATCTTCTCTGGGTTTGTTATATTGACAGAGTGGGTTCAGTCTCTTCTTCCCTGGGTGTATTACATTGACAGAGTGAGGTCAGCCTGCTATTCACTGGGTGTGTTACATTGTCAGAGTGGGGTCAGTCTGCTCTTCCATGGGTGTGTTACACTGCCAGAGTCGGGTCAGTCTGCTCTTCACTGGGTGTGGTACATTGACAGAGTGGGGTCAGTCTGCTGATCCCTGGGTCTGGTACATTGACAGTGTGTGGTCAGTCTGCTCTTCCCTGGGTGTGTTACATTGACAGAGTGGGGTCAATCTGCTCTTCACTGGGTGTTTTACATTGACAGAGTGGGGTCAGTCTGCTCTTCCCTGGGTGGGTTACATTGACTGAGTGGGGTCTGTCTGCTCTTTCCTGGGTGTGTTACATTGACAGAGTGTGGTCAGTCTGCTCTTCCCTGGGCGTGTTACATTGACAGAGTGGGGTCAGTCTGATCTTCCCTGGGTGTGATGCAATGACAGTGTGAGGTCAGTCTGCTATTCACTGGGCGTGGTAATTGACCGAGTGAGGTCAGTGTGCTCTTCCCTGGGTTTGTTACATTGACAGTGTGGGTTCAGTCTGTTTTTTTTTACCTGGGTGGTTTACATTGACAGTGTGGGGTCAGTCTGGTCTTCCCTGGGTGGGTTACAATGACAGAGTGGGGTCAGTCTGCTCTTCGCTGGTTGTGATTCATTGACTGATTGTGGTCAGTGTGTTCTTCCCTGGGTGTGTTACATTGACAGAGTGAGGTCAGTCTGATCTTCCCTGGGTGGGTTACATTGACAGAGTGGGGTCAGTCTGGTCTTCCCTGGGTGTGTTACATTGACAGATGGCAGTCAGTCTGCTCTTCCCTGGGTGTGTTACATTGACAGAGTGGGGTCAGTCTGCTCTTCCCTGGGTGTGTTAAACTGACAGAGTGGGGTCCGTCTGTTCTTCCCTGAGTGTGTTACATTGAAAGAGTGAGGTCAGTCTGCTGTTCACTGGGTGTGGTAATTGACCGAGTGAGGTCAGTGTGCTCTTCCCTGGGTGTGTTACATTGACAGAGTGGGGTCAGTCTGCTCTTCACTGGGTGTGTTACATTGACAGAGT
The DNA here is from genome assembly GCF_047496795.1 of Chiloscyllium punctatum. Classification (NCBI taxonomy): domain Eukaryota; kingdom Metazoa; phylum Chordata; class Chondrichthyes; order Orectolobiformes; family Hemiscylliidae; genus Chiloscyllium; species Chiloscyllium punctatum. Next base: position 54,557,260 of record NC_092788.1, on the reverse strand, counting down.
GGGGTCAGTCTGCTGTTCATTGGGTGTGGTTCATTGACAGAGTGGTGTCAGTCTGGTCTTCCCTGGGTGGGTTACAATGACAGTGTCGGGTCAGTCTGCTCTTCCATGGGTGTGTTACATTGACAGAATGGGGTCTGTCTGCTCTTCCCTGGGTGTGTTACATTGACAGCGTGATGTCAGTCTGCTCTTCCCTTGGTCTGTTACATTGACAGAGTGGGGTCAGTCTGATCTTCCCTGGCTGTGTTACATTGACAGAGTGGGGTCTGTCTATTCTTCCCTGGGTGTGTTACATTGACAGACTGTGGTCAGTCTGCTCTTTCCTGGGTGTGTTACACTGACAGAGTCGGGTCAGTCTGCTGTTCACTGGGTGTGGTTCATTGACAGAGTGTGGTCAGTCTGCTCTTCCCTGGGTGTGTTACATTGACTGAGTGGGGTCGTACTGCTCTTCCCTGGGTGTGTTGTATTGACAGATTGGGGTCAGTCTGCTCTTCCCTGGGTGTGTTACACTGACAGAGTCGGGTCAGTCTGCTCTTCACTGGGTGTGGTACATTGACTACGTCGGGTCAGTCTGCTGTTCCCTGGGTGTGGTACATTGACAGATTGTGGTCAGTCTGCTCTTTCCTGGGTGCGTTACATTGACAGTGTGAGTTCAGTCTGCTCTTCCCTGCGTGTGTTACATTGACAGTTTGAGGTCAGTCTGCTCTTCCCTGGTGGCTTATATTGACAGAGTGGTGTCTGACTATTCTTCCCTGGGTGTGTTACTTTGACCGAGTGTGGTCAGTCTGCTCTTCCCTGTCTGTGTTGCATTGACAGATTGCGGTCAGTCTGCTCTTCCCTTGGTATGTTACATTGATAGAGTGGGGTCAATCTGATCTTCTCTGGGTGTGTAATATTGACAGAGTGTGGTCAGTCTGCTCTTCCCTGGGGGTGTTACACTGACAGAGTCGGGTCAGTCTGCTCTTCACTGGGTGTGGTACATTGACCGAGTCGGTTCAGTCTGCTGTTCACTGGGTGTGGTTCATTGACACAGTGTGGACTGTCTGCTCTTCCCTGGGTGTGTTACATTGACTGAGTGGGGTCGTACTGCTCTTCCCTGGGTGTGTGACATTGACAGAGCGGGGTCAGTCTGCTCTTCCCTGTGGGTGTTCCATTGACAGAGTGGGATCAGTCTGGTCTTCCCTGGGTGGGTTACAATGACAGACTGGGTCAGTCTTCTCTTCCCTGGGTGTGTTACATTGACAGAGTGGGGTCAGTCTGTTCTTCCCTGGGTGTGTTACATTGACAGAGTGAGGTCAGTCTGCTCTTCCCTGGGAGGGTTAGATTGACAGAGTGGGGTCAGTCTGGTCTTCCCTGGTTGTGTTACATTGATAGAGTCGGGTCACTCTGCTCTTCCTTGGGTGTGTTACATTGACAGAGTGGGGTCAGTCTGCTCTTCCCTGGGTGTGTTACATTGACAGAGTGGGGTCAGTCTGCTCTTCCCTGGGTCTGTTACATTGACAGTGTGAGGTCAGTCTGCTCTTCCCTGGGTGCGTTACATTGACAGTATGAGGTCAGTATACTCTTCCCTGGTGGCTTACATTGACAGAGTGGGGTCTGTCTATTCTTCCCTGGGTGTGTTACTTTGATAGAGAGTGGTCAGTCTGCTCTTCCCTGGGTGTGTTATATTGACAGATTGCGGTCAGTCTGCTCTTCCCTGAATATGTTATATTGATAGAGTGGGGTCAATCTGATCTTCTCTGGGTGTGTTATATTGACAGAGTGCGTTCAGTCTGTTCTTCCCTGGGTGTGTGACATTGACAGACTGAGGTCAGTCTGCTATTCACTGGGTGTGTGACATTGACAGATTGCGATCAGTCTGCTCTTCCCTGGGTGTGTTAAATTGACAGATTACCCTTAGTCTGCTCTTCCCTGGGTGTGTTACATTGACAGAGTGAGGTCAGTCTGATCTTCCCTGGGTGGGTTACGTTGACAGAGTGGGGTCAGTCTGGTCTTCCCTGGGTGTGTTACATTGACAGATTGCAGTCAGTCTGCTCTTCCCTGGGTGTGTTACATTGACAGAGTGGGGTCAGTCTGCTCTTCCCTGGGTGTGTTACACTGACAGAGTGGGGTCAGTCTGTTCTTCCCTGAGTGTGTTACATTGACAGAGTGAGGTCAGTCTGCTATTCACTGGGTGTGGTAATTGACCGAGTGAGGTCAGTGTGCTCTTCCCTGGGTGTGTTACATTGACAGTGTGGGTTCAGTCTGTTTTTCTTTTTACCTGGGTGGTTTACATTGACAGAGTGGGGTCAGTCTGGTCTTCCCTGGATGGGTTACAATGACAGTGTGGGGTCAGTCTGCTCTTCCATGGGTGTGTTACATTGACAGAATGGGATCAGTCTGCTCTTCCCTGGGTGTGTTACATTGACAGAGTGGGGTCAGTCTGCTCTTCCCTGGGTGTGTTAAATTGACAGTGTGATGTCAGTCTGCTCTTCCCTGGGTCTGTTACATTGACAGAGTGGGGTCAGTCTGATCTTCCCTGGCTGTGTTACGTTGACAGAGTGGGGTCTGTCTGATCTTCCCTGGGTGTGATACAATGACAGTGTGAGGTCAGTCTGCTCTTCCCTGGGTGTGTTACATTGACAGAGTGGGGTCAGTCTGATCTTCCCTGGGTGTGATACAATGACAGTGTGAGGTCAGTCTGCTCTTCCCTGGGTGTGTTACATTGACAGAGTGGGGTCAGTCTGCTCTTCCCTGGGTGTGTTACATTGACAGTGTGGGGTCAGTCTGTTCTTCGCTGGGTGTGTTACATTGAAAGAGTGGGGTCAGTCTGTTCTTCCCTGAGTGGGTTACATTGACAGAGTGGGGTCAGTCAGGTCTTCCCTGGTTGTGTTACATTGACAGAGCGGGGTCAGTCTTGTCTTCCCTGGGTGTGTTACACTGCCAGATTGGGGTCAGTCTGCTCTTCCCTGGGTGTGTTACATTGACAGTGTGGGGTCAGTCGGGTCTTCCCTGTTTGTGCTACATTGACAGAGTGGGGTCAGTCTGGTCTTCCCTGGGTGTGTTACAATGACAGATTGCGCTCAGTCTGCTCTTCCCTGGGTATGTTACATTCATAGAGTGGGGTCAGTCTGATCTTCTCTGGGTTTGTTATATTGACAGAGTGGGTTCAGTCTCTTCTTCCCTGGGTGTATTACATTGACAGAGTGAGGTCAGCCTGCTATTCACTGGGTGTGTTACATTGTCAGAGTGGGGTCAGTCTGCTCTTCCATGGGTGTGTTACACTGCCAGAGTCGGGTCAGTCTGCTCTTCACTGGGTGTGGTACATTGACAGAGTGGGGTCAGTCTGCTGATCCCTGGGTCTGGTACATTGACAGTGTGTGGTCAGTCTGCTCTTCCCTGGGTGTGTTACATTGACAGAGTGGGGTCAATCTGCTCTTCACTGGGTGTTTTACATTGACAGAGTGGGGTCAGTCTGCTCTTCCCTGGGTGGGTTACATTGACTGAGTGGGGTCTGTCTGCTCTTTCCTGGGTGTGTTACATTGACAGAGTGTGGTCAGTCTGCTCTTCCCTGGGCGTGTTACATTGACAGAGTGGGGTCAGTCTGATCTTCCCTGGGTGTGATGCAATGACAGTGTGAGGTCAGTCTGCTATTCACTGGGCGTGGTAATTGACCGAGTGAGGTCAGTGTGCTCTTCCCTGGGTTTGTTACATTGACAGTGTGGGTTCAGTCTGTTTTTTTTTACCTGGGTGGTTTACATTGACAGTGTGGGGTCAGTCTGGTCTTCCCTGGGTGGGTTACAATGACAGAGTGGGGTCAGTCTGCTCTTCGCTGGTTGTGATTCATTGACTGATTGTGGTCAGTGTGTTCTTCCCTGGGTGTGTTACATTGACAGAGTGAGGTCAGTCTGATCTTCCCTGGGTGGGTTACATTGACAGAGTGGGGTCAGTCTGGTCTTCCCTGGGTGTGTTACATTGACAGATGGCAGTCAGTCTGCTCTTCCCTGGGTGTGTTACATTGACAGAGTGGGGTCAGTCTGCTCTTCCCTGGGTGTGTTAAACTGACAGAGTGGGGTCCGTCTGTTCTTCCCTGAGTGTGTTACATTGAAAGAGTGAGGTCAGTCTGCTGTTCACTGGGTGTGGTAATTGACCGAGTGAGGTCAGTGTGCTCTTCCCTGGGTGTGTTACATTGACAGAGTGGGGTCAGTCTGCTCTTCACTGGGTGTGTTACATTGACAGAGTGGGGTCAGTCTGCTGTTCATTGGGTGTGGTTCATTGACAGAGTGGTGTCAGTCTGGTCTTCCCTGGGTGGGTTACAATGACAGTGTCGGGTCAGTCTGCTCTTCCATGGGTGTGTTACATTGACAGAATGGGGTCTGTCTGCTCTTCCCTGGGTGTGTTACATTGACAGCGTGATGTCAGTCTGCTCTTCCCTTGGTCTGTTACATTGACAGAGTGGGGTCAGTCTGATCTTCCCTGGCTGTGTTACATTGACAGAGTGGGGTCTGTCTATTCTTCCCTGGGTGTGTTACATTGACAGACTGTGGTCAGTCTGCTCTTTCCTGGGTGTGTTACACTGACAGAGTCGGGTCAGTCTGCTGTTCACTGGGTGTGGTTCATTGACAGAGTGTGGTCAGTCTGCTCTTCCCTGGGTGTGTTACATTGACTGAGTGGGGTCGTACTGCTCTTCCCTGGGTGTGTTGTATTGACAGATTGGGGTCAGTCTGCTCTTCCCTGGGTGTGTTACACTGACAGAGTCGGGTCAGTCTGCTCTTCACTGGGTGTGGTACATTGACTACGTCGGGTCAGTCTGCTGTTCCCTGGGTGTGGTACATTGACAGATTGTGGTCAGTCTGCTCTTTCCTGGGTGCGTTACATTGACAGTGTGAGTTCAGTCTGCTCTTCCCTGCGTGTGTTACATTGACAGTTTGAGGTCAGTCTGCTCTTCCCTGGTGGCTTATATTGACAGAGTGGTGTCTGACTATTCTTCCCTGGGTGTGTTACTTTGACCGAGTGTGGTCAGTCTGCTCTTCCCTGTCTGTGTTGCATTGACAGATTGCGGTCAGTCTGCTCTTCCCTTGGTATGTTACATTGATAGAGTGGGGTCAATCTGATCTTCTCTGGGTGTGTAATATTGACAGAGTGTGGTCAGTCTGCTCTTCCCTGGGGGTGTTACACTGACAGAGTCGGGTCAGTCTGCTCTTCACTGGGTGTGGTACATTGACCGAGTCGGTTCAGTCTGCTGTTCACTGGGTGTGGTTCATTGACACAGTGTGGACTGTCTGCTCTTCCCTGGGTGTGTTACATTGACTGAGTGGGGTCGTACTGCTCTTCCCTGGGTGTGTGACATTGACAGAGCGGGGTCAGTCTGCTCTTCCCTGTGGGTGTTCCATTGACAGAGTGGGATCAGTCTGGTCTTCCCTGGGTGGGTTACAATGACAGACTGGGTCAGTCTTCTCTTCCCTGGGTGTGTTACATTGACAGAGTGGGGTCAGTCTGTTCTTCCCTGGGTGTGTTACATTGACAGAGTGAGGTCAGTCTGCTCTTCCCTGGGAGGGTTAGATTGACAGAGTGGGGTCAGTCTGGTCTTCCCTGGTTGTGTTACATTGATAGAGTCGGGTCACTCTGCTCTTCCTTGGGTGTGTTACATTGACAGAGTGGGGTCAGTCTGCTCTTCCCTGGGTGTGTTACATTGACAGAGTGGGGTCAGTCTGCTCTTCCCTGGGTCTGTTACATTGACAGTGTGAGGTCAGTCTGCTCTTCCCTGGGTGCGTTACATTGACAGTATGAGGTCAGTATACTCTTCCCTGGTGGCTTACATTGACAGAGTGGGGTCTGTCTATTCTTCCCTGGGTGTGTTACTTTGATAGAGAGTGGTCAGTCTGCTCTTCCCTGGGTGTGTTATATTGACAGATTGCGGTCAGTCTGCTCTTCCCTGAATATGTTATATTGATAGAGTGGGGTCAATCTGATCTTCTCTGGGTGTGTTATATTGACAGAGTGCGTTCAGTCTGTTCTTCCCTGGGTGTGTGACATTGACAGACTGAGGTCAGTCTGCTATTCACTGGGTGTGTGACATTGACAGATTGCGATCAGTCTGCTCTTCCCTGGGTGTGTTAAATTGACAGATTACCCTTAGTCTGCTCTTCCCTGGGTGTGTTACATTGACAGAGTGAGGTCAGTCTGATCTTCCCTGGGTGGGTTACGTTGACAGAGTGGGGTCAGTCTGGTCTTCCCTGGGTGTGTTACATTGACAGATTGCAGTCAGTCTGCTCTTCCCTGGGTGTGTTACATTGACAGAGTGGGGTCAGTCTGCTCTTCCCTGGGTGTGTTACACTGACAGAGTGGGGTCAGTCTGTTCTTCCCTGAGTGTGTTACATTGACAGAGTGAGGTCAGTCTGCTATTCACTGGGTGTGGTAATTGACCGAGTGAGGTCAGTGTGCTCTTCCCTGGGTGTGTTACATTGACAGTGTGGGTTCAGTCTGTTTTTCTTTTTACCTGGGTGGTTTACATTGACAGAGTGGGGTCAGTCTGGTCTTCCCTGGATGGGTTACAATGACAGTGTGGGGTCAGTCTGCTCTTCCATGGGTGTGTTACATTGACAGAATGGGATCAGTCTGCTCTTCCCTGGGTGTGTTACATTGACAGAGTGGGGTCAGTCTGCTCTTCCCTGGGTGTGTTAAATTGACAGTGTGATGTCAGTCTGCTCTTCCCTGGGTCTGTTACATTGACAGAGTGGGGTCAGTCTGATCTTCCCTGGCTGTGTTACGTTGACAGAGTGGGGTCTGTCTGATCTTCCCTGGGTGTGATACAATGACAGTGTGAGGTCAGTCTGCTCTTCCCTGGGTGTGTTACATTGACAGAGTGGGGTCAGTCTGATCTTCCCTGGGTGTGATACAATGACAGTGTGAGGTCAGTCTGCTCTTCCCTGGGTGTGTTACATTGACAGAGTGGGGTCAGTCTGCTCTTCCCTGGGTGTGTTACATTGACAGTGTGGGGTCAGTCTGTTCTTCGCTGGGTGTGTTACATTGAAAGAGTGGGGTCAGTCTGTTCTTCCCTGAGTGGGTTACATTGACAGAGTGGGGTCAGTCAGGTCTTCCCTGGTTGTGTTACATTGACAGAGCGGGGTCAGTCTTGTCTTCCCTGGGTGTGTTACACTGCCAGATTGGGGTCAGTCTGCTCTTCCCTGGGTGTGTTACATTGACAGTGTGGGGTCAGTCGGGTCTTCCCTGTTTGTGCTACATTGACAGAGTGGGGTCAGTCTGGTCTTCCCTGGGTTGGTTACATTGACAGAGTGGGGTCAGTCTGATCTTCCCTGGCTGTGTTACATTGACAGAGTGGGGTCTCTCTATTCTTCCCTGGGTTTGTTACTTTGATAGAGTGTGGTCAGTCTGCTCTTACCTGGGTGTGTTACATTGACAGATTGCGGTCAGTCTTCTCTTCCCTGGGTATGTTACATTGACAGAGTGGGGTCAGTCTGATCTTCCCTGGGTGTGTTACATTGACAGAGTGGGGTCAGTCTGATCTTCCCTGTGTGTGATACAATGACAGTGTGAGGTCAGTCTGCTCTTCCCTGGGTGTGTTACATTGACAGAGTGGGGTCAGTCTGCTCTTCCCTGGGTGTGTTACAATGACAGATTGCGCTCAGTCTGCTCTTCCCTGGGTATGTTACATTCATAGAGTGGGGTCAGTCTGATCTTCTCTGGGTTTGTTATATTGACAGAGTGGGTTCAGTCTCTTCTTCCCTGGGTGTATTACATTGACAGAGTGAGGTCAGCCTGCTATTCACTGGGTGTGTTACATTGTCAGAGTGGGGTCAGTCTGCTCTTCCATGGGTGTGTTACACTGCCAGAGTCGGGTCAGTCTGCTCTTCACTGGGTGTGGTACATTGACAGAGTGGGGTCAGTCTGCTGATCCCTGGGTCTGGTACATTGACAGTGTGTGGTCAGTCTGCTCTTCCCTGGGTGTGTTACATTGACAGAGTGGGGTCAATCTGCTCTTCACTGGGTGTTTTACATTGACAGAGTGGGGTCAGTCTGCTCTTCCCTGGGTGGGTTACATTGACTGAGTGGGGTCTGTCTGCTCTTTCCTGGGTGTGTTACATTGACAGAGTGTGGTCAGTCTGCTCTTCCCTGGGCGTGTTACATTGACAGAGTGGGGTCAGTCTGATCTTCCCTGCGTGTGATGCAATGACAGTGTGAGGTCAGTCTGCTATTCACTGGGCGTGGTAATTGACCGAGTGAGGTCAGTGTGCTCTTCCCTGGGTTTGTTACATTGACAGTGTGGGTTCAGTCTGTTTTTTTTTACCTGGGTGGTTTACATTGACAGTGTGGGGTCAGTCTGGTCTTCCCTGGGTGGGTTACAATGACAGAGTGGGGTCAGTCTGCTCTTCGCTGGTTGTGATTCATTGACTGATTGTGGTCAGTGTGTTCTTCCCTGGGTGTGTTACATTGACAGAGTGAGGTCAGTCTGATCTTCCCTGGGTGGGTTACATTGACAGAGTGGGGTCAGTCTGGTCTTCCCTGGGTGTGTTACATTGACAGATGGCAGTCAGTCTGCTCTTCCCTGGGTGTGTTACATTGACAGAGTGGGGTCAGTCTGCTCTTCCCTGGGTGTGTTAAACTGACAGAGTGGGGTCCGTCTGTTCTTCCCTGAGTGTGTTACATTGAAAGAGTGAGGTCAGTCTGCTGTTCACTGGGTGTGGTAATTGACCGAGTGAGGTCAGTGTGCTCTTCCCTGGGTGTGTTACATTGACAGAGTGGGGTCAGTCTGCTCTTCACTGGGTGTGTTACATTGACAGAGTGGGGTCAGTCTGCTGTTCATTGGGTGTGGTTCATTGACAGAGTGGTGTCAGTCTGGTCTTCCCTGGGTGGGTTACAATGACAGTGTCGGGTCAGTCTGCTCTTCCATGGGTGTGTTACATTGACAGAATGGGGTCTGTCTGCTCTTCCCTGGGTGTGTTACATTGACAGCGTGATGTCAGTCTGCTCTTCCCTTGGTCTGTTACATTGACAGAGTGGGGTCAGTCTGATCTTCCCTGGCTGTGTTACATTGACAGAGTGGGGTCTGTCTATTCTTCCCTGGGTGTGTTACATTGACAGACTGTGGTCAGTCTGCTCTTTCCTGGGTGTGTTACACTGACAGAGTCGGGTCAGTCTGCTGTTCACTGGGTGTGGTTCATTGACAGAGTGTGGTCAGTCTGCTCTTCCCTGGGTGTGTTACATTGACTGAGTGGGGTCGTACTGCTCTTCCCTGGGTGTGTTGTATTGACAGATTGGGGTCAGTCTGCTCTTCCCTGGGTGTGTTACACTGACAGAGTCGGGTCAGTCTGCTCTTCACTGGGTGTGGTACATTGACTAAGTCGGGTCAGTCTGCTGTTCCCTGGGTGTGGTACATTGACAGATTGTGGTCAGTCTGCTCTTTCCTGGGTGCGTTACATTGACAGTGTGAGTTCAGTCTGCTCTTCCCTGCGTGTGTTACATTGACAGTTTGAGGTCAGTCTGCTCTTCCCTGGTGGCTTACATTGACAGAGTGGTGTCTGACTATTCTTCCCTGGGTGTGTTACTTTGACCGAGTGTGGTCAGTCTGCTCTTCCCTGGCTGTGTTGCATTGACAGATTGCGGTCAGTCTGCTCTTCCCTTGGTATGTTACATTGATAGAGTGGGGTCAATCTGATCTTCTCTGGGTGTGTAATATTGACAGAGTGTGGTCAGTCTGCTCTTCCCTGGGGGTGTTACACTGACAGAGTCGGGTCAGTCTGCTCTTCACTGGGTGTGGTACATTGACCGAGTCGGTTCAGTCTGCTGTTCACTGGGTGTGGTTCATTGACACAGTGTGGACTGTCTGCTCTTCCCTGGGTGTGTTACATTGACTGAGTGGGGTCGTACTGCTCTTCCCTGGGTGTGTGACATTGACAGAGCGGGGTCAGTCTGCTCTTCCCTGTGGGTGTTCCATTGACAGAGTGGGATCAGTCTGGTCTTCCCTGGGTGGGTTACAATGACAGACTGGGTCAGTCTTCTCTTCCCTGGGTGTGTTACATTGACAGAGTGGGGTCAGTCTGTTCTTCCCTGGGTGTGTTACATTGACAGAGTGAGGTCAGTCTGCTCTAACCTGGGAGGGTTAGATTGACAGAGTGGGGTCAGTCTGGTCTTCCCTGGTTGTGTTACATTGATAGAGTCGGGTCACTCTGCTCTTCCTTGGGTGTGTTACATTGACAGAGTGGGGTCAGTCTGCTCTTCCCTGGGTGTGTTACATTGACAGAGTGGGGTCAGTCTGCTCTTCCCTGGGTCTGTTACATTGACAGTGTGAGGTCAGTCTGCTCTTCCCTGGGTGCGTTACATTGACAGTATGAGGTCAGTATACTCTTCCCTGGTGGCTTACATTGACAGAGTGGGGTCTGTCTATTCTTCCCTGGGTGTGTTACTTTGATAGAGAGTGGTCAGTCTGCTCTTCCCTGGGTGTGTTATATTGACAGATTGCGGTCAGTCTGCTCTTCCCTGAATATGTTATATTGATAGAGTGGGGTCAATCTGATCTTCTCTGGGTGTGTTATATTGACAGAGTGCGTTCAGTCTGTTCTTCCCTGGGTGTGTGACATTGACAGACTGAGGTCAGTCTGCTATTCACTGGGTGTGTGACATTGACAGATTGCGATCAGTCTGCTCTTCCCTGGGTGTGTTAAATTGACAGATTACCCTTAGTCTGCTCTTCCCTTGGTATGTTACATTCATAGAGTGGGGTCAATCTGATCTTCTCTGGGTGTGTTATATTGACAGAGTGGGTTCAGTCTCTTCTTCCCTGGGTGTATTACATTGACAGAGTGAGGTCAGTCTGCTATTCACTGGGTGTGTTACATTGACAGAGTGGGGTCAGTCTGCTCTTCCATGGGGGTGTTACACTGAAAGAGTCGGGTCAGTCTGCTCTTCACTGGGTGTGGTACATTGACAGAGTGGGGTCAGTCTGCTCTTCCCTGGGTCTGGTACATTGACAGTGTGTGGTCAGTCTGCTCTTCCCTGGGTGTGTTACATTGACAGAGTGGGGTCAATCTGCTCTTCACTGGGTGTGTTCCATTGACAGAGTGGTGTCAGTCTGCTCTTCCCTGGGTGGGTTACATTGACTGAGTGGGGTCTGTCTGCTCTTTCCTGGGTGTGTTACATTGACAGAATGTGGTCAGTCTGCTCTTCCCTGGGTGTGTTACATTGACAGAGTGGGGTCAGTCTGCTCTTCCCTGGGTGTGTTACATTGACTGAGTGGGGTCGTGACTATTCTTCCCTGGGTGTGTTACTTTGACCGAGTGTGGTCAGTCTGCTCTTCCCTGGCTGTGTTACATTGACAGATTGCGGTCAGTCTGCTCTTCCCTTGGTATGTTACATTGATAGAGTGGGGTCAATCTGATCTTCTCTGGGTGTGTAATATTGACAGAGTGGGGTCAGTCTGCTCTTCCCTGGGGGTGTTACACTGACAGAGTCGGGTCAGTCTGCTCTTCACTGGGTGTGGTACATTGACCGAGTCGGTTCAGTCTGCTGTTCACTGGGTGTGGTTCATTGACACAGTGTGGACTGTCTGCTCTTCTCTGGGTGTGTTACATTGACTGAGTGGGGTCGTACTGCTCTTCCCTGGGTGTGTGACATTGACAGAGCGGGGTCAGTCTGCTCTTCCCTGTGGGTGTTCCATTGACAGAGTGGGATCAGTCTGGTCTTCCCTGGATGGGTTACAATGACAGACTGGGTCAGTCTGCTCTTCCCTGGGTGTGTTACATTGACAGAGTGGGGTCAGTCTGTTCTTCCCTGGGTGTGTTACATTGATAGAGTGAGGTCAGTCTGCTCTTCCCTGGGAGGGTTAGATTGACAGAGTGGGGTCAGTCTGGTCTTCCCTGGTTGTGTTACATTGATAGAGTCGGGATTCTCTGCTCTTCCTTGGGTGTGTTACATTGACAGAGTGGGGTCAGTCTGCTCTTCCCTGGGTGTGTTACATTGACAGAGTGGGGTCAGTCTGCTCTTCCCTGGGTCTGTTACATTGACAGTGTGAGGTCAGTCTGCTCTTCCCTGGGTGTGTTACATTGACAGTATGAGGTCAGTATACTCTTCCCTGGTGGCTTACATTGACAGAGTGGGGTTGTCTATTCTTCCCTGGGTGTGTTACTTTGATAGAGTGTGGTCAGTCTGCTCTTCCCTGGGTGTGTTATATTGACAGATTGCGGTCAGTCTGCTCTTCCCTGAATATGTTATATTGATAGAGTGGGGTCAATCTGATCTTCTCTGGGTGTGTTATATTGACAGAGTGTGTTCAGTCTGTTCTTCCCTGGGTGTGTGACATTGACAGACTGAGGTCAGTCTGCTATTCACTGGGTGTGTGACATTGACAGATTGCGATCAGTCTGCTCTTCCCTGGGTGTGTTAAATTGACAGATTACGCTTAGTCTGCTCTTCCCTTGTTATGTTACATTCATAGAGTGGGGTCAATCTGATCTTCTCTGGGTGTGTTATATTGACAGAGTGGGTTCAGTCTCTTCTTCCCTGGGTGTATTACATTGACAGAGTGAGGTCAGTCTGCTATTCACTGGGTGTGTTACATTGACAGAGTGGGGTCAGTCTGCTCTTCCATGGGGGTGTTACACTGAAAGAGTCGGGTCAGTCTGCTCTTCACTGGGTGTGGTACATTGACAGAGTGGGGTCAGTCTGCTGTTCCCTGGGTCTGGTACATTGACAGTGTGTGGTCAGTCTGCTCTTCCCTGGGTGTGTTACATTGACAGAGTGGGGTCAATCTGCTCTTCACTGGGTGTGTTCCATTGACAGAGTGGGGTCAGTCTGCTCTTCCCTGGGTGGGTTACATTGACTGAGTGGGGTCTGTCTGCTCTTTCCTGGGTGTGTTACATTGACAGAATGTGGTCAGTCTGCTCTTCCCTGGGTGTGTTACATTGACAGAGTGGGGTCAGTCTGCTCTTCCCTGGGTGTGTTACATTGACTGAGTGGGGTCGTGACTATTCTTCCCTGGGTGTGTTACTTTGACCGAGTGTGGTCAGTCTGCTCTTCCCTGGCTGTGTTACATTGACAGATTGCGGTCAGTCTGCTCTTCCCTTGGTATGTTACATTGTTAGAGTGGGGTCAATCTGATCTTCTCTGGGTGTGTAATATTGACAGAGTGGGGTCAGTCTGCTCTTCCCTGGGGGTGTTACACTGACAGAGTCGTGTCAGTCTGCTCTTCACTGGGTGTGGTACATTGACCGAGTCGGTTCAGTCTGCTGTTCACTGGGTGTGGTTCATTGACACAGTGTGGACTGTCTGCTCTTCCCTGGGTGTGTTACATTGACTGAGTGGGGTCGTACTGCTCTTCCCTGGGTGTGTGACATTGACAGAGCGGGGTCAGTCTGCTCTTCCCTGTGGGTGTTCCATTGACTGAGTGGGATCAGTCTGGTCTTCCCTGGGTGGGTTAGAATGACAGACTGGGTCAGTCTGCTCTTCCCTGGGTGTGTTACATTGACAGAGTGGGGCCAGTCTGTTCTTCCCTGGGTGTGTTACATTGACAGAGTGATGTCAGTCTGCTCTTCCCTGGGAGGGTTAGATTGACAGAGTGGGGTCAGTCTGGTCTTCCCTGGTTGTGTTACATTGATAGAGTCGGGTCACTCTGCTCTTCCTTGGGTGCGTTACATTGACAGAGTGGGGTCAGTCTGCTCTTCCCTGGGTGTGTTACATTGACAGAGTGGGGTCAGTCTGCTCTTCCCTGGGTCTGTTACATTGACAGTGTGAGGTCAGTCTGCTCATCCCTGGGTGTGTTACATTGACAGTATGAGGTCAGTATACTCTTCCCTGGTGGCTTACATTGTCAGAGTGGGGTCTGTCTATTCTTCCCTGGGTGTGTTACTTTGATAGAGTGTGGTCAGTCTGCTCTTCCCTGGGTGTGTTATATTGACAGATTGCGGTCAGTCTGCTCTTCCCTGAATATGTTATATTGATAGAGTGGGGTCAATCTGATCTTCTCTGGGTGTGTTATATTGACAGAGTGCGTTCAGTCTGTTCTTCCCTGGGTGTGTGACATTGACAGACTGAGGTCAGTCTGCTATTCACTGGGTGTGTGACATTGACAGATTGCGGTCAGTCTGCTCTTCCCTGGGTGTGTTAAATTGACAGATTGCGCTTAGTCTGCTCTTCCCTTGGTATGTTACATTCATAGAGTGGGGTCAATCTGATCTTCTCTGGGTGTGTTATATTGACAGAGTGGGTTCAGTCTCTTCTTCCCTGGGTGTATTACATTGACAGAGTGAGGTCAGTCTGCTATTCACTGGGTGTGTTACATTGACAGAGTCGGGTCAGTCTGCTCTTCCATGGGGGTGTTACACTGAAAGAGTCGGGTCAGTCTGCTCTTCACTGGGTGTGGTACATTGACAGAGTGGGGTCAGTCTGCTGTTCCCTGGGTCTGGTACATTGACAGTGTGTGGTCAGTCTGCTCTTCCCTGGGTGTGTTACATTGACAGAGTGGGGTCAATCTGCTCTTCACTGGGTGTGTTCCATTGACAGAGTGGGGTCAGTCTGCTCTTCCCTGGGTGTGTTACATTGACAGAGTGTGGTCAGTCTGCTCTTCCCTGGGTGTGTTACATTGACAGAGTGGGGTCAGTCTGATCTTCCCTGGGTGTGATACAATGACAGTGTGAGGTCAGTCTGCTCTTCCCTGGGTGTGTTACATTGACAGAGTGGGGTCACTCTGCTCTTCCCTGGGTGTGTTACATTGACAGTGTGGGGTCAGTCTGTTCTTCCCTGGGTGGGTTACATTGATAGAGTGGGGTCAGTCTGGTCTTCCCTGGGTGGGTTACAATGACAGAGTGGGTCAGTCTGCTCTTCCCTGGGTGTGTTACATTGACAGAGTGGGGTCAGTCTGTTCTTCCCTGGGTGGGTTACATTGACAGAGTGGGGTCAGTCTGGTCTTCCCTGGTTGTGTTACATTGACAGAGGGGGGTCAGTCTGCTCTTCCCTGGGTGTGTTACACTGACAGAGTGGGGTCAGTCTGCTCTTCCCTGGGTGTGTTACATTGACAGTGTGGAGTCTGTCTGGTCTTCCCTGTTTGTGTTACATTGACAGAGTGGGGTCAGTCTGGTCTTCCCTGGGTTGGTTACATTTACAGAGTGGGGTCAGTCTGGTCTTCCCTGGTTGTGTTACATTGACAGAGTGGGGTCAGTCTGCTCTTCCCTGAGTGTGTTACACTGACAGAGTGGGGTCAGTCTGCACTTCCCTGGGTGTGTTACATTGACATTGTGTGGTCAGTCTGGTCTTCCCTGCGTGTGTTACATTCACAGAGTGGGGTCAGTCTGGTCTTCCCTGGGTGTGTTACATTGACAGATTGCAGCCAGTCTGCTCTTCCCTGGGTGTGTTACATTGACAGAGTGGGGTCAGTCTGCTCTTCCCTGGGTGTGTTGCACTGACAGAGTGGGGTCAGTCTGTTCTTCCCTGAGTTTGTTACATTGACAGAGTGAGGTCAGTCTGCTATTCACTGGGCGTGGTAATTGACCGAGTGAGGTCAGTGTGCTCTTCCCTGGGTGTGTTACATTGTCAGTGTGGGTTCAGTCTGTTTTTTTTTACCTGGGTGGGTTACATTGACAGTGTGGGGTCAGTCTGGTCTTCCCTGGGTGGGTTACAATGACAGAGTGGGGTCAGTCTGCTCTTCGCTGGTTGTGATTCATTGACTGAGTGTGGTCAGTGTGTTCTTCCCTGGGTGTGTTACATTGACAGTGAGGTCAGTCTGATCTTCCCTGGGTGGGTTACATTGACAGAGTGGGTTCAGTCTCTTCTTCCCTGGGTGTATTACATTGACAGAGTGAGGTCAGTCTGCTATTCACTGGGTGTGTTACATTGACAGAGTGGGGTCAGTCTGCTCTTCCATGGGGGTGTTACACTGAAAGAGTCGGGTCAGTCTGCTCTTCACTGGGTGTGGTACATTGACAGAGTGGGGTCAGTCTGCTCTTCCCTGGGTCTGGTACATTGACAGTGTGTGGTCAGTCTGCTCTTCCCTGGGTGTGTTACATTGACAGTATGAGGTCAGTATACTCTTCCCTGGTGGCTTACATTGTCAGAGTGGGGTCTGTCTATTCTTCCCTGGGTGTGTTACTTTGATAGAGTGTGGTCAGTCTGCTCTTCCCTGGGTGTGTTATATTGACAGATTGCGGTCAGTCTGCTCTTCCCTGAATATGTTATATTGATAGAGTGGGGTCAATCTGATCTTCTCTGGGTGTGTTATATTGACAGAGTGCGTTCAGTCTGTTCTTCCCTGGGTGTGTGACATTGACAGACTGAGGTCAGTCTGCTATTCACTGGGTGTGTGACATTGACAGATTGCGGTCAGTCTGCTCTTCCCTGGGTGTGTTAAATTGACAGATTGCGCTTAGTCTGCTCTTCCCTTGGTATGTTACATTCATAGAGTGGGGTCAATCTGATCTTCTCTGGGTGTGTTATATTGACAGAGTGGGTTCAGTCTCTTCTTCCCTGGGTGTATTACATTGACAGAGTGAGGTCAGTCTGCTATTCACTGGGTGTGTTACATTGACAGAGTCGGGTCAGTCTGCTCTTCCATGGGGGTGTTACACTGAAAGAGTCGGGTCAGTCTGCTCTTCACTGGGTGTGGTACATTGACAGAGTGGGGTCAGTCTGCTGTTCCCTGGGTCTGGTACATTGACAGTGTGTGGTCAGTCTGCTCTTCCCTGGGTGTGTTACATTGACAGAGTGGGGTCAATCTGCTCTTCACTGGGTGTGTTCCATTGACAGAGTGGGGTCAGTCTGCTCTTCCCTGGGTGTGTTACATTGACAGAGTGTGGTCAGTCTGCTCTTCCCTGGGTGTGTTACATTGACAGAGTGGGGTCAGTCTGATCTTCCCTGGGTGTGATACAATGACAGTGTGAGGTCAGTCTGCTCTTCCCTGGGTGTGTTACATTGACAGAGTGGGGTCACTCTGCTCTTCCCTGGGTGTGTTACATTGACAGTGTGGGGTCAGTCTGTTCTTCCCTGGGTGGGTTACATTGATAGAGTGGGGTCAGTCTGGTCTTCCCTGGGTGGGTTACAATGACAGAGTGGGTCAGTCTGCTCTTCCCTGGGTGTGTTACATTGACAGAGTGGGGTCAGTCTGTTCTTCCCTGGGTGGGTTACATTGACAGAGTGGGGTCAGTCTGGTCTTCCCTGGTTGTGTTACATTGACAGAGGGGGGTCAGTCTGCTCTTCCCTGGGTGTGTTACACTGACAGAGTGGGGTCAGTCTGCTCTTCCCTGGGTGTGTTACATTGACAGTGTGGAGTCTGTCTGGTCTTCCCTGTTTGTGTTACATTGACAGAGTGGGGTCAGTCTGGTCTTCCCTGGGTTGGTTACATTTACAGAGTGGGGTCAGTCTGGTCTTCCCTGGTTGTGTTACATTGACAGAGTGGGGTCAGTCTGCTCTTCCCTGAGTGTGTTACACTGACAGAGTGGGGTCAGTCTGCACTTCCCTGGGTGTGTTACATTGACATTGTGTGGTCAGTCTGGTCTTCCCTGCGTGTGTTACATTCACAGAGTGGGGTCAGTCTGGTCTTCCCTGGGTGTGTTACATTGACAGATTGCAGCCAGTCTGCTCTTCCCTGGGTGTGTTACATTGACAGAGTGGGGTCAGTCTGCTCTTCCCTGGGTGTGTTACACTGACAGAGTGGGGTCAGTCTGTTCTTCCCTGAGTTTGTTACATTGACAGAGTGAGGTCAGTCTGCTATTCACTGGGCGTGGTAATTGACCGAGTGAGGTCAGTGTGCTCTTCCCTGGGTGTGTTACATTGTCAGTGTGGGTTCAGTCTGTTTTTTTTTACCTGGGTGGGTTACATTGACAGTGTGGGGTCAGTCTGGTCTTCCCTGGGTGGGTTACAATGACAGAGTGGGGTCAGTCTGCTCTTCGCTGGTTGTGATTCATTGACTGAGTGTGGTCAGTGTGTTCTTCCCTGGGTGTGTTACATTGACAGTGAGGTCAGTCTGATCTTCCCTGGGTGGGTTACATTGACAGAGTGGGTTCAGTCTCTTCTTCCCTGGGTGTATTACATTGACAGAGTGAGGTCAGTCTGCTATTCACTGGGTGTGTTACATTGACAGAGTGGGGTCAGTCTGCTCTTCCATGGGGGTGTTACACTGAAAGAGTCGGGTCAGTCTGCTCTTCACTGGGTGTGGTACATTGACAGAGTGGGGTCAGTCTGCTCTTCCCTGGGTCTGGTACATTGACAGTGTGTGGTCAGTCTGCTCTTCCCTGGGTGTGTTACATTGACAGAGTGGGGTCAATCTGCTCTTCACTGGGTGTGTTCCATTGACAGAGTGGGGTCAGTCTGCTCTTTCCTGGGTGGGTTACATTGACTGAGTGGGGTCTGTCTGCTCTTTCCTGGGTGTGTTACATTGACAGAATGTGGTCAGTCTGCTCTTCCCTGGGTGTGTTACATTGACAGAGTGGGGTCAGTCTGCTCTTCCCTGGGTGTGTTACATTGACTGAGTGGGGTCGTGACTATTCTTCCCTGGGTGTGTTACTTTGACCGAGTGCGGTCAGTCTGCTCTTCCCTGGCTGTGTTACATTGACAGATTGCGGTCAGTCTGCTCTTCCCTTGGTATGTTACATTGATAGAGTGGGGTCAATCTGATCTTCTCTGGGTGTGTAATATTGACAGAGTGGGGTCAGTCTGCTCTTCCCTGGGGATGTTACACTGACAGAGTCGGGTCAGTCTGCTCTTCACTGGGTGTGGTACATTGACCGAGTCGGTTCAGTCTGCTGTTCACTGGGTGTGGTTCATTGACACAGTGTGGACTGTCTGCTCTTCCCTGGGTGTGTTACATTGACTGAGTGGGGTCGTACTGCTCTTCCCTGGGTGTGTGACATTGACAGAGCGGGGTCAGTCTGCTCTTCCCTGTGGATGTTCCATTGACTGAGTGGGATCAGTCTGGTCTTCCCTGGGTGGGTTAGAATGACAGACTGGGTCAGTCTGCTCTTCCCTGGGTGTGTTACATTGACAGAGTGGGGCCAGTCTGTTCTTCCCTGGGTGTGTTACATTGACAGAGTGAGGTCAGTCTGCTCTTCCCTGGGAGGGTTAGATTGACAGAGTGGGGTCAGTCTGGTCTTCCCTGGTTGTGTTACATTGATAGAGTCGGGTCACTCTGCTCTTCCTTGGGTGTGTTACATTGACAGAGTGGGGTCAGTCTGCTCTTCCCTGGGTGTGTTACATTGACAGAGTGGGGTCAGTCTGCTCTTCCCTGGGTCTGTTACATTGACAGTGTGAGGTCAGTCTGCTCTTCCCTGGGTGTGTTACATTGACAGTATGAGGTCAGTATACTCTTCCCTGGTGGCTTACATTGTCAGAGTGGGGTCTGTCTATTCTTCCCTGGGTGTGTTACTTTGATAGAGTGTGGTCAGTCTGCTCTTCCCTGGGTGTGTTATATTGACAGATTGCGGTCAGTCTGCTCTTCCCTGAATATGTTATATTGATAGAGTGGGGTCAATCTGATCTTCTCTGGGTGTGTTATATTGACAGAGTGCGTTCAGTCTGTTCTTCCCTGGGTGTGTGACATTGACAGACTGAGGTCAGTCTGCTATTCACTGGGTGTGTGACATTGACAGATTGCGGTCAGTCTGCTCTTCCCTGGGTGTGTTAAATTGACAGATTGCGCTTAGTCTGCTCTTCCCTTGGTATGTTACATTCATAGAGTGGGGTCAATCTGATCTTCTCTGGGTGTGTTATATTGACAGAGTGGGTTCAGTCTCTTCTTCCCTGGGTGTATTACATTGACAGAGTGAGGTCAGTCTGCTATTCACTGGGTGTGTTACATTGACAGAGTCGGGTCAGTCTGCTCTTCCATGGGGGTGTTACACTGAAAGAGTCGGGTCAGTCTGCTCTTCACTGGGTGTGGTACATTGACAGAGTGGGGTCAGTCTGCTGTTCCCTGGGTCTGGTACATTGACAGTGTGTGGTCAGTCTGCTCTTCCCTGGGTGTGTTACATTGACAGAGTGGGGTCAATCTGCTCTTCACTGGGTGTGTTCCAT
This sequence comes from Chiloscyllium punctatum, assembly GCF_047496795.1. Classification (NCBI taxonomy): domain Eukaryota; kingdom Metazoa; phylum Chordata; class Chondrichthyes; order Orectolobiformes; family Hemiscylliidae; genus Chiloscyllium; species Chiloscyllium punctatum. The sequence goes on along the minus strand of NC_092788.1, from coordinate 54,537,274 downwards.
TGACAGAGTGGGGTCAGTCTGCTCTTCCCTGGGTGGGTTACATTGACTGAGTGGGGTCAATCTGCTCTTTCCTGGGTGTGTTACATTGACAGAGTGTGGTCAGTCTGCTCTTCCCTGGGTGTGTTACATTGACAGAGTGGGGTCAGTCTGATCTTCCCTGGGTGTGATACAATGACAGTGTGAGGTCAGTCTGCTCTTCCCTGGGTGTGTTACATTGACAGAGTGGGGTCACTCTGCTCTTCCCTGGGTGTGTTACATTGACAGTGTGGGGTCAGTCTGTTCTTCCCTGGGTGGGTTACATTGATAGAGTGGGGTCAGTCTGGTCTTCCCTGGGTGGGTTACAATGACAGAGTGGGTCAGTCTGCTCTTCCCTGGGTGTGTTACATTGACAGAGTGGGGTCAGTCTGTTCTTCCCTGGGTGGGTTACATTGACAGAGTGGGGTCAGTCTGGTCTTCCCTGGTTGTGTTACATTGACAGAGTGGGGTCAGTCTGCTCTTCCCTGAGTGTGTTACACTGACAGAGTGGGGTCAGTCTGCACTTCCCTGGGTGTGTTACATTGACATTGTGTGGTCAGTCTGGTCTTCCCTGCGTGTGTTACATTCACAGAGTGGGGTCAGTCTGGTCTTCCCTGGGTGTGTTACATTGACAGATTGCAGCCAGTCTGCTCTTCCCTGGGTGTGTTACATTGACAGAGTGGGGTCAGTCTGCTCTTCCCTGGGTGTGTCACACTGACAGAGTGGGGTCAGTCTGTTCTTCCCTGAGTTTGTTACATTGACAGAGTGAGGTCAGTCTGCTATTCACTGGGCGTGGTAATTGACCGAGTGAGGTCAGTGTGCTCTTCCCTGGGTGTGTTACATTGTCAGTGTGGGTTCAGTCTGTTTTTTTTTACCTGGGTGGGTTACATTGACAGTGTGGGGTCAGTCTGGTCTTCCCTGGGTGGGTTACAATGACAGAGTGGGGTCAGTCTGCTCTTCGCTGGTTGTGATTCATTGACTGAGTGTGGTCAGTGTGTTCTTCCCTGGGTGTGTTACATTGACAGTGAGGTCAGTCTGATCTTCCCTGGGTGGGTTACATTGACAGAGTGGGTTCAGTCTCTTCTTCCCTGGGTGTATTACATTGACAGAGTGAGGTCAGTCTGCTATTCACTGGGTGTGTTACATTGACAGAGTGGGGTCAGTCTGCTCTTCCATGGGGGTGTTACACTGAAAGAGTCGGGTCAGTCTGCTCTTCACTGGGTGTGGTACATTGACAGAGTGGGGTCAGTCTGCTCTTCCCTGGGTCTGGTACATTGACAGTGTGTGGTCAGTCTGCTCTTCCCTGGGTGTGTTACATTGACAGTATGAGGTCAGTATACTCTTCCCTGGTGGCTTACATTGTCAGAGTGGGGTCTGTCTATTCTTCCCTGGGTGTGTTACTTTGATAGAGTGTGGTCAGTCTGCTCTTCCCTGGGTGTGTTATATTGACAGATTGCGGTCAGTCTGCTCTTCCCTGAATATGTTATATTGATAGAGTGGGGTCAATCTGATCTTCTCTGGGTGTGTTATATTGACAGAGTGCGTTCAGTCTGTTCTTCCCTGGGTGTGTGACATTGACAGACTGAGGTCAGTCTGCTATTCACTGGGTGTGTGTCATTGACAGATTGCGGTCAGTCTGCTCTTCCCTGGGTGTGTTAAATTGACAGATTGCGCTTAGTCTGCTCTTCCCTTGGTATGTTACATTCATAGAGTGGGGTCAATCTGATCTTCTCTGGGTGTGTTATATTGACAGAGTGGGTTCAGTCTCTTCTTCCCTGGGTGTATTACATTGACAGAGTGAGGTCAGTCTGCTATTCACTGGGTGTGTTACATTGACAGAGTCGGGTCAGTCTGCTCTTCCATGGGGGTGTTACACTGAAAGAGTCGGGTCAGTCTGCTCTTCACTGGGTGTGGTACATTGACAGAGTGGGGTCAGTCTGCTGTTCCCTGGGTCTGGTACATTGACAGTGTGTGGTCAGTCTGCTCTTCCCTGGGTGTGTTACATTGACAGAGTGGGGTCAATCTGCTCTTCACTGGGTGTGTTCCATTGACAGAGTGGGGTCAGTCTGCTCTTCCCTGGGTGTGTTACATTGACAGAGTGTGGTCAGTCTGCTCTTCCCTGGGTGTGTTACATTGACAGAGTGGGGTCAGTCTGATCTTCCCTGGGTGTGATACAATGACAGTGTGAGGTCAGTCTGCTCTTCCCTGGGTGTGTTACATTGACAGAGTGGGGTCACTCTGCTCTTCCCTGGGTGTGTTACATTGACAGTGTGGGGTCAGTCTGTTCTTCCCTGGGTGGGTTACATTGATAGAGTGGGGTCAGTCTGGTCTTCCCTGGGTGGGTTACAATGACAGAGTGGGTCAGTCTGCTCTTCCCTGGGTGTGTTACATTGACAGAGTGGGGTCAGTCTGTTCTTCCCTGGGTGGGTTACATTGACAGAGTGGGGTCAGTCTGGTCTTCCCTGGTTGTGTTACATTGACAGAGGGGGGTCAGTCTGCTCTTCCCTGGGTGTGTTACACTGACAGAGTGGGGTCAGTCTGCTCTTCCCTGGGTGTGTTACATTGACAGTGTGGAGTCTGTCTGGTCTTCCCTGTTTGTGTTACATTGACAGAGTGGGGTCAGTCTGGTCTTCCCTGGGTTGGTTACATTTACAGAGTGGGGTCAGTCTGGTCTTCCCTGGTTGTGTTACATTGACAGAGTGGGGTCAGTCTGCTCTTCCCTGAGTGTGTTACACTGACAGAGTGGGGTCAGTCTGCACTTCCCTGGGTGTGTTACATTGACATTGTGTGGTCAGTCTGGTCTTCCCTGCGTGTGTTACATTCACAGAGTGGGGTCAGTCTGGTCTTCCCTGGGTGTGTTACATTGACAGATTGCAGCCAGTCTGCTCTTCCCTGGGTGTGTTACATTGACAGAGTGGGGTCAGTCTGCTCTTCCCTGGGTGTGTTACACTGACAGAGTGGGGTCAGTCTGTTCTTCCCTGAGTTTGTTACATTGACAGAGTGAGGTCAGTCTGCTATTCACTGGGCGTGGTAATTGACCGAGTGAGGTCAGTGTGCTCTTCCCTGGGTGTGTTACATTGTCAGTGTGGGTTCAGTCTGTTTTTTTTTACCTGGGTGGGTTACATTGACAGTGTGGGGTCAGTCTGGTCTTCCCTGGGTGGGTTACAATGACAGAGTGGGGTCAGTCTGCTCTTCGCTGGTTGTGATTCATTGACTGAGTGTGGTCAGTGTGTTCTTCCCTGGGTGTGTTACATTGACAGTGAGGTCAGTCTGATCTTCCCTGGGTGGGTTACATTGACAGAGTGGGTTCAGTCTCTTCTTCCCTGGGTGTATTACATTGACAGAGTGAGGTCAGTCTGCTATTCACTGGGTGTGTTACATTGACAGAGTGGGGTCAGTCTGCTCTTCCATGGGGGTGTTACACTGAAAGAGTCGGGTCAGTCTGCTCTTCACTGGGTGTGGTACATTGACAGAGTGGGGTCAGTCTGCTCTTCCCTGGGTCTGGTACATTGACAGTGTGTGGTCAGTCTGCTCTTCCCTGGGTGTGTTACATTGACAGAGTGGGGTCAATCTGCTCTTCACTGGGTGTGTTCCATTGACAGAGTGGGGTCAGTCTGCTCTTTCCTGGGTGGGTTACATTGACTGAGTGGGGTCTGTCTGCTCTTTCCTGGGTTTGTTACATTGACAGAATGTGGTCAGTCTGCTCTTCCCTGGGTGTGTTACATTGACAGAGTGGGGTCAGTCTGCTCTTCCCTGGGTGTGTTACATTGACTGAGTGGGGTCGTGACTATTCTTCCCTGGGTGTGTTACTTTGACCGAGTGCGGTCAGTCTGCTCTTCCCTGGCTGTGTTACATTGACAGATTGCGGTCAGTCTGCTCTTCCCTTGGTATGTTACATTGATAGAGTGGGGTCAATCTGATCTTCTCTGGGTGTGTAATATTGACAGAGTGGGGTCAGTCTGCTCTTCCCTGGGGATGTTACACTGACAGAGTCGGGTCAGTCTGCTCTTCACTGGGTGTGGTACATTGACCGAGTCGGTTCAGTCTGCTGTTCACTGGGTGTGGTTCATTGACACAGTGTGGACTGTCTGCTCTTCCCTGGGTGTGTTACATTGACTGAGTGGGGTCGTACTGCTCTTCCCTGGGTGTGTGACATTGACAGAGCGGGGTCAGTCTGCTCTTCCCTGTGGATGTTCCATTGACTGAGTGGGATTAGTCTGGTCTTCCCTGGGTGGGTTAGAATGACAGACTGGGTCAGTCTGCTCTTCCCTGGGTGTGTTACATTGACAGAGTGGGGCCAGTCTGTTCTTCCCTGGGTGTGTTACATTGACAGAGTGAGGTCAGTCTGCTCTTCCCTGGGAGGGTTAGATTGACAGAGTGGGGTCAGTCTGGTCTTCCCTGGTTGTGTTACATTGATAGAGTCGGGTCACTCTGCTCTTCCTTGGGTGTGTTACATTGACAGAGTGGGGTCAGTCTGCTCTTCCCTGGGTGTGTTACATTGACAGAGTGGGGTCAGTCTGCTCTTCCCTGGGTCTGTTACATTGACAGTGTGAGGTCAGTCTGCTCTTCCCTGGGTGTGTTACATTGACAGTATGAGGTCAGTATACTCTTCCCTGGTGGCTTACATTGTCAGAGTGGGGTCTGTCTATTCTTCCCTGGGTGTGTTACTTTGATAGAGTGTGGTCAGTCTGCTCTTCCCTGGGTGTGTTATATTGACAGATTGCGGTCAGTCTGCTCTTCCCTGAATATGTTATATTGATAGAGTGGGGTCAATCTGATCTTCTCTGGGTGTGTTATATTGACAGAGTGCGTTCAGTCTGTTCTTCCCTGGGTGTGTGACATTGACAGACTGAGGTCAGTCTGCTATTCACTGGGTGTGTGACATTGACAGATTGCGGTCAGTCTGCTCTTCCCTGGGTGTGTTAAATTGACAGATTGCGCTTAGTCTGCTCTTCCCTTGGTATGTTACATTCATAGAGTGGGGTCAATCTGATCTTCTCTGGGTGTGTTATATTGACAGAGTGGGTTCAGTCTCTTCTTCCCTGGGTGTATTACATTGACAGAGTGAGGTCAGTCTGCTATTCACTGGGTGTGTTACATTGACAGAGTCGGGTCAGTCTGCTCTTCCATGGGGGTGTTACACTGAAAGAGTCGGGTCAGTCTGCTCTTCACTGGGTGTGGTACATTGACAGAGTGGGGTCAGTCTGCTGTTCCCTGGGTCTGGTACATTGACAGTGTGTGGTCAGTCTGCTCTTCCCTGGGTGTGTTACATTGACAGAGTGGGGTCAATCTGCTCTTCACTGGGTGTGTTCCATTGACAGAGTGGGGTCAGTCTGCTCTTCCCTGGGTGGGTTACATTGACTGAGTGGGGTCAATCTGCTCTTTCCTGGGTGTGTTACATTGACAGAGTGTGGTCAGTCTGCTCTTCCCTGGGTGTGTTACATTGACAGAGTGGGGTCAGTCTGATCTTCCCTGGGTGTGATACAATGACAGTGTGAGGTCAGTCTGCTCTTCCCTGGGTGTGTTACATTGACAGAGTGGGGTCACTCTGCTCTTCCCTGGGTGTGTTACATTGACAGTGTGGGGTCAGTCTGTTCTTCCCTGGGTGGGTTACATTGATAGAGTGGGGTCAGTCTGGTCTTCCCTGGGTGGGTTACAATGACAGAGTGGGTCAGTCTGCTCTTCCCTGGGTGTGTTACATTGACAGAGTGGGGTCAGTCTGTTCTTCCCTGGGTGGGTTACATTGACAGAGTGGGGTCAGTCTGGTCTTCCCTGGTTGTGTTACATTGACAGAGGGGGGTCAGTCTGCTCTTCCCTGGGTGTGTTACACTGACAGAGTGGGGTCAGTCTGCTCTTCCCTGGGTGTGTTACATTGACAGTGTGGAGTCTGTCTGGTCTTCCCTGTTTGTGTTACATTGACAGAGTGGGGTCAGTCTGGTCTTCCCTGGGTTGGTTACATTTACAGAGTGGGGTCAGTCTGGTCTTCCCTGGTTGTGTTACATTGACAGAGTGGGGTCAGTCTGCTCTTCCCTGAGTGTGTTACACTGACAGAGTGGGGTCAGTCTGCACTTCCCTGGGTGTGTTACATTGACATTGTGTGGTCAGTCTGGTCTTCCCTGCGTGTGTTACATTCACAGAGTGGGGTCAGTCTGGTCTTCCCTGGGTGTGTTAAATTGACAGATTGCAGCCAGTCTGCTAGTCCCTGGGTGTGTTACATTGACAGAGTGGGGTCAGTCTGCTCTTCCCTGGGTGTGTTACACTGACAGAGTGGGGTCAGTCTGTTCTTCCCTGAGTTTGTTACATTGACAGAGTGAGGTCAGTCTGCTATTCACTGGGCGTGGTAATTGACCGAGTGAGGTCAGTGTGCTCTTCCCTGGGTGTGTTACATTGTCAGTGTGGGTTCAGTCTGTTTTTTTTTTACCTGGGTGGGTTACATTGACAGTGTGGGGTCAGTCTGGTCTTCCCTGGGTGGGTTACAATGACAGAGTGGGGTCAGTCTGCTCTTCGCTGGTTGTGATTCATTGACTGAGTGTGGTCAGTGTGTTCTTCCCTGGGTGTGTTACATTGACAGTGAGGTCAGTCTGATCTTCCCTGGGTGGGTTACATTGACAGAGTGGGGTCAGTCTGATCTTCCCTGGGTGGGTTACATTGACAGAGTGGGGTCAGTCTGGTCTTCCCTGGGTGTGTTACATTGACAGATTGCAGTCAGTCTGCTCTTCCCTGGGTGTGTTACATTGACAGAGTGGGGTCAGTCTGCTCTTCCCTGGGTGTGTTACACTGACAGAGTGGGGTCAGTCTGTTCTTCCCTGAGTGTGTTACATTGACAGAGTGAGGTCAGTCTGCGATTCACTGGGTGTGGTAATTGACCGAGTGAGGTCAGTGTGCTCTTCCCTGGGTGTGTTACATTGACAGTGTGGGTTCAGTCTGTTTTTTTTTTACCTGGGTGGGTTACATTGACAGAGTGGGGTCAGTCTGGTCTTCCCTGGGTGGGTTACAATGACAGAGTGGGGTCAGTCTGCTCTTCGCTGGTTGTGATTCATTGACTGACTGGTCTCAGTGTGTTCTTCCCTGGGTGTGTTACATTGACAGAGTGAGGTCAGTCTGATCTTCCCTGGGTGGGATACATTGACAGAGTGGGGTCAGTTTGGTCTTCCCTGGGTGGGTTACAATGACAGTGTTGGGTCAGTCTGCTCTTACCTGGGTGTGTTACATTGACAGTGTGATGTCAGTCTGCTCTTCCCTGGGTCTGTTACATTGACAGAGTGGGGTCAGTCTGATCTTCCCTGGCTGTGTTACATTGACAGAGTGGGGTCTGTCTATTCTTCCCTGGGTGTGTTACTTTGATAGAGTGTGGTCAGTCTGCTCTTACCTGGGTGTGTTACTTTGACAGATTGCGGTCAGTCTGCTCTTCCCTGGGTATGTTACATTGACAGAGTGGGGTCAGTCTGATCTTCCCTGGGTGTGTTACATTGATAGAGTGGGGTCAGTCTGATCTTCCCTGGGTGTGATACAATGACAGTGTGAGGTCAGTCTGCTCTTCCCTGGGTGTGTTACATTGACAGAGTGGGGTCAGTCTGCTCTTCCCTGGGTGTGTTACATTGACAGTGTGGGGTCAGTCTGTTCTTCCCTGGGTGGGTTACATTGACAGAGTGGGGTCAGTGTGGTCTTCCCTGGGTGGGTTACAATGACAGAGTGGGTCAGTCTGCTCTTCCATGGGTGTGTTACATTGACAGAGTGGGGTCAGTCTGTTCTTCCCTGTGTGGGTTACATTGACAGAGTTGGGTCAGTCTGGTCTTCCCTGGTTGTGTTACATTGATAGAGTGGGGTCAGTCTGCTCTTCGCTGGGTGTGTTACATTGACACAGTGGGGTCAGTCTGCTCTTCCCTGGGTATGTTACATTGACAGTATGGGATCAGTCTGGTCTTCCCTGTGTGTGTTACATGGACAGAGTGGGGTCAGTCTGGTCTTCCCTGGGTTGGTTACATTGACAGAGTGGGGTCAGTCTGGTCTTCCCTGGTTGTGTTACATTGACAGAGTGGGGTCAGTCTGCTCTTCCCTGAGTGTGTTACACTGACAGAGTGGGGTCAGTCTGCTCTTCCCTGGGTGTGTTACATTGACATTGTGGCGTCAGTCTGTTCTTCCCTGGGTGTGTTACATTGACAGAGTGGGGTCAGTCTGGTCTTCCCTGGGTGTGTTACTTTGACTGAGTTGGGTCAGTGTGTTCTTCCCTGGGTGTGTTACATTGACAGAGTGAGGTCAGTCTGATCTTCCCTGGGTGGGTTACATTGACAGAGTGGGGTCAGTCTGGTCTTCCCTGGGTGGGTTACAATGACAGTGTGGGGTCAGTCTGCTCTTCCATGGGTGTGTTACATTGACAGAGTGGGGTCAGTCTGGTCTTCCCTGGGTTGGTTACATTTACAGAGTGGGGTCAGTCTGGTCTTCCCTGGTTGTGTTACATTGACAGTGTGGGGTCAGTCTGGTCTTCCCTGTTTGTGTTACATTGACAGAGTGGGGTCAGTCTGGTCTTCCCTGGGTTGGTTACATTTACAGAGTGGGGTCAGTCTGGTCTTCCCTGGTTGTGTTACATTGACAGAGTGGGGTCAGTCTGCTCTTCCCTGAGTGTGTTACACTGACAGAGTGGGGTCAGTCTGCACTTCCCTGGGTGTGTTACATTGACATTGTGGGGTCAGTCTGGTCTTCCCTGGGTGTGTTACATTGACAGAGTGGGGTCAGTCTGGTCTTCCCTGGGTGTGTTACATTGACAGTTTGCAGTCAGTCTGCTCTTCCCTGGGTGTGTTACATTGACAGAGTGGGGTCAGTCTGCTCTTCCCTGGGTGTGTTACACTGACAGAGTGGGGTCAGTCTGTTCTTCCCTGAGTGTGTTACATTGACAGAGTGAGGTCAGTCTGCTGTTCACTGGGCGTGGTAATTGACCGAGTGAGGTCAGTCTGATCTTCCCTGGGTGTGTTACATTGACAGTGTGGGTTCAGTCTGTTTTTTTTTACCTGGGTGGGTTACATTGACAGTGTGGGGTCAGTCTGGTCTTCCCTGGGTGTGTTACAATGACAGAGTGGGGTCAGTCTGCTCTTCGCTGGTTGTGATTCATTGACTGAGTGTGGTCAGTGTGTTCTTCCCTGGGTGTGTTACATTGACAGAGTGAGGTCAGTCTGATCTTCCCTGGGTGGGTTACATTGACAGAGTGGGGTCAGTCTGGTCTTCCCTGGGTGTGTTACATTGACAGATTGCAGTCAGTCTGCTCTTCCCTGGTTGTGTTACATTGACAGAGTGGGGTCAGTCTGCTCTTCCCTGGATGTGTTACACTGACAGAGTGGGGTCAGTCTGTTCTTCCCTGAGTGTGTTACATTGACAGAGTGAGGTCAGTCTGCTATTCACTGGGTGTGGTAATTGACCGAGTGAGGTCAGTGTGCTCTTCCCTGGGTGTGTTACATTGACAGTGTGGGTTCAGTCTGTTTTTTTTTACCTGGGTGGGTTACATTGACAGAGTGGGGTCAGTCTGGTCTTCCCTGGGTGGGTTACAATGACAGAGTGGGGTCAGTCTGCTCTTCGCTGGTTGTGATTCATTGACTGACTGGTGTCAGTGTGTACTTCCCTGGGTGGGTTACATTGACAGAGTGGGGTCATTCTGGTCTTCCCTGGGTGGGTTACAATGACAGTGTGGGGTCAGTCTGCTCTTCCCTGGGTGTGTTACATTGACAGAGTGGGGTCAGTCTGCTCTTCCCTGAGTGTGTTACATTGACAGTGTGATGTCAGTCTGCTCTTCCCTGTTTGTGTTACATTGACAGAGTGGGGTCAGTCTGATCTTCCCTGGCTGTGTTACATTGACAGAGTGGGGTCTGTCTATTCTTCCCTGGGTGTGTTACTTTGATAGAGTGTGGTCAGTCTGCTCTTACCTGGGTGTGTTACATTGACAGATTGCGGTCAGTCTGCTCTTCCCTGGGTATGTTACATTGACAGAGTGGGGTCAGTCTGATCTTCCCTGGGTGTGTTACATTGACAGAGTGGGGTCAGTCTGATCTTCCCTGGGTGTGATACAATGACAGAGTGTGGTCAGTCTGCTCTTCCCTGGGTTTGTTACATTGACAGAGTGGGGTCAGTCTGCTCTTCCCTGGGTGTGTTACATTGACAGTGTGGGGTCAGTCTGTTCTTCCCTGGGTGGGTTACATTGACAGAGTGGGGTCAGTCTGGTCTTCCCTGGGTGGGTTACAATGACAGAGTGGGTCAGTCTGCTCTTCCCTGGGTGTGTTACATTGACAGAGTGGGGTCAGTCTGTTCTTCCCTGTGTGGGTTACATTGACAGAGTTGGGTCAGTCTGGTCTTCCCTGTGTGTGTTATATTGACAGAGTGGGGTCAGTCTGCTCTTCCCTGGGTGTGTTACATTGACAGAGTGGGGTCAGTCTGCTCTTCCCTGGGTATGTTACATTGACAGTGTGGGATCAGTCTGGTCTTCCCTGTGTGTGTTACATTGACAGAATGGGGTCAGTCTGGTCTTCCCTGGGTTGGTTACATTGACAGAGTGGGGTCAGTCTGGTCTTCCCTGGTTGTGTTACGTTGACAGTGTGGGGTCAGTCTGCTCTTCCCTAAGTGTGTTACACTGACAGAGTGGGGTCAGTCTGCTCTTCCCTGGGTGTGTTACACTGACATTGTGGGGTCAGTCTGGTCTTCCCTGGGTGTGTTACATTGACAGAGTGGGGTCAGTCTGCTCTTCCCTGGGTGTGTTACACTGACATTGTGGGGTCAGTCTGATCTTCCCTGGGTGGGTTACATTGACAGAGTGGCGTCAGTCTGGTCTTCCCTGGGTGTGTTACATTGACAGATTGCAGTCAGTCTGCTCTTCCCTGGGTGTGTTACATTGACAGAGTGGGGTCAGTCTGCTCTTCCCTGGGTGTGTTACACTGACAGAGTGGGGTCAGTCTGTTCTTCCCTGAGTGTGTTACATTGACAGAGTGAGGTCAGTCTGCGATTCACTGGGTGTGGTAATTGACCGAGTGAGGTCAGTGTGCTCTTCCCTGGGTGTGTTACATTGACAGTGTGGGTTCAGTCTGTTTTTTTTTTACCTGGGTGGGTTACATTGACAGAGTGGGGTCAGTCTGGTCTTCCCTGGGTGGGTTACAATGACAGAGTGGGGTCAGTCTGCTCTTCGCTGGTTGTGATTCATTGACTGACTGGTCTCAGTGTGTTCTTCCCTGGGTGTGTTACATTGACAGAGTGAGGTCAGTCTGATCTTCCCTGGGTGGGATACATTGACAGAGTGGGGTCAGTTTGGTCTTCCCTGGGTGGGTTACAATGACAGTGTTGGGTCAGTCTGCTCTTACCTGGGTGTGTTACATTGACAGTGTGATGTCAGTCTGCTCTTCCCTGGGTCTGTTACATTGACAGAGTGGGGTCAGTCTGATCTTCCCTGGCTGTGTTACATTGACAGAGTGGGGTCTGTCTATTCTTCCCTGGGTGTGTTACTTTGATAGAGTGTGGTCAGTCTGCTCTTACCTGGGTGTGTTACTTTGACAGATTGCGGTCAGTCTGCTCTTCCCTGGGTATGTTACATTGACAGAGTGGGGTCAGTCTGATCTTCCCTGGGTGTGTTACATTGATAGAGTGGGGTCAGTCTGATCTTCCCTGGGTGTGATACAATGACAGTGTGAGGTCAGTCTGCTCTTCCCTGGGTGTGTTACATTGACAGAGTGGGGTCAGTCTGCTCTTCCCTGGGTGTGTTACATTGACAGTGTGGGGTCAGTCTGTTCTTCCCTGGGTGGGTTACATTGACAGAGTGGGGTCAGTGTGGTCTTCCCTGGGTGGGTTACAATGACAGAGTGGGTCAGTCTGCTCTTCCATGGGTGTGTTACATTGACAGAGTGGGGTCAGTCTGTTCTTCCCTGTGTGGGTTACATTGACAGAGTTGGGTCAGTCTGGTCTTCCCTGGTTGTGTTACATTGATAGAGTGGGGTCAGTCTGCTCTTCCCTGGGTGTGTTACATTGACACAGTGGGGTCAGTCTGCTCTTCCCTGGGTATGTTACATTGACAGTATGGGATCAGTCTGGTCTTCCCTGTGTGTGTTACATTGACAGAGTGGGGTCAGTCTGGTCTTCCCTGGGTTGGTTACATTGACAGAGTGGGGTCAGTCTGGTCTTCCCTGGTTGTGTTACATTGACAGAGTGGGGTCAGTCTGCTCTTCCCTGAGTGTGTTACACTGACAGAGTGGGGTCAGTCTGCTCTTCCCTGGGTGTTTTACATTGACATTGTGGCGTCAAACTGTTCTTCCCTGGGTGTGTTACATTGACAGAGTGGGGTCAGTCTGGTCTTCCCAGGGTGTGTTACTTTGACTGAGTTGGGTCAGTGTGTTCTTCCCTGGGTGTGTTACATTGACAGAGTGAGGTCAGTCTGATCTTCCCTGGGTGGGTTACATTGACAGAGTGGGGTCAGTCTGGTCTTCCCTGGGTGGTTTACAATGACAGTGTGGGGTCAGTCTGCTCTTCCATGGGTGTGTTACATTGACAGAGTGGGGTCAGTCTGGTCTTCCCTGGGTTGGTTACATTTACAGAGTGGGGTCAGTCTGGTCTTCCCTGGTTGGGTTACATTGACAGTGTGGGGTCAGTCTGGTCTTCCCTTTTTGTGTTACATTGACAGAGTGGGGTCAGTCTGGTCTTCCCTGGGTTGGTTACATTTACAGAGTGGGGTCAGTCTGGTCTTCCCTGGTTGTGTTACATTGACAGAGTGGGGTCAGTCTGCTCTTCCCTGAGTGTGTTACACTGACAGAGTGGGGTCAGTCTGCACTTCCCTGGGTGTGTTACATTGACATTGTGGGGTCAGTCTGGTCTTCCCTGGGTGTTGTTACATTGACAGAGTGGGGTCAGTCTGGTCTTCCCTGGGTGTGTTACATTGACAGTTTGCAGTCAGTCTGCTCTTCCCTGGGTGTGTTACATTGACAGAGTGGGGTCAGTCTGCTCTTCCCTGGGTGTGTTACACTGACAGAGTGGGGTCAGTCTGTTCTTCCCTGAGTGTGTTACATTGACAGAGTGAGGTCAGTCTGCTGTTCACTGGGCGTGGTAATTGACCGAGTGAGGTCAGTCTGATCTTCCCTGGGTGTGTTACATTGACAGTGTGGGTTCAGTCTGTTTTTTTTTACCTGGGTGGGTTACATTGACAGTGTGGGGTCAGTCTGGTCTTCCCTGGGTGTGTTACAATGACAGAGTGGGGTCAGTCTGCTCTTCGCTGGATGTGATTCATTGACTGAGTGTGGTCAGTGTGTTCTTCCCTGGGTGTGTTACATTGACAGAGTGAGGTCAGTCTGATCTTCCCTGGGTGAGTTACATTGACAGAGTGGGGTCTGTCTGGTCTTCCCTGGGTGTGTTACATTGACAGATTGCAGTCAGTCTGCTCTTCCCTGGGTGTGTTACATTGACAGATTGCAGTCAGTCTGCTCTTCCCTGGATGTGTTACACTGACAGAGTGGGGTCAGTCTGTTCTTCCCTGAGTGTGTTACATTGACAGAGTGAGGTCAGTCTGCTATTCACTGGGTGTGGTAATTGACCGAGTGAGGTCAGTGTGCTCTTCCCTGGGTGTGTTACATTGACAGTGTGGGTTCAGTCTGTTTTTTTTTACCTGGGTGGGTTACATTGACAGAGTGGGGTCAGTCTGGTCTTCCCTGGGTGGGTTACAATGACAGAGTGGGGTCAGTCTGCTCTTCGCTGGTTGTGATTCATTGACTGACTGGTGTCAGTGTGTACTTCCCTGGGTGGGTTACATTGACAGAGTGGGGTCATTCTGGTCTTCCCTGGGTGGGTTACAATGACAGTGTGGGGTCAGTCTGCTCTTCCCTGGGTGTGTTACATTGACAGAGTGGGGTCAGTCTGCTCTTCCCTGGGTGTGTTACATTGACAGTGTGATGTCAGTCTGCTCTTCCCTGGGTCTGTTACATTGACAGAGTGGGGTCAGTCTGATCTTCCCTGGCTGTGTTACATTGACAGAGTGGGGTCTGTCTATTCTTCCCTGGGTGTGTTACTTTGATAGAGTGTGGTCAGTCTGCTCTTACCTGGGTGTGTTACATTGACAGATTGCGGTCAGACTGCTCTTCCCTGGGTATGTTACATTGACAGAGTGGGGTCAGTCTGATCTTCCCTGGGTGTGTTACATTGACAGAGTGGGGTCAGTCTGATCTTCCCTGGGTGTGATACAATGACAGAGTGTGGTCAGTCTGCTCTTCCCTGGGTTTGTTACATTGACAGAGTGGGGTCAGTCTGCTCTTCCCTGGGTGTGTTACATTGACAGTGTGGGGTCAGTCTGTTCTTCCCTGGGTGGGTTACATTGACAGAGTGGGGTCAGTCTGGTCTTCCCTGGGTGGGTTACAATGACAGAGTGGGTCAGTCTGCTCTTCCCTGGGTGTGTTACATTGACAGAGTGGGGTCAGTCTGTTCTTCCCTGTGTGGGTTACATTGACAGAGTTGGGTCAGTCTGGTCTTCCCTGTGTGTGTTATATTGACAGAGTGGGGTCAGTCTGCTCTTCCCTGGGTGTGTTACATTGACAGAGTGGGGTCAGTCTGCTCTTCCCTGGGTATGTTACATTGACAGTGTGGGATCAGTCTGGTCTTCCCTGTGTGTGTTACATTGACAGAATGGGGTCAGTCTGGTCTTCCCTGGGTTGGTTACATTGACAGTGTGGGGTCAGTCTGGTCTTCCCTGGTTGTGTTACGTTGACAGTGTGGGGTCAGTCTGCTCTTCCCTAAGTGTGTTACACTGACAGAGTGGGGTCAGTCTGCTCTTCCCTGGGTGTGTTACACTGACATTGTGGGGTCAGTCTGGTCTTCCCTGGGTGTGTTACATTGACAGAGTGGGGTCAGTCTGGTCTTCCCTGGGTGTGTTACATTGACAGATTGCAGTCAGTCTGCTCTTCCCTGGGTGTGTTACATTGACAGAGTGGGGTCAGTCTGCTCTTCCCTGGGTGTGTTACACTGACAGAGTGGGGTCAGTCAGTTCTTCCCTGAGTGTGTTACATTGACAGAGTGAGGTCAGTCTGCTATTCACTGGGTGTGGTAATTGACCGAGTGAGGTCAGTGTGCTCTTCCCTGGGTGTGTTACATTGACAGTGTGGGTTCAGTCTGGTTTTTTTTACCTGGGTGGGTTACATTGACAGAGTGGGGTCAGTCTGGTCTTCCCTGGGTGGGTTACAATGACAGAGTGGGGTCAGTCTGCTCTTCGCTGGTTGTGATTCATTGACTGAGTAGGGTCAGTGTGTTCTTCCCTGGGTGTGTTACATTGACAGAGTGAGGTCAGTCTGATCTTCCCTGGGTGGGTTACATTGACAGAGTGGGGTCAGTCTGGTCTTCCCTGGGTGTGTTACATTGACAGATTGCAGTCAGTCTGCTCTTCCCTGGGTGTGTTACATTGACAGAGTGGGGTCAGTCTGCTCTTCCCTGGGTCTGTTACACTGACTGAGTGGGGTCAGTCTGTTCCTCCCTGAGTGTGTTACATTGACAGAGTGAGGTCAGTCTGCTATTCACTGGGTGAGGTAATTGACCGAGTGAGTTCAGTGTGCCCTTCCCTGGGTGTGTTACATTGACAGTGTGGGTTCAGTCTGTTTTTTTTGACCTGGGTGGGTTACATTGACAGAGTGGGGTCAGTCTGGTCTTCCCTGGGTGTGTTACAATGACAGAGTGGGGTCAGTCTGCTCTTCGCTGGTTGTGATTCATTGACTGAGTGGGGTCAGTGTGTTCTTCCCTGGGTGTGTTACATTGACAGAGTGAGGTCAGTCTGATCTTCCCTGGGTGGGTTACATTGACAGAGTGGTGTCAGTCTGGTCTTCCCTGGGTGGGTTACAATGACAGTGTCGGGTCAGTCTGCTCTTCCATGGGTGTGTTACATTGACAGAATGGGGTCAGTCTGCTCTTCCCTGGGTGTGTTAAATTGACAGAGTAGGGTCAGTCTGCTCTTCCCTGGGTGTGTTACATTGACAGTATGATGTCAGTCTGATCTTCCCTGGCTGTGTTACATTGACAGAGTGGGGTCTGTCGATTCTTCCCTGGGTGTGTTACTTTGATAGAGTGTGGTCAGTCTGCTCTTACCTGGGTGTGTTACATTGACAGATTGCGGTCAGTCTGCTCTTCCCTGGGTATGTTACATTGACAGAGTGGGGTTAGTCTGATCTTCCCTGGGTGTGTTACATTGACAGAGTGGGGTCAGTCTGATCTTCCCTGGGTGTGATACAATGACAGAGTGTGGTCAGTCTGCTCTTCCCTGGGTGTGTTACATTGACAGAGTGGGGTCAGTCTGCTCTTCCCTGGGTGTGTTACATTGACAGTGTGGGGTCAGTCTGTTCTTCCCTGGGTGGGTTACATTGACAGAGTGGGGTCAGTCTGGTCTTCCCTGGGTGGGTTACAATGACAGAGTGGGTCAGTCTGCTCTTCCCTGGGTGCGTTACATTGACAGAGTGGGGTCAGTCTGTTCTTCCCTGTGTGGGTTACATTGACAGAGTTGGGTCAGTCTGGTCTTCCCTGTGTGTGTTATATTGACAGAGTGGGGTCAGTCTGCTCTTCCCTGGGTGTGTTACATTGACAGTGTGGGATCAGTCTGGTCTTCCCTGTGTGTGTTACATTGACAGAATGGGGTCAGTCTGGTCTTCCCTGGGTTGGTTACATTGACAGAGTGGGGTCAGTCTGGTCTTCCCTGGTTGTGTTACGTTGACAGTGTGGGGTCAGTCTGCTCTTCCCTGAGTGTGTTACACTGACAGAGTGGGGTCAGTCTGCTCTTCCATGGGTGTGTTACACTGACATTGTGGGGTCAGTCTGGTCTTCCCTGGGTGTGTTACATTGACAGAGTGGGGTCAGTCTGGTCTTCCCTGGGTGTGTTACATTGACAGAGTGGGGTCAGTCTGTTCTTCCCTGAGTGTGTTACATTGACAGAGTGAGGTCAGTCTGCTATTCACTGGGTGTGGTAATTGACCGAGTGAGGTCAGTGTGCTCTTCCCTGGGTGTGTTACATTGACAGTGGGGGTTCAGTCTGTTTTTTTTTACCTGGGTGGGTTACATTGACAGAGTGGGGTCAGTCTGGTCTTCCCTGGGTGGGTTACAATGACAGAGTGGGGTCAGTCTGCTCTTCGCTGGTTGTGATTCATTGACTGAGTGGGGTCAGTGTGTTCTTCCCTGGGTGTGTTACATTGACAGAGTGAGGTCAGTCTGATCTTCCCTGGGTGGGTTACATTGACAGAGTGGGGTCAGTCTGGTCTTCCCTGGGTGTGTTACATTGACAGAGTGAGGTCAGTCTGATCTTCCCTGGGTGGGTTACATTGACAGAGTGGGGTCAGTCTGGTCTTCCCTGGGTGTGTTACATTGACAGATTGCAGTCAGTCTGCTCTTCCCTGGGTGTGTTACATTGACAGAGTGGGGTCATTCTGCTCTTCCCTGGGTGGGTTACATTGACAGAGTGAGGTCAGTCTGATCTTCCCTGGGTGGGTTACTTTGACAGAGTGGTGTCAGTCTGGTCTTCCCTGGGTGGGTTACAATGACAGTGTCGGGTCAGTCTGCTCTTCCATGGGTGTGTTACATTGACAGAATGGGGTCAGTCTGCTCTTCCCTGGGTGTATTAAATTGACAGAGTAGGGTCAGTCTGCTCTTCCCTGGGTGTGTTACATTGACAGTGTGATGTCAGTCTGCTCTTCCCTGGGTCTGTTACATTGACAGTGTGGGGTCAGTCTGATCTTCCCTGGCTGTGTTACGTTGACAGAGTGGGGTCTGTCTATTCTTCCCTGGGTGTGTTACTTTGATAGAGTGTGGTCAGTCTGCTCGTACCTGGGTGTGTTACATTGACAGTGTGCGGTCAGTCTGCTCTTCCCTGGGTATGTTACATTGACAGAGTGGGGTCAGTCTGCTCTTCCCTGGGTGTGTTACACTGACAGAGTCGGGTCAGTCTGCTGTTCACTGGGTGTGGTTCATTGCCAGAGTGTGGTCAGTCTGCTCTTCCCTGGGTGTGTTACATTGACTGAGTGGGGTCGTACTGCTCTTCCCTGGGTGTGTTACATTGACAGAGTGGGGTCAGTCTTGTCTTCCCTGGGTGTGTTACATTGACAGAGTGTGGTCAGTCTGGTCTTCCCTGGTTGTTTTACATTGACAGAGTGGGGTCAGTCTGCTCTTCCCTGGGTGTGTTACATTGACAGAGTGGGGTCAGTCTGCGCTTCCCTGGGTGTGTTACTTTGACATTGTGCGGTTAGTCTGGTCTTCCCTGGGTGTGTTACATTGACAGAGTGGGGTCAGTCTGGTCTTCCCTGGGTGTGTTACATTGACAGATTGCAGTCAGTCTGCTCTTCCCTGGGTGTGTTACATTGACAGAGTGAGGTCAGTCTGCTCTTCCCTGGGTGTGTTACACTGACAGAGAGGGGTCAGTCTGTTCTTCCCTGAGTGTGTTACATTGACAGAGTGAGGTCAATATGCTATTCACTGGGTGTGGTAATTGACTGAATGAGGTCAGTGTGCGCTTCCCTGGGTGTGTTACATTGACAGTGTGGGTTCAGTCTGTTTTCTTTTTACCTGGGTGGGTTACATTGACAGAGTGGGGTCAGTCTGGTCTTCCCTGGGTGGGTTACAATGACAGAGTGGAGTCAGTCTGCTCTTCACTGATTGTGATTCATTGACTGAGTGGGGTCAGTGTGTTCTTCCCTGGGTTGGTTACATTGACAGAGTGGGTCCAGTCTGTTCTTCCCTGGTTGTGTTACACTGACAGAGTGGGGTCATTCTGTTCTTCCCTGAGTGTGTTACATTGACAGAGTGAGGTCAGTCTGCTATTCACTGGGTGTGGTAATTGACCGAGTGAGGTCAGTGTGTTCTTCCCTGGTTGTGTTACACTGACAGAGTGGGGTCAGTCTGTTCTTCCCTGAGTGTGTTACACTGACAGAGTGGGGTCAGTCTGTTCTTCCCTGGGTCTGTTACATTGACAGAGTGGGGTCAGTCTGTTCCTCCCTGAGTGTGTTACATTGACAGAGTGGGGTCAGTGTGTTCTTCCCTGGGTGTGTTACATTGACAGAGTCAGGTCAGTCTGATCTTCCCTGGGTGGGTTACATTGACAGAGTGGGGTCAGTCTGCTCTTCCCTGGGTGTGTTACATTGACAGTGGGGGTCAGTCTGGTCTTCACTGTGTGTGTTACATTGACAGTGTGAGGTCAGTCTGATCTTCCCTGGGTGGGATACATTGACAGAGTGGGGTCAGTTTGGTCTTCCCTGGGTGGGTTACAATGACAGTGTTGGGTCAGTCTGCTCTTACCTGGGTGTGTTACATTGACAGTGTGATGTCAGTCTGCTCTTCCCTGGGTCTGTTACATTGACAGAGTGGGGTCTGTCTATTCTTCCCTGGGTGTGTTACTTTGATAGAGTGTGGTCAGTCTGCTCTTACCTGGGTGTGTTACTTTGACAGATTGCGGACAGTCTGCTCTTCCCTGGGTATGTTACATTGACAGAGTGGGGTCAGTCTGATCTTCCCTGGGTGTGTTACATTGATAGAGTGGGGTCAGTCTGATCTTCCCTGGGTGTGATACAATGACAGTGTGAGGTCAGTCTGCTCTTCCCTGGGTGTGTTACATTGACAGAGTGGGGTCAGTCTGCTCTTCCCTGGGTGTGTTACATTGACAGTGTGGGGTCAGTCTGTTCTTCCCTGGGTGGGTTACATTGACAGAGTGGGGTCAGTGTGGTCTTCCCTGGGTGGGTTACAATGACAGAGTGGGTCAGTCTGCTCTTCCATGGGTGTGTTACATTGACACAGTGGGGTCAGTCTGTTCTTCCCTGTGTGGGTTACATTGACAGAGTTGGGTCAGTCTGGTCTTCCCTGGTTGTGTTACATTGATAGAGTGGGGTCAGTCTGCTCTTCCCTGGGTGTGTTACATTGACACAGTGGGGTCAGTCTGCTCTTCCCTGGGTATGTTACATTGACAGTATGGGATCAGTCTGGTCTTCCCTGTGTGTGTTACATTGACAGAGTGGGGTCAGTCTGGTCTTCCCTGGGTTGGTTACATTGACAGAGTGGGGTCAGTCTGATCTTCCCTGGATGTGTTACATTGACAGAGTGGGGTCAGTCTGCTCTTCCCTGAGTGTGTTACACTGACAGAGTGGGGTCAGTCTGCTCTTCCCTGGGTGTGTTACATTGACATTGTGGCGTCAGTCTGTTCTTCCCTGGGTGTGTTACATTGACAGAGTGGGGTCAGTCTGGTCTTCCCTGGGTCTGTTACTTTGACAGAGTTGGGTCAGTGTGTTCTTCCCTGGGTGTGTTACATTGACAGAGTGAGGTCAGTCTGATCTTCCCTGGGTGGGTTACATTGACAGAGTGGGGTCAGTCTGGTCTTCCCTGGGTGGGTTACAATGACAGTGTGGGGTCAGTCTGCTCTTCCATGGGTGTGTTACATTGACAGAATGGGATCAGTCTGCTCTTCCCTGGGTGTGTTACATTGACAGAGTGGGGTCAGTCTGCTCTTCCCTGGGTGTGTTACATTGACAGTGTGATGTCAGTCTGCTCTTCCCTGGGTCTGTTACATTGACAGAGTGGGGTCAGTCTGATCTTCCCTGGCTGTGTTACATTGACAGAGTGGGGTCTGTCTATTCTTCCCTGGGTGTGTTACTTTGATAGAGTGTGGTCAGTCTGCTCTTACCTGGGTGTGTTACATTGACAGATTGCGGTCAGTCTGCTCTTCCCTGGGTGTGTTACATTGACAGAGTGGGGTCAGTCTGGTCTTCCCTGGGTGTGTTACATTGACAGTGTGGGGTCAGTCTGGTCTTCCCTGTTTGTGTTACATTCACAGAGTGGGGTCAGTCTGGTCTTCCCTGGGTTGGTTACATTTACAGAGTGGGGTCAGTCTGGTCTTCCCTGGTTGTGTTACATTGACAGAGTGGGGTCAGTCTGCTCTTCCCTGAGTGTGTTACACTGACAGAGTGGGGTCAGTCTGCACTTCCCTGGGTGTGTTACATTGACATTGTGGGGTCAGTCTGGTCTTCCCTGGGTGTGTTACATTGACAGAGTGGGGTCAGTCTGGTCTTCCCTGGGTGTGTTACATTGACAGTTTGCAGTCAGTCTGCTCTTCCCTGGGTGTGTTACATTGACAGAGTGGGGTCAGTCTGCTCTTCCCTGGATGTGTTACACTGACAGAGTGGGGTCAGTCTGTTCTTCCCTGAGTGTGTTACATTGACAGAGTGAGGTCAGTCTGCTATTCACTGGGTGTGGTAATTGACCGAGTGAGGTCAGTGTGCTCTTCCCTGGGTGTGTTACATTGACAGTGTGGGTTCAGTCTGTTTTTTTTTACCTGGGTGGGTTACATTGACAGAGTGGGGTCAGTCTGGTCTTCCCTGGGTGGGTTACAATGACAGAGTGGGGTCAGTCTGCTCTTCGCTGGTTGTGATTCATTGACTTGGTGTCAGTGTGTACTTCCCTGGGTGGGTTACATTGACAGAGTGGGGTCATTCTGGTCTTCCCTGGGTGGGTTACAATGACAGTGTGGGGTCAGTCTACTCTTCCCTGGGTGTGTTACATTGACAGAGTGGGGTCAGTCTGCTCTTCCCTGAGTGTGTTACATTGACAGTGTGATGTCAGTCTGCTCTTCCCTGGGTCTGTTACATTGACAGAGTGGGGTCAGTCTGATCTTCCCTGGCTGTGTTACATTGACAGAGTGGGGTCTGTCTATTCTTCCCTGGGTGTGTTACTTTGATAGAGTGTGGTCAGTCTGCTCTTACCTGGGTGTGTTACATTGACAGATTGCGGTCAGTCTGCTCTTCCCTGGGTATGTTACATTGACAGAGTGGGGTCAGTCTGATCTTCCCTGGGTGTGTTACATTGACAGAGTGGGGTCAGTCTGATCTTCCCTGGGTGTGATACAATGACAGAGTGTGGTCAGTCTGCTCTTCCCTGGGTTTGTTACATTGACAGAGTGGGGTCAGTCTGCTCTTCCCTGGGTGTGTTACATTGACAGTGTGGGGTCAGTCTGTTCTTCCCTGGGTGGGTTACATTGACAGAGTGGGGTCAGTCTGGTCTTCCCTGGGTGGGTTACAATGACAGAGTGGGTCAGTCTGCTCTTCCCTGGGTGTGTTACATTGACAGAGTGGGGTCAGTCTGTTCTTCCCTGTGTGGGTTACATTGACAGAGTTGGGTCAGTCTGGTCTTCCCTGTGTGTGTTATATTGACAGAGTGGGGTCAGTCTGCTCTTCCCTGGGTGTGTTACATTGACATAGTGGGGTCAGTCTGCTCTTCCCTGGGTATGTTACATTGACAGTGTGGGATCAGTCTGGTCTTCCCTGTGTGTGTTACATTGACAGAATGGGGTCAGTCTGGTCTTCCCTAGGTTGGTTACATTGACAGAGTGGGGTCAGTCTGGTCTTCCCTGGTTGTGTTACGTTGACAGTGTGGGGTCAGTCTGCTCTTCCCTAAGTGTGTTACACTGACAGAGTGGGGTCAGTCTGCTCTTCCCTGGGTGTGTTACACTGACATTGTGGGGTCAGTCTGGTCTTCCCTGGGTGTGTTACATTGACAGATTGCAGTCAGTCTGCTCTTCCCTGGGTGTGTTACGTTGACAGAGTGGGGTCAGTCTGCTCTTCCCTGGGTCTGTTACACTGACTGAGTGGGGTCAGTCTGTTCCTCCCTGAGTGTGTTACATTGACAGAGTGAGGTCAGTCTGCTATTCACTGGGTGAGGTAATTGACCGAGTGAGTTCAGTGTGCCCTTCCCTGGGTGTGTTACATTGACAGTGTGGGTTCAGTCTGTTTTTTTTTACCTGGGTGGGTTACATTGACAGAGTGGGGTCAGTCTGGTCTTCCCTGGGTGTGTTACAATGACAGAGTGGGGTCAGTCTGCTCTTCGCTGGTTGTGATTCATTGACTGAGTGGGGTCAGTGTGTTCTTCCCTGGGTGTGTTACATTGACAGAGTGAGGTCAGTCTGATCTTCCCTGGGTGGGTTACATTGACAGAGTGGTGTCAGTCTGGTCTTCCCTGGGTGGGTTACAATGACAGTGTCGGGTCAGTCTGCTCTTCCATGGGTGTGTTACATTGACAGAATGGGGTCAGTCTGCTCTTCCCTGGGTGTGTTAAATTGACAGAGTAGGGTCAGTCTGCTCTTCCCTGGGTGTGTTACATTGACAGTATGATGTCAGTCTGATCTTCCCTGGCTGTGTTACATTGACAGAGTGGGGTCTGTCGATTCTTCCCTGGGTGTGTTACTTTGATAGAGTGTGGTCAGTCTGCTCTTACCTGGGTGTGTTACATTGACAGATTGCGGTCAGTCTGCTCTTCCCTGGGTATGTTACATTGACAGAGTGGGGTCAGTCTGATCTTCCCTGGGTGTGTTACATTGACAGAGTGGGGTCAGTCTGATCTTCCCTGGGTGTGATACAATGACAGAGTGTGGTCAGTCTGCTCTTCTATGGGTGTGTTACATTGACAGAGTGGGGTCAGTCTGCTCTTCCCTGGGTGTGTTACATTGACAGTGTGGGGTCAGTCTGTTCTTCCCTGGGTGGGTTACATTGACAGAGTGGGGTCAGTCTGGTCTTCCCTGGGTGGGTTACAATGACAGAGTGGGTCAGTCTGCTCTTCCCTGGGTGTGTTACATTGACAGAGTGGGGTCAGTCTGTTCTTCCCTGTGTGGGTTACATTGACAGAGTTGGGTCAGTCTGGTCTTCCCTGTGTGTGTTATATTGACAGAGTGGGGTCAGTCTGCTCTTCCCTGGGTGTGTTACATTGACAGTGTGGGATCAGTCTGGTCTTCCCTGTGTGTGTTACATTGACAGAATGGGGTCAGTCTGGTCTTCCCTGGGTTGGTTACATTGACAGAGTGGGGTCAGTCTGGTCTTCCCTGGTTGTGTTACGTTGACAGTGTGGGGTCAGTCTGCTCTTCCCTGAGTGTGTTACACTGACAGAGTGGGGTCAGTCTGCTCTTCCATGGGTGTGTTACACTGACATTGTGGGGTCAGTCTGGTCTTCCCTGGGTGTGTTACATTGACAGAGTGGGGTCAGTCTGGTCTTCCCTGGGTGTGTTACATTGACAGAGTGGGGTCAGTCTGTTCTTCCCTGAGTGTGTTACATTGACAGAGTGAGGTCAGTCTGCTATTCACTGGGTGTGGTAATTGACCGAGTGAGGTCAGTGTGCTCTTCCCTGGGTGTGTTACATTGACAGTGTGGGTTCAGTCTGTTTTTTTTTACCTGGGTGGGTTACATTGACAGAGTGGGGTCAGTCTGGTCTTCCCTGGGTGTGTTACAATGACAGAGTGGGGTCAGTCTGCTCTTCGCTGGTTGTGATTCATTGACTGAGTGGGGTCAGTGTGTTCTTCCCTGGGTGTGTTACATTGACAGAGTGAGGTCAGTCTGATCTTCCCTGGGTGGGTTACATTGACAGAGTGGGGTCAGTCTGGTCTTCCCTGGGTGTGTTACATTGACAGAGTGAGGTCAGTCTGATCTTC
Organism: Chiloscyllium punctatum; assembly: GCF_047496795.1. Lineage (NCBI taxonomy): Eukaryota > Metazoa > Chordata > Chondrichthyes > Orectolobiformes > Hemiscylliidae > Chiloscyllium > Chiloscyllium punctatum. The sequence continues at coordinate 54,512,837 of NC_092788.1, read as the reverse complement.
CCTGGGTGGGTTACATTGACAGAGTGGGGTCAGTCTGGTCTTCCCTGGTTGTGTTACATTGACAGATTGCAGTCAGTCTGCTCTTCCCTGGGTGTGTTACATTGACAGAGTGGGGTCAGTCTGCTCTTCCCTGGGTGGGTTACATTGACAGAGTGAGGTCAGTCTGATCTTCCCTGGGTGGGTTACATTGACAGAGTGGTGTCAGTCTGGTCTTCCCTGGGTGGGTTACAATGACAGTGTCGGGTCAGTCTGCTCTTCCATGGGTGTGTTACATTGACAGTGTGATGTCAGTCTGCTCTTCCCTGGGTCTGTTACATTGACAGTGTGGGGTCAGTCTGATCTTCCCTGGCTGTGTTACGTTGACAGAGTGGGGTCTGTCTATTCTTCCCTGGGTGTGTTACTTTGATAGAGTGTGGTCAGTCTGCTCGTACCTGGGTGTGTTACATTGACAGTGTGCGGTCAGTCTGCTCTTCCCTGGGTATGTTACATTGACAGAGTGGGGTCAGTCTGCTCTTGCCTGGGTGTGTTACACTGACAGAGTGGGGTCAGTCTGCTGTTCACTGGGTGTGGTTCATTGCCAAAGTGTGGTCAGTCTGCTCTTCGCTGGGTGTGTTACATTGACTGAGTGGGGTCGTACTGCTCTTCCCTGGGTGTGTTACATTGACAGAGTGGGGTCAGTCTTGTCTTCCCTGGGTGTGTTACATTGACAGAGTGTGGTCAGTCTGGTCTTCCCTGGTTGTTTTACATTGACAGAGTGGGGTCAGTCTGCTCTTCCCTGGGTGTGTTACATTGACAGAGTGGGGTCAGTCTGCTCTTCCCTGGGTGTGTTACTTTGACATTGTGGGGTTAGTCTGGTATTCCCTGGGTGTGTTACATTGACAGAGTGGGGTCAGTCTGGTCTTCCCTGGGTGTGTTACATTGACAGATTGTAGTCAGTCTGCTCTTCCCTGGGTGTGTTACATTGACAGAGTGGGGTCAGTCTGCTCTTCCCTGGGTGTGTTACACTGACAGAGTGGGGTCAGTCTGTTCTTCCCTGAGTGTGTTACATTGACAGAGTGAGGTCAATCTGCTATTCACTGGGTGTGGTAATTGAATGAGTGAGGTCAGTGTGCGCTTCCCTGGGTGTGTTACATTGACAGTGTGAGTTCAGTCTGTTTTTTTTTTACCTGGGTGGGTTACATTGACAGAGTGGGGTCAGTCTTGTCTTCCCTGGGTGTGTTACATTGACAGAGTGTGGTCAGTCTGGTCTTCCCTGGTTGTTTTACATTGACAGAGTGGGGTCAGTCTGCTCTTCCCTGGGTGTGTTACATTGACAGAGTGGGGTCAGTCTGCTCTTCCCTGGGTGTGTTACTTTGACATTGTGGGGTTAGTCTGGTCTTCCCTGGGTGTGTTACATTGACAGAGTGGGGTCAGTCTGGTCTTCCCTGGGTGTGTTACATTGACAGATTGCAGTCAGTCAGCTCTTCCCTGGGTGTGTTACATTGACAGAGTGGGGTCAGTCTGCTCTTCCCTGGGTGTGTTACACTGACAGAGTGGGGTCAGTCTGTTCTTCCCTGAGTGTGTTACATTGACAGAGTGAGGTCAATCTGCTATTCACTGGGTGTGGTAATTGACTGAGTGAGGTCAGTGTGCGCTTCCCTGGGTGTGTTACATTGACAGTGTGGGTTCAGTCTGTTTTTTTTTTACCTGGGTGGGTTACATTGACAGAGTGGGGTCAGTCTGGTCTTCCCTGGGTGGGTTACAATGACAGAGTGGAGTCAGTCTGCTCTTCACTGGTTGTGATTCATTGACTGAGTGGGGTCAGTGTGTTCTTCCCTGGGTTGGTTACATTGACAGAGTGGGTCCAGTCTGTTCTTCCCTGGTTGTGTTACACTGACAGAGTGGGGTCATTCTGTTCTTCCCTGAGTGTGTTACATTGACAGAGTGAGGTCAGTCTGCTATTCACTGGGTGTGGTAATTGACCGAGTGAGGTCAGTGTGTTCTTCCCTGGTTGTGTTACACTGACAGAGTGGGGTCAGTCTGTTCTTCCCTGAGTGTGTTACACTGACAGAGTGGGGTCAGTCTGTTCTTCCCTGGGTCTGTTACATTGACAGAGTGGGGTCAGTCTGTTCCTCCCTGAGTGTGTTACATTGACAGAGTGAGGTCAATCTGCTATTCACTGGGTGTGGTAATTGACTGAGTGAGGTCAGTGTGCGCTTCCCTGGGTGTGTTACATTGACAGTGTGGGTTCAGTCTGTTTTTTTTTTACCTGGGTGGGTTACATTGACAGAGTGGGGTCAGTCTGGTCTTCCCTGGGTGGGTTACAATGACAGAGTGGAGTCAGTCTGCTCTTCACTGGTTGTGATTCATTGACTGAGTGGGGTCAGTGTGTTCTTCCCTGGGTTGGTTACATTGACAGAGTGGGTCCAGTCTGTTCTTCCCTGGTTGTGTTACACTGACAGAGTGGGGTCATTCTGTTCTTCCCTGAGTGTGTTACATTGACAGAGTGAGGTCAGTCTGCTATTCACTGGGTGTGGTAATTGACCGAGTGAGGTCAGTGTGTTCTTCCCTGGTTGTGTTACACTGACATTGTGGGGTCTGTGTGTTCTTCCCTGGGTGGGTTACAATGACAGTGTGGGGTCAGTCTACTCTTCCATGGGTGTGTTACATTGACAGAATGGGGTCAGTCTGCTCTTCCCTGGGTGTGTTACATTGACAGAGTGGGGTCAGTCTGCTCTTCCCTGGGTGTGTTACATTGACAGAGTGGGGTCAGTCTGATCTTCCCTGGCTGTGTTACATTGACAGAGTGGGGTCTGTCTATTCTTCCCTGCGTGTGTTACTTTGATAGAGTGTGGTCAGTCTGCTCTTACCTGGGTGTGTTACATTGACAGATTGCGGTCAGTCTGCTCTTCCCTGGGGATGTTACATTGACAGAGTGGTGTCAGTCTGCTCTTCCCTGGGTGTGTTACACTGACAGAGTCGGGTCAGTCTACTGTTCACTGGGTGTGGTTCATTGACAGAGTGTGGTCAGTCTGCTCTTCCCTGGGTGTGTTACATTGACTGAGTGGGGTCGTACTGCTCTTCCCTGGGTGTGTTACATTGACAAAGTGGGGTCAGTCTTGTCTTCCCTGGGTGTGTTACATTGACAGAGTGTGGTCAGTCTGCTGTTTCCTGGGTGTGTTACATTGACAGAGTGTGGTCAGTCTGCTCTTCCCTGTGTGTGTTACATTGACAGAGTGGGGTCAGTCTGGTCTTCCCTGGTGGGTTACAATGACAGACTGGGTCAGTCTGTTCTTCCCTGGGTGTGTTACATTGACAGAGTGAGGTCAGTCTGCCCTGCCCTGGGTGGGTTACATTGACAGAGTGGGGTCAGTCATGTCTTCCCTGGTTGTGTTACATTGATAGAGTCGGGTCAGTCTGCTCTTCCTTGTGTGTGTTACATTGACAGAGTTGGGTCAGTCTGCTCTTCCCTGGGTGTGTTACACTGACAGAGTGGGGTCAGTCTGTTCTTCCCTGAGTGTGTTACATTGACAGAGTGAGGTCAGTCTGCTATTCACTGGGTGTGGTAATTGACCGAGTGAGGTCAGTCTGCTCTTCCCTGGGTGTGTTACATTGACAGAGTGGGGTCAGTCTGCTCTTCCCTCGCTGTGTTACATTGACAGTGTGGGGTCAGTCTGTTCTTCCCTGGGTGGGTTACATTGACAGAGTGGGGTCAGTCTGGTCTTCCCTGGGTGGGTTACAATGACAGAGTGGGTCAGTCTGCTCTTCCCTGGGCGTGTTACATTCACAGAGTGGGGTCAGTCTGTTCTTCCCTGTGTGGGTTACAATGACAGAGTTGGGTCAGTCTGGTCTTCCCTGGTTGTGTTACATTGACAGAGTGGGGTCAGTCTGCTCTTCCCTGGGTGTGTTACATTGACAGAGTGGGGTCAGTCTGCTCTTCCCTGGGTATGTTACATTGACAGTGTGGGATCAGTCTGGTCTTCCCTGTGTGTGTTACATTGACAGAGTGGGGTCAGTCTGGTCTTCCCTGGGTTGGTTACATTGACAGAGTGGGGTCAGTCTGCTCTTCCCTGGTTGTGTTACATTGACAGAGTGGGGTCAGTCTGCTCTTCCCTGAGTGTGTTACACTGACAGAGTGGGGTCAGTCTGCTCTTCCCTGGGTGTGTTACATTGACATTGTGGGGTCAGTGTGCTCTTCCCTGGGTGTGTTACATTGACAGAGTGGGGTCTGTCTGGTCTTCCCTGGGTGGGTTACAATGACAGAGTGGGGTCAGTCTGCTCTTCGCTGGTTGTGATTCATTGACTGAGTGGGGTCAGTGTGTTCTTCCCTGGGTGTGTTACATTGACAGAGTGAGGTCAGTCTGATCTTCCCTGGGTGGGTTACATTGACAGAGTGGTGTCAGTCTGGTCTTCCCTGGGTGGGTTACAATGACAGTGTCGGGTCAGTCTGCTCTTCCATGGGTGTGTTACATTGACAGAATGGGGTCAGTCTGCTCTTCCCTGGGTGTGTTAAATTGACAGAGTAGGGTCAGTCTGCTCTTCCCTGGGTATGTTACATTGACAGAGTGTGGTCAGTCTGCTCTTCCCTGGGTGTGTTACATTGACTGAGTGGGGTCGTACTGCTCTTCCCTGGGTGTGTTACATTGACAGAGTGTGGTCAGTCTTGTCTTCCCTGGGTGTGTTACATTGACAGAGTGTGGTCAGTCTGGTCTTCCCTGGTTGTGTTACATTGACAGAGTGGGGTCAGTCTGCTCTTCCCTGAGTGTGTTACACTGACAGAGTGGGGTCAGTCTGCTCTTCCCTGGGTGTGTTACTTTGACATTGTGGGGTTAGTCTGGTCTTCCCTGGGTGTGTTACATTGACAGAGTGGGGTCAGTCTGGTCTTCCCTGGGTGTGTTACATTGACAGATTGCAGTCAGTCTGCTCTTCCCTGGGTGTGTTACATTGACAGAGTGGGGTCAGTCTGCTCTTCCCTGGGTGTGTTACACTGACAGAGTGGGGTCAGTCTGTTCTTCCCTGAGTGTGTTACATTGACAGAGTGAGGTCAGTCTGCTATTCACTGGGTGTGGTAATTGACCGAGTGAGGTCAGTGTGCTCTTCCCTGGGTGTGTTACATTGACAGTGTGGGTTCAGTCTGTTTTTTTTTACCTGGGTGGGTTACATTGACAGAGTGGGGTCAGTCTGGTCTTCCCTGGGTTGGTTACAATGACAGAGTGGAGTCAGTCTGCTCTTCACTGGTTGTGATTCATTGACTGAGTGGGGTCAGTGTGTTCTTCCCTGGGTGTGTTACATTGACAGATTGCAGTCAGTCAGCTCTTCCCTGGGTGTGTTACATTGACAGAGTGGGGTCAGTCTGCTCTTCCCTGGGTGTGTTACACTGACAGAGTGGGGTCAGTCTGTTCTTCCCTGAGTGTGTTACATTGACAGAGTGAGGTCAATCTGCTATTCACTGGGTGTGGTAATTGACTGAGTGAGGTCAGTGTGCGCTTCCCTGGGTGTGTTACATTGACAGTGTGGGTTCAGTCTGTTTTTTTTTTACCTGGGTGGGTTACATTGACAGAGTGGGGTCAGTCTGCTCTTCCCTGGGTGTGTTACACTGACAGAGTGGGGTCAGTCTGTTCTTCCCTGAGTGTGTTACATTGACAGAGTGAGGTCAATCTGCTATTCACTGGGTGTGGTAATTGACTGAGTGAGGTCAGTGTGCGCTTCCCTGGGTGTGTTACATTGACAGTGTGGGTTCAGTCTGTTTTTTTTTTACCTGGGTGGGTTACATTGACAGAGTGGGGTCAGTCTGGTCTTCCCTGGGTGGGTTACAATGACAGAGTGGAGTCAGTCTGCTCTTCACTGGTTGTGATTCATTGACTGAGTGGGGTCAGTGTGTTCTTCCCTGGGTTGGTTACATTGACAGAGTGGGTCCAGTCTGTTCTTCCCTGGTTGTGTTACATTGACAGAGTGGGGTCAGTCTGGTCTTCCCTGGGTGGGTTACAATGACAGACTGGGTCAGTCTGTTCTTCCCTGGGTGTGTTACATTGACAGAGTGAGGTCAGTCTGCCCTGCCCTGGGTGGGTTACATTGACAGAGTGGGGTCAGTCATGTCTTCCCTGGTTGTGTTACATTGATAGAGTCGGGTCAGTCTGCTCTTCCTTGTGTGTGTTACATTGACAGAGTTGGGTCAGAATGCTCTTCCCTGGGTGTGTTACACTGACAGAGTGGGGTCAGTCTGTTCTTCCCTGAGTGTGTTACATTGACAGAGTGAGGTCAGTCTGCTATTCACTGGGTGTGGTAATTGACCGAGTGAGGTCAGTCTGCTCTTCCCTGGGTGTGTTACATTGACAGAGTGGGGTCAGTCTGCTCTTCCCTCGCTGTGTTACATTGACAGTGTGGGGTCAGTCTGTTCTTCCCTGGGTGGGTTACATTGACAGAGTGGGGTCAGTCTGGTCTTCCCTGGGTGGGTTACAATGACAGAGTGGGTCAGTCTGCTCTTCCCTGGGCGTGTTACATTGACAGAGTGGGGTCAGTCTGTTCTTCCCTGTGTGGGTTACAATGACAGAGTTGGGTCAGTCTGGTCTTCCCTGGTTGTGTTACATTGACAGAGTGGGGTCAGTCTGCTCTTCCCTGGGTGTGTTACATTGACAGAGTGGGGTCAGTCTGCTCTTCCCTGGGTATGTTACATTGACAGTGTGGGATCAGTCTGGTCTTCCCTGTGTGTGTTACATTGACAGAGTGGGGTCAGTCTGGTCTTCCCTGGGTTGGTTACATTGACAGAGTGGGGTCAGTCTGCTCTTCCCTGGTTGTGTTACATTGACAGAGTGGGGTCAGTCTGCTCTTCCCTGAGTGTGTTACACTGACAGAGTGGGGTCAGTCTGCTCTTCCCTGGGTGTGTTACATTGACATTGTGGGGTCAGTGTGCTCTTCCCTGGGTGTGTTACATTGACAAAGTGGGGTCTGTCTGGTCTTCCCTGGGTGGGTTACAATGACAGAGTGGGGTCAGTCTGCTCTTCGCTGGTTGTGATTCATTGACTGAGTGGGGTCAGTGTGTTCTTCCCTGGGTGTGTTACATTGACAGAGTGAGGTCAGTCTGATCTTCCCTGGGTGGGTTACATTGACAGAGTGGTGTCAGTCTGGTCTTCCCTGGGTGGGTTACAATGACAGTGTCGGGTCAGTCTGCTCTTCCATGGGTGTGTTACATTGACAGAATGGGGTCAGTCTGCTCTTCCCTGGGTGTGTTAAATTGACAGAGTAGGGTCAGTCTGCTCTTCCCTGGGTATGTTACATTGACAGAGTGGGGTCAGTCTGCTGTTCACTGGGTGTGGTTCATTGACAGAGTGTGGTCAGTCTGCTCTTCCCTGGGTGTGTTACATTGACTGAGTGGGGTCGTACTGCTCTTCCCTGGGTGTGTTACATTGACAGAGTGTGGTCAGTCTTGTCTTCCCTGGGTGTGTTACATTGACAGAGTGTGGTCAGTCTGGTCTTCCCTGGTTGTGTTACATTGACAGAGTGGGGTCAGTCTGCTCTTCCCTGAGTGTGTTACACTGACAGAGTGGGGTCAGTCTGCTCTTCCCTGGGTGTGTTACTTTGACATTGTGGGGTTAGTCTGGTCTTCCCTGGGTGTGTTACATTGACAGAGTGGGGTCAGTCTGGTCCTCCCTGGGTGTGTTACATTGACAGATTGCAGTCAGTCTGCTCTTCCCTGGGTGTGTTACATTGACAGAGTGGGGTCAGTCTGCTCTTCCCTGGGTGTGTTACACTGACAGAGTGGGGTCAGTCTGTTCTTCCCTGAGTGTGTTACATTGACAGAGTGAGGTCAGTCTGCTATTCACTGGGTGTGGTAATTGATCGAGTGAGGTCAGTGTGCTCTTCCCTGGGTGTGTTACATTGACAGTGTGGGTTCAGTCTGGTTTTTTTTACCTGGGTGGGTTACATTGACAGAGTGGGGTCAGTCTGGTCTTCCCTGGGTTGGTTACAATGACAGAGTTGAGTCAGTCTGCTCTTCACTGGTTGTGATTCATTGACTGAGTGGGGTCAGTGTGTTCTTCCCTGGGTGTGTTACATTGACAGAGTGAGGTCAGTCTGATCTTCCCTGGGTGGGTTACATTGACAGAGTGAGGTCAATCTGCTATTCACTGGGTGTGGTAATTGACTGAGTGAGGTCAGTGTGCGCTTCCCTGGGTGTGTTACATTGACAGTGTGGGTTCAGTCTGTTTTTTTTTTACCTGGGTGGGTTACATTGACAGAGTGGGGTCAGTCTGGTCTTCCCTGGGTGGGTTACAATGACAGAGTGGAGTCAGTCTGCTCTTCACTGGTTGTGATTCATTGACTGAGTGGGGTCAGTGTGTTCTTCCCTGGGTTGGTTACATTGACAGAGTGGGTCCAGTCTGTTCTTCCCTGGTTGTGTTACACTGACAGAGTGGGGTCATTCTGTTCTTCCCTGAGTGTGTTACATTGACAGAGTGAGGTCAGTCTGCTATTCACTGGGTGTGGTAATTGACCGAGTGAGGTCAGTGTGTTCTTCCCTGGTTGTGTTACACTGACAGAGTGGGGTCAGTCTGTTCTTCCCTGAGTGTGTTACACTGACAGAGTGGGGTCAGTCTGTTCTTCCCTGGGTCTGTTACATTGACAGAGTGGGATCAGTCTGTTCCTCCCTGAGTGTGTTACATTGACAGAGTGAGGTCAATCTGCTATTCACTGGGTGTGGTAATTGACTGAGTGAGGTCAGTGTGCGCTTCCCTGGGTGTGTTACATTGACAGTGTGGGTTCAGTCTGTTTTTTTTTTACCTGGGTGGGTTACATTGACAGAGTGGGGTCAGTCTGGTCTTCCCTGGGTGGGTTACAATGACAGAGTGGAGTCAGTCTGCTCTTCACTGGTTGTGATTCATTGACTGAGTGGGGTCAGTGTGTTCTTCCCTGGGTTGGTTACATTGACAGAGTGGGTCCAGTCTGTTCTTCCCTGGTTGTGTTACACTGACAGAGTGGGGTCATTCTGTTCTTCCCTGAGTGTGTTACATTGACAGAGTGAGGTCAGTCTGCTATTCACTGGGTGTGGTAATTGACCGAGTGAGGTCAGTGTGTTCTTCCCTGGTTGTGTTACACTGACAGAGTGGGGTCAGTCTGTTCTTCCCTGAGTGTGTTACACTGACAGAGTGGGGTCAGTCTGTTCTTCCCTGGGTCTGTTACATTGACAGAGTGGGGTCAGTCTGTTCCTCCCTGAGTGTGTTACATTGACAGAGTGGGGTCAGTGTGTTCTTCCCTGGGTGTGTTACATTGACAGAGTCAGGTCAGTCTGATCTTCCCTGGGTGGGTTACATTGACAGAGTGGGGTCAGTCTGCTCTTCGCTGGGTGTGTTACATTGACAGTGTGGGGTCAGTCTGGTCTTCACTGTGTGTGTTACATTGACAGAGTGGGTTCAGTCTGGTCTTCCCTGGGTTGGTTACATTGACAGAGTGGGGTCAGTCTGGTTTTGCCTGGTTGTGTTACACTGAAAGAGTGGGGTCAGTCTGCTCTTCCCTGGGTGTGTTACTTTGACATTGTGGGGTCTGTGTGTTCTTCCCTGGGTGGGTTACAATGACAGTGTGGGGTCAGTCTACTCTTCCATGGGTGTGTTACATTGACAGAATGGGGTCAGTCTGCTCTTCCCTGGGTGTGTTACATTGACAGAGTGGGGTCAGTCTGCTCTTCCCTGGGTGTGTTACATTGACAGAGTGGGGTCAGTCTGATCTTCCCTGGCTGTGTTACATTGACAGAGTGGGGTCTGTCTATTCTTCCCTGGGTGTGTTACTTTGATAGAGTGTGGTCAGTCTGCTCTTACCTGGGTGTGTTACATTGACAGATTGCGGTCAGTCTGCTCTTCCCTGGGGATGTTACATTGACAGAGTGGGGTCAGTCTGCTCTTCCCTGGGTGTGTTACACTGACAGAGTCGGGTCAAACTACTGTTCACTGGGTGTGGTTCATTGACAGAGTGTGGTCAGTCTGCTCTTCCCTGGGTGTGTTACATTGACTGAGTGGGGTCGTACTGCTCTTCCCTGGGTGTGTTACATTGACAAAGTGGGGTCAGTCTTGTCTTCCCTGGGTGTGTTACATTGACAGAGTGTGGTCAGTCTGCTGTTTCCTGGGTGTGTTACATTGACAGAGTGTGGTCAGTCTGCTCTTCCCTGTGTGTGTTACATTGACAGAGTGGGGTCAGTCTGGTCTTCCCTGGGTGGGTTACAATGACAGACTGGGTCAGTCTGTTCTTCCCTGGGTGGGTTACAATGACAGAGTGGAGTCAGTCTGCTCTTCACTGGTTGTGATTCATTGACTGAGTGGGGTCAGTGTGTTCTTCCCTGGGTGTGTTACATTGACAGAGTGAGGTCAGTCTGATCTTCCCTGGGTGGGTTACATTGACAGAGTGGGGTCAGTCTGCTCTTCCCTGGGTGTGTTACATTGACAGTGTGGGGTCTGTCTGCTCTTCCCTGGGTGTGTTACATTGACAGAGTGGGTTCAGTCTGGTCTTCCCTGGTTTGGTTACATTGACAGAGTGGGGTCAGTCTGGTCTTCCCTGAGTGTGTTACACTGACAGAGTGGGGTCAGTCTGCTCTTCCATGGGTGTGTTACATTGACAGAATGGGGTCAGTCTGCTCTTCCCTGGGTGTGTTACATTGACAGAGTGGGGTCAGTCTGATCTTCCCTGGGTGTGTTACATTGACAGATTGCGGTCAGTCTGCTCTTCCCTGGGGATGTTACATTGACAGAGTGGTGTCAGTCTGCTCTTCCCTGGGTGTGTTACACTGACAGAGTCGGGTCAGTCTACTGTTCACTGGGTGTGGTTCATTGACAGAGTGTGGTCAGTCTGCTCTTCCCTGGGTCTGTTACATTGACTGAGTGGAGTCGTACTGCTCTTCCCTGGGTGTGTTACATTGACAAAGTGGGGTCAGAATTGTCTTCCCTGGGTGTGTTACATTGACAGAGTGTGGTCAGTCTGCTGTTTCCTGGGTGTATTACATTGACAGAGTGTGGTCAGTCTGCTCTTCCCTGTGTGTGTTACATTGACAGAGTGGGGTCAGTCTGGTCTTCCCTGGGTGGGTTACAATGACAGACTGGGTCAGTCTGTTCTTCCCTGGGTGTGTTACATTGACAGAGTGAGGTCAGTCTGCCCTGCCCTGGGTGGGTTACATTGACAGAGTGGGGTCAGTCTGGTCTTCCCGGGTTGTGTTACATTGATAGAGTCGGGTCAGTCTGCTCTTCCTTGTGTGTGTTACATTGACAGAGTTGGGTCAGTCTGCTCTTCCCTGGGTGTGTTACACTGACAGAGTGGGGTCAGTCTGTTCTTCCCTGAGTGTGTTACATTGACAGAGTGAGGTCAGTCTGCTATTCACTGGGTGTGGTAATTGACCGAGTGAGGTCAGTCTGCTCTTCCCTTGGTGTGTTACATTGACAGAGTGGGGTCAGTCTGCTCTTCCCTCCCTGTGTAACATTGACAGTGTGGGGTCAGTCTGTTCTTCCCTGGGTGGGTTACATTGACAGAGTGGGGTCAGTCTGGTCTTCCCTGGGTGGGTTACAATGACAGAGTGGGTCAGTCTGCTCTTCCCTGGGCGTGTTACATTGACAGAGTGGGGTCAGTCTGTTCTTCCCTGTGTGGGATACAATGACAGAGTTGGGTCAGTCTGGTCTTCCCTGGTTGTGTTACATTGACAGAGTGGGGTCAGTCTGCTCTTCCCTGGGTGTGTTACATTGACAGAGTGGGGTCAGTCTGCTCTTCCCTGGGTATGTTACATTGACAGTGTGGGATCAGTCTGGTCTTCCCTGTGTGTGTTACATTGACAGAGTGGGGTCAGTCTGGTCTTCCCTGGGTTGGTTACATTGACAGAGTGGGGTCAGTCTGCTCTTCCCTGGTTGTGTTACATTGACAGAGTGGGGTCAGTCTGCTCTTCCCTGAGTGTGTTACACTGACAGAGTGGGGTCAGTCTGCTCTTCCCTGGGTGTGTTACATTGACATTGTGGGGTCAGTGTGCTCTTCCCTGGGTGTGTTACATTGACAGAGTGGGGTCTGTCTGGTCTTCCCTGGGTGGGTTACAATGACAGAGTGGGGTCAGTCTGCTCTTCGCTGGTTGTGATTCATTGACTGAGTGGGGTCAGTGTGTTCTTCCCTGGGTGTGTTACATTGACAGAGTGAGGTCAGTCTGATCTTCCCTGGGTGGGTTACATTGACAGAGTGGTGTCAGTCTGGTCTTCCCTGGGTGGGTTACAATGACAGTGTCGGGTCAGTCTGCTCTTCCATGGGTGTGTTACATTGACAGAATGGGGTCAGACTGCTCTTCCCTGGGTGTGTTAAATTGACAGAGTAGGGTCAGTCTGCTCTTCCCTGGGTATGTTACATTGACAGAGTGGGGTCAGTCTGCTGTTCACTGGGTGTGGTTCATTGACAGAGTGTGGTCAGTCTGCTCTTCCCTGGGTGTGTTACATTGACTGAGTGGGGTCGTACTGCTCTTCCCTGGGTGTGTTACATTGACAGAGTGGGGTCAGTCTTGTCTTCCCTGGGTGTGTTACATTGACAGAGTGGGGTCAGTCTGCTCTTCGCTGGTTGTGATTCATTGACTGAGTGGGGTCAGTGTGTTCTTCCCTGGGTGTGTTACATTTACAGAGTGAGGTCGTACTGCTCTTCCCTGAGTGTGTTACACTGACAGAGTGGGGTCAGTCTGCTCTTCCCTGGGTGTGTTACTTTGACATTGTGGGGTTAGTCTGGTCTTCCCTGGGTGTGTTACATTGACAGAGTGGGGTCAGTCTGGTTTTTATCTGGGTGTGTTACATTGACAGATTGCAGTCCGTCTGCTCTTCCCTGGGTGTGTTACATTGACAGAGTGGGGTCAGTCTGCTCGTCCCTGGGTGTGTTACACTGACAGAGTGGGGTCAGTCTGTTCTTCCCTGAGTGTGTTACATTGACAGAGTGAGGTCAGTCTGCTATTCACTGGGTGTGGTAATTGACCGAGTGAGGTCAGTGTGCTCTTCCCTGGGTGTGTTACATTGACAGTGTGGGTTCAGTCTGTTTTTTTTTACCTGGGTGGGTTACATTGACAGAGTGGGGTCAGTCTGGTCTTCCCTGGGTTGGTTACAATGACAGAGTGGAGTCAGTCTGCTCTTCACTGGTTGTGATTCATTGACTGAGTGGGGTCAGTGTGTTCTTCCCTGGGTGTGTTACATTGACAGAGTGAGGTCAGTCTGATCTTCCCTGGGTGGGTTACATTGACAGAGTGGGGTCAGTCTGCTGTTCCCTGGGTGTGTTACATTGACAGTGTGGGGTCTGTCTGCTCTTCCCTGGGTGGGTTACAATGACAGACTGGGTCAGTCTGTTCTTCCCTGGGTGTGTTACATTGACAGAGTGAGGTCAGTCTGCCCTGCCCTGGGTGGGTTACATTGACAGAGTGGGGTCAGTCTGGTCTTCCCGGGTTGTGTTACATTGATAGAGTCGGGTCAGTCTGCTCTTCCTTGTGTGTGTTACATTGACAGAGTTGGGTCAGTCTGCTCTTCCCTGGGTGTGTTACACTGACAGAGTGGGGTCAGTCTGTTCTTCCCTGAGTGTGTTACATTGACAGAGTGAGGTCAGTCTGGTATTCACTGGGTGTGGTAATTGACCGAGTGAGGTCAGTCTGCTCTTCCCTGGGTGTGTTACATTGACAGAGTGGGGTCAGTCTGCTCTTCCCTCGCTGTGTTACATTGACAGTGTGGGGTCAGTCTGTTCTTCCCTGGGTGGGTTACATTGACAGAGTGGGGTCAGTCTGGTCTTCCCTGGGTGGGTTACAATGACAGAGTGGGTCAGTCTGCTCTTCCCTGGGCGTGTTACATTGACAGAGTGGGGTCAGTCTGTTCTTCCCTGTGTGGGTTACAATGACAGAGTTGGGTCAGTCTGGTCTTCCCTGGTTGTGTTACATTGACAGAGTGGGGTCAGTCTGCTCTTCCCTGGGTGTGTTACATTGACAGAGTGGGGTCAGTCTGCTCTTCCCTGGGTATGTTACATTGACAGTGTGGGATCAGTCTGGTCTTCCCTGTGTGTGTTACATTGACAGAGTGGGGTCAGTCTGGTCTTCCCTGGGTTGGTTACATTGACAGAGTGGGGTCAGTCTGCTCTTCCCTGGTTGTGTTACATTGACAGAGTGGGGTCAGTCTGCTCTTCCCTGAGTGTGTTACACTGACAGAGTGGGGTCAGTCTGCTCTTCCCTGGGTGTGTTACATTGACATTGTGGGGTCAGTGTGCTCTTCCCTGGGTGTGTTACATTGACAGAGTGGGGTCTGTCTGGTCTTCCCTGGGTGGGTTACAATGACAGAGTGGGGTCAGTCTGCTCTTCGTTGGTTGTGATTCATTGACTGAGTGGGGTCAGTGTGTTCTTCCCTGGGTGTGTTACATTGACAGAGTGAGGTCAGTCTGATCTTCCCTGGGTGGGTTACATTGACAGAGTGGTGTCAGTCTGGTCTTCCCTGGGTGGGTTACAATGACAGTGTCGGGTCAGTCTGCTCTTCCATGGGTGTGTTACATTGACAGAATGGGGTCAGTCTGCTCTTCCCTGGGTGTGTTAAATTGACAGAGTAGGGTCAGTCTGCTCTTCCCTGGGTATGTTACATTGACAGAGTGGGGTCAGTCTGCTGTTCACTGGGTGTGGTTCATTGACAGAGTGTGGTCAGTCTGCTCTTCCCTGGGTGTGTTACATTGACTGAGTGGGGTCGTACTGCTCTTCCCTGGGTGTGTTACATTGACAGAGTGTGGTCAGTCTTGTCTTCCCTGGGTGTGTTACATTGACAGAGTGTGGTCAGTCTGGTCTTCCCTGGTTGTGTTACATTGACAGAGTGGGGTCAGTCTGCTCTTCCCTGAGTGTGTTACACTGACAGAGTGGGGTCAGTCTGCTCTTCCATGGGTGTGTTACTTTGACATTGTTGGGTTAGTCTGGTCTTCCCTGGGTGTGTTACATTGACAGAGTGGGGTCAGTCTGGTCTTCCCTGGGTGTGTTACATTGACAGATTGCAGTCAGTCTGCTCTTCCCTGGGTGTGTTACATTGACAGAGTGGGGTCAGTCTGCTCTTCCCTGGGTGTGTTACACTGACAGAGTGGGGTCAGTCTGTTCTTCCCTGAGTGTGTTACATTGACAGAGTGAGGTCAGTCTGCTATTCACTGGGTGTGGTAATTGACCGAGTGAGGTCAGTGTGCTCTTCCCTGGGTGTGTTACATTGACAGTGTGGGTTCAGTCTGTTTTTTTTTACCTGGGTGGGTTACATTGACAGAGTGGGGTCAGTCTGGTCTTCCCTGGGTTGGTTACAATGACAGAGGGGAGTCAGTCTGCTCTTCACTGGTTGTGATTCATTGACTGAGTGGGGTCAGTGTGTTCTTCCCTGGGTGTGTTACATTGACAGAGTGAGGTCAGTCTGATCTTCCCTGGGTGGGTTACATTGACAGAGTGGGGTCAGTCTGCTCTTCCCTGGGTGTGTTACATTGACAGTGTGGGGTCGGTCTGCTCTTCCCTGGGTGTGTTACATTGACAGAGTGGGTTCAGTCTGGTCTTCCCTGGTTTGGTTACATTGACAGAGTGGGGTCAGTCTGGTCTTCCCTGAGTGTGTTACACTGACAGAGTGGGGTCAGTCTGCTCTTCCATGGGTGTGTTACATTGACAGAATGGGGTCAGTCTGCTCTTCCCTGGGTGTGTTACATTGACAGAGTGGGGTCAGTCTGCTCTTCCCTGGGTGTGTTACATTGACAGAGTGGGGTCAGTCTGATCTTCCCTGGCTGTGTTACATTGACAGAGTGGGGTCTGTCTATTCTTCCCTGGGTGTGTTACTTTGATAGAGTGTGGTCAGTCTGCTCTTACCTGGGTGTGTTACATTGACAGATTGCGGTCAGTCTGCTCTTCCCTGGGGATGTTACATTGACAGAGTGGTGTCAGTCTGCTCTTCCCTGGGTGTGTTACACTGACAGAGTCGGGTCAGTCTACTGTTCACTGGGTGTGGTTCATTGACAGAGTGTGGTCAGTCTGCTCTTCCCTGGGTGTGTTACATTGACTGAGTGGAGTCGTACTGCTCTTCCCTGGGTGTGTTACATTGACAAAGTGGGGTCAGTCTTGTCTTCCCTGGGTGTGTTACATTGACAGAGTGTGGTCAGTCTGCTGTTTCCTGGGTGTATTACATTGACAGAGTGTGGTCAGTCTGCTCTTCCCTGTGTGTGTTACATTGACAGAGTGGGGTCAGTCTGGTCTTCCCTGGGTGGGTTACAATGACAGACTGGGTCAGTCTGTTCTTCCCTGGGTGTGTTACATTGACAGAGTGAGGTCAGTCTGCCCTGCCCTGGGTGGGTTACATTGACAGAGTGGGGTCAGTCATGTCTTCCCTGGTTGTGTTACATTGATAGAGTCGGGTCAGTCTGCTCTTCCTTGTGTGTGTTACATTGACAGAGTTGGGTCAGTCTGCTCTTCCCTGGGTGTGTTACACTGACAGAGTGGGGTCAGTCTGTTCTTCCCTGAGTGTGTTACATTGACAGAGTGAGGTCAGTCTGCTATTCACTGGGTGTGGTAATTGACCGAGTGAGGTCAGTCTGCTCTTCCCTGGGTGTGTTACATTGACAGAGTGGGGTCAGTCTGCTCTTCCCTCCCTGTGTAACATTGACAGTGTGGGGTCAGTCTGTTCTTCCCTGGGTGGGTTACATTGACAGAGTGGGGTCAGTCTGGTCTTCCCTGGGTGGGTTACAATGACAGAGTGGGTCAGTCTGCTCTTCCCTGGGCGTGTTACATTGACAGAGTGGGGTCAGTCTGTTCTTCCCTGTGTGGGTTACAATGACAGAGTTGGGTCAGTCTGGTCTTCCCTGGTTGTGTTACATTGACAGAGTGGGGTCAGTCAGCTCTTCCCTGGGTGTGTTACATTGACAGAGTGGGGTCAGTCTGCTCTTCCCTGGGTATGTTACATTGACAGTGTGGGATCAGTCTGGTCTTCCCTGTGTGTGTTACATTGACAGAGTGGGGTCAGTCTGGTCTTCCCTGGGTTGGTTACATTGACAGAGTGGGGTCAGTCTGCTCTTCCCTGGTTGTGTTACATTGACAGAGTGGGGTCAGTCTGCTCTTCCCTGAGTGTGTTACACTGACAGAGTGGGGTCAGTCTGCTCTTCCCTGGGTGTGTTACATTGACATTGTGGGGTCAGTGTGCTCTTCCCTGGGTGTGTTACATTGACAGAGTGGGGTCTGTCTGGTCTTCCCTGGGTGGGTTACAATGACAGAGTGGGGTCAGTCTGCTCTTCGCTGGTTGTGATTCATTGACTGAGTGGGGTCAGTGTGTTCTTCCCTGGGTGTGTTACATTGACAGAGTGAGGTCAGTCTGATCTTCCCTGGGTGGGTTACATTGACAGAGTGGTGTCAGTCTGGTCTTCCCTGGGTGGGTTACAATGACAGTGTCGGGTCAGTCTGCTCTTCCATGGGTGTGTTACATTGACAGAATGGGGTCAGACTGCTCTTCCCTGGGTGTGTTAAATTGACAGAGTAGGGTCAGTCTGCTCTTCCCTGGGTATGTTACATTGACAGAGTGGGGTCAGTCTGCTGTTCACTGGGTGTGGTTCATTGACAGAGTGTGGTCAGTCTGCTCTTCCCTGGGTGTGTTACATTGACTGAGTGGGGTCGTACTGCTCTTCCCTGGGTGTGTTACATTGACAGAGTGGGGTCAGTCTTGTCTTCCCTGGGTGTGTTACATTGACAGAGTGTGGTCAGTCTGGTCTTCCCTGGTTGTGTTACATTGACAGAGTGGGGTCAGTCTGCTCTTCCCTGAGTGTGTTACACTGACAGAGTGGGGTCAGTCTGCTCTTCCCTGGGTGTGTTACTTTGACATTGTGGGGTTAGTCTGGTCTTCCCTGGGTGTGTTACATTGACAGAGTGGGGTCAGTCTGGTCTTCCCTGGGTGTGTTACATTGACAGATTGCAGTCCGTCTGCTCTTCCCTGGGTGTGTTACATTGACAGAGTGGGGTCAGTCTGCTCGTCCCTGGGTGTGTTACACTGACAGAGTGGGGTCAGTCTGTTCTTCCCTGAGTGTGTTACATTGACAGAGTGAGGTCAGTCTGCTATTCACTGGGGGTGGTAATTGACCGAGTGAGGTCAGTGTGCTCTTCCCTGGGTGTGTTACATTGACAGTGTGGGTTCAGTCTGTTTTTTTTACCTGGGTGGGTTACATTGACAGAGTGGGGTCAGTCTGGTCTTCCCTGGGTTGGTTACAATGACAGAGTGGAGTCAGTCTGCTCTTCACTGGTTGTGATTCATTGACTGAGTGGGGTCAGTGTGTTCTTCCCTGGGTGTGTTACATTGACAGAGTGAGGTCAGTCTGATCTTCCCTGGGTGGGTTACATTGACAGAGTGGGGTCAGTCTGCTCTTCCCTGGGTGTGTTACATTGACAGTGTGGGGTCTGTCTGCTCTTCCCTGGGTGGGTTACAATGACAGACTGGGTCAGTCTGTTCTTCCCTGGGTGTGTTACATTGACAGAGTGAGGTCAGTCTGCCCTGCCCTGGGTGGGTTACATTGACAGAGTGGGGTCAGTCTGGTCTTCCCGGGTTGTGTTACATTGATAGAGTCGGGTCAGTCTGCTCTTCCTTGTGTGTGTTACATTGACAGAGTTGGGTCAGTCTGCTCTTCCCTGGGTGTGTTACACTGACAGAGTGGGGTCAGTCTGTTCTTCCCTGAGTGTGTTACATTGACAGAGTGAGGTCAGTCTGGTATTCACTGGGTGTGGTAATTGACCGAGTGAGGTCAGTCTGCTCTTCCCTGGGTGTGTTACATTGACAGAGTGGGGTCAGTCTGCTCTTCCCTCGCTGTGTTACATTGACAGTGTGGGGTCAGTCTGTTCTTCCCTGGGTGGGTTACATTGACAGAGTGGGGTCAGTCTGGTCTTCCCTGGGTGGGTTACAATGACAGAGTGGGTCAGTCTGCTCTTCCCTGGGCGTGTTACATTGACAGAGTGGGGTCAGTCTGTTCTTCCCTGTGTGGGTTACAATGACAGAGTTGGGTCAGTCTGGTCTTCCCTGGTTGTGTTACATTGACAGAGTGGGGTCAGTCTGCTCTTCCCTGGGTGTGTTACATTGACAGAGTGGGGTCAGTCTGCTCTTCCCTGGGTATGTTACATTGACAGTGTGGGATCAGTCTGGTCTTCCCTGTGTGTGTTACATTGACAGAGTGGGGTCAGTCTGGTCTTCCCTGGGTTGGTTACATTGACAGAGTGGGGTCAGTCTGCTCTTCCCTGGTTGTGTTACATTGACAGAGTGGGGTCAGTCTGCTCTTCCCTGAGTGTGTTACACTGACAGAGTGGGGTCAGTCTGCTCTTCCCTGGGTGTGTTACATTGACATTGTGGGGTCAGTGTGCTCTTCCCTGGGTGTGTTACATTGACAGAGTGGGGTCTGTCTGGTCTTCCCTGGGTGGGTTACAATGACAGAGTGGGGTCAGTCTGCTCTTCGCTGGTTGTGATTCATTGACTGAGTGGGGTCAGTGTGTTCTTCCCTGGGTGTGTTACATTGACAGAGTGAGGTCAGTCTGATCTTCCCTGGGTGGGTTACATTGACAGAGTGGTGTCAGTCTGGTCTTCCCTGGGTGGGTTACAATGACAGTGTCGGGTCAGTCTGCTCTTCCATGGGTGTGTTACATTGACAGAATGGGGTCAGTCTGCTCTTCCCTGGGTGTGTTAAATTGACAGAGTAGGGTCAGTCTGCTCTTCCCTGGGTATGTTACATTGACAGAGTGGGGTCAGTCTGCTGTTCACTGGGTGTGGTTCATTGACAGAGTGTGGTCAGTCTGCTCTTCCCTGGGTGTGTTACATTGACTGAGTGGGGTCGTACTGCTCTTCCCTGGGTGTGTTACATTGACAGAGTGGGGTCAGTCTTGTCTTCCCTGGGTGTGTTACATTGACAGAGTGTGGTCAGTCTGGTCTTCCCTGGTTGTGTTACATTGACAGAGTGGGGTCAGTCTGCTCTTCCCTGAGTGTGTTACACTGACAGAGTGGGGTCAGTCTGCTATTCACTGGGTGTGGTAATTGACCGAGTGAGGTCAGTGTGCTCTTCCCTGGGTGTGTTACATTGACAGTGTGGGTTCAGTCTGTTTTTTTTTACCTGGGTGGGTTACATTGACAGAGTGGGGTCAGTCTGGTCTTCCCTGGGTTGGTTACAATGACAGAGTGGAGTCAGTCTGCTCTTCACTGGTTGTGATTCATTGACTGAGTGGGGTCAGTGTGTTCTTCCCTGGGTGTGTTACATTGACAGAGTGAGGTCAGTCTGATCTTCCCTGGGTGGGTTACATTGACAGAGTGGGGTCAGTCTGCTGTTCCCTGGGTGTGTTACATTGACAGTGTGGGGTCTGTCTGCTCTTCCCTGGGTGTGTTACATTGACAGAGTGGGTTCAGTCTGGTCTTCCCTGGTTTGGTTACATTGACAGAGTGGGGTCAGTCTGGTCTTCCCTGAGTGTGTTACACTGACAGAGTGGGGTCAGTCTGCTCTTCCCTGGGTGTGTTACTTTGACATTGTGGGGTCAGTCTGGTCTTCCCTGGGTGTGTTACATTGACAGAGTGGGGTCAGTCTGGTCTTCCCTGGGTGTGTTACATTGACAGATTGCAGTCAGTCTGCTCTTCCCTGGGTGTGTTACATTGACAGAGTGGGGTCAGTCCGCTCTTCCCTGGGTGTGTTACACTGACAGAGTGGGGTCAGTCTGTTCTTCCCTGAGTGTGTTACATTGACAGAGTGAGGTCAGTCTGCTATTCACTGGGTGTGGTAATTGACCGAGTGAAGTCAGTGTGCTCTCCCCTGGGTGTGTTACATTGACAGTGTGGGTTCAGTCTGTTTTTTTTTACCTGGGAGGATTACATTGACAGAGTGGGGTCAGTCTGGTCTTCCCTGGGTGGGTTACAATGACAGAGTGGGGTCAGTCTGCTCTTCGCTGGTTGTGATTCATTGACTGAGTGGGTCAGTGTGTTCTTCCCTGGGTGTGTTACATTGACAGAGTGAGGTCAGTCTGATCTTCCCTGGGTGGGTTACATTGACAGAGTGGGGTCAGTTTGGTCTTCGCTGGGTGGGTTACAATGACAGTGTCGGGTCAGTCTGCTCTTCCATGGGTGTGTTACATTGACAGAATGGGTTCAGTCTGCTCTTCCCTGGGTGTGTTACATTGACAGAGTGGGGTCAGTCTGCTCTTCCCTGGGTGTGTTACATTGACAGTGTGATGTCAGTCTGCTCTTCCCTGGGTCTGTTACATTGACAGAGTGGGGTCAGTCTGATCTTCCCTGGCTGTGTTACATTGACAGAGTGGGGTCTGTCTCTTCTTCCCTGGGTGTGTTACTTTGATAGAGTGTTGTCAGTCTGCCTTACCTGGGTGTGTTACATTGACAGATTGCGGTCAGTCTGCTCTTCCCTGGGTATGTTACATTGACAGAGTGTTGTCAGTCTGCTCTTCCCTGGGAGTGTTACACTGACAGAGTCGGGTCAGTCTGCTGTTCAGTGGGTGTGGTTCATTGACAGAGTGTGGTCAGTCTGCTCTTCCCTGGGTGTGTTACATTGACTGAGTGGGGTCGTACTGCTCTTCCCTGGGTGTGTTACATTGACAGAGTGGGGTCAGTCTTGTCTTCCCTGGGTGTGTTACATTGACAGAGTGTGGTCAGTCTGCTCTTTCCTGGGTGTGTTACATTGACAGAGTGGGGTCAGTCTGCTCTTCCCTGTGTGTGTTACATTGACAGAGTGGGGTCAGTCTGGTCTTCCCTGTGTGGGTTACAATGACAGACTGGGTCAGTCTGTTCTTCCCTGGGTGTGTTACATTGACAGAGTGAGGTCAGTCTGCCCTGCCCTGGGTGGGTTACATTGACAGAGTGGGGTCAGTCATGTCTTCCCTGGTTGTGTTACATTGATAGAGTCGGGTCAGTCTGCTCTTCCTTGTGTGTGTTACATTGACAGAGTTGGGTCAGTCTGCTCTTCCCTGGGTGTGTTACACTGACAGAGTGGGGTCAGTCTGTTCTTCCCTGAGTGTGTTACTTTGACAGAGTGAGGTCAGTCTGCTATTCACTGGGTGTGGTAATTGACCGAGTGAGGTCAGTCTGCTCTTCCCTGGGTGTGTTACATTGACAGAGTGGGGTCAGTCTGCTCTTCCCTCGGTGTGTTACATTGACAGTGTGGGGTCAGTCTGTTCTTCCCTGGGTGGGTTACATTGACAGAGTGGGGTCAGTCTGGTCTTCCCTGGGTGGGTTACAATGACAGAGTGGGTCAGTCTGCTCTTCCCTGGGTGTGTTACATTGACAGAGTGGGGTCAGTCTGTTCTTCCCTGTGTGGGTTACATTGACAGAGTTGGGTCAGTCTGGTCTTCCCTGGTTGTGTTACATTGACAGAGTGGGGTCAGTCTGCTCTTCCCTGGGTGTGTTACATTGACAGAGTGGGGTCAGTCTGCTCTTCCCCGGGTATGTTACATTGACAGTGTGGGATCAGTCTGGTCTTCCCTGTGTGTGTTACATTGACAGAGTGGGGTCAGTCAGGTCTTCCCTGGTTTGTTTACATTGACTGAGTGGGGTCAGTCTGGTCTTCCCTGGTTGTGTTACATTGACAGAGTGGGGTCAGTCTGCTCTTCCCTGAGTGTGTTACACTGACAGAGTGGGGTCAGTCTGCTCTTCCCTGGGTGTGTTACATTGACATTGTGGGGTCAGTCTGGTCTTCCCTGGGTGTGTTACATTGACAGAGTGGGGTCAGTCTGGTCTTCCCTGGGTGTGTTACATTGACAGATTGCAGTCAGTCTGCTCTTCCCTGGGTGTGTTACATTGACAGAGTGGGGTCAGTCTGCTCTTCCCTGGGTGTGTTACACTGACAGAGTGGGGTCAGTCTGTTCTTCCCTGAGTGTGTTACATTGACAGAGTGAGGTCAGTCTGCTATTCACTTGGTGTGGTAATTGACCGAGTGAGGTCAGTGTGCTCTTCCCTGGGTGTGTTACATTGACAGTGTGGGTTCAGTCTGTTTTTTTTTTACCTGGGTGGGTTACATTGACAGAGTGGGGTCAGTCTGGTCTTCCCTGGGTGGGTTACAATGACAGAGTGGGGTAAGTCTGCTCTTCGCTGGTTGTGATTCATTGACTGAGTGGGGTCAGTGTGTTCTTCCCTGGGTGTGTTACATTGACAGAGTGAGGTCAGTCTGACCTTCCCTGGGTGGGTTACATTGACAGAGTGGGGTCAGTCTGTTCTTCGCTGGGTGGGTTGCAATGACAGAGTGGGGTCAGTCTGCTCATCCCTGGGTGTGTTACTTTGACATTGTGGGGTCAGTCTGGTCTTCCCTGGGTGTGTTACATTGACAGAGTGGGGTCAGTCTGGTCTTCCCTGGGTGTGTTACATTGACAGATTGCAGTCAGTCTGCTCTTCCCTGGGTGTGTTACATTGACAGAGTGGGGTCAGTCCGCTCTTCCCTGGGTGTGTTACACTGACAGAGTGGGGTCAGTCTGTTCTTCCCTGAGTGTGTTACATTGACAGAGTGAGGTCAGTCTGCTATTCACTGGGTGTGGTAATTGACCGTTTGAGGTCAGTGTGCTCTCCCCTGGGTGTGTTACATTGACAGTGTGGGTTCAGTCTGTTTTTTTTTACCTGGGAGGATTACATTGACAGAGTGGGGTCAGTCTGGTCTTCCCTGGGTGGGTTACAATGACAGAGTGGGGTCAGTCTGCTCTTCGCTGGTTGTGATTCATTGACTGAGTGGGTCAGTGTGTTCTTCCCTGGGTGTGTTACATTGACAGAGTGAGGTCAGTCTGATCTTCCCTGGGTGGGTTACATTGACAGAGTGGGGTCAGTTTGGTCTTCGCTGGGTGGGTTACAATGACAGTGTCGGGTCAGTCTGCTCTTCCATGGGTGTGTTACATTGACAGAATGGGTTCAGTCTGCTCTTCCCTGGGTGTGTTACATTGACAGAGTGGGGTCAGTCTGCTCTTCCCTGGGTGTGTTACATTGACAGTGTGATGTCAGTCTGCTCTTCCCTGGGTCTGTTACATTGACAGAGTGGGGTCAGTCTGATCTTCCCTGGCTGTGTTACATTGACAGAGTGGGGTCTGTCTCTTCTTCCCTGGGTGTGTTACTTTGATAGAGTGTTGTCAGTCTGCCTTACCTGGGTGTGTTACATTGACAGATTGCGGTCAGTCTGCTCTTCCCTGGGTATGTTACATTGACAGAGTGTTGTCAGTCTGCTCTTCCCTGGGTGTGTTACACTGACAGAGTCGGGTCAGTCTGCTGTTCAGTGGGTGTGGTTCATTGACAGAGTGTGGTCAGTCTGCTCTTCCCTGGGTGTGTTACATTGACTGAGTGGGGTCGTACTGCTCTTCCCTGGGTGTGTTACATTGACAGAGTGGGGTCAGTCTTGTCTTCCCTGGGTGTGTTACATTGACAGAGTGTGGTCAGTCTGCTCTTTCCTGGGTGTGTTACATTGACAGAGTGGGGTCAGTCTGCTCTTCCCTGTGTGTGTTACATTGACAGAGTGGGGTCAGTCTGGTCTTCCCTGTGTGGGTTACAATGACAGACTGGGTCAGTCTGTTCTTCCCTGGGTGTGTTACATTGACAGAGTGAGGTCAGTCTGCCCTGCCCTGGGTGGGTTACATTGACAGAGTGGGGTCAGTCATGTCTTCCCTGGTTGTGTTACATTGATAGAGTCGGGTCAGTCTGCTCTTCCTTGTGTGTGTTACATTGACAGAGTTGGGTCAGTCTGCTCTTCCCTGGGTGTGTTACACTGACAGAGTGGGGTCAGTCTGTTCTTCCCTGAGTGTGTTACTTTGACAGAGTGAGGTCAGTCTGCTATTCACTGGGTGTGGTAATTGACCGAGTGAGGTCAGTCTGCTCTTCCCTGGGTGTGTTACATTGACAGAGTGGGGTCAGTCTGCTCTTCCCTCGGTGTGTTACATTGACAGTGTGGGGTCAGTCTGTTCTTCCCTGGGTGGGTTACATTGACAGAGTGGGGTCAGTCTGGTCTTCCCTGGGTGGGTTACAATGACAGAGTGGGTCAGTCTGCTCTTCCCTGGGTGTGTTACATTGACAGAGTGGGGTCAGTCTGTTCTTCCCTGTGTGGGTTACATTGACAGAGTTGGGTCAGTCTGGTCTTCCCTGGTTGTGTTACATTGACAGAGTGGGGTCAGTCTGCTCTTCCCTGGGTGTGTTACATTGACAGAGTGGGGTCAGTCTGCTCTTCCCCGGGTATGTTACATTGACAGTGTGGGATCAGTCTGGTCTTCCCTGTGTGTGTTACATTGACAGAGTGGGGTCAGTCAGGTCTTCCCTGGTTTGTTTACATTGACTGAGTGGGGTCAGTCTGGTCTTCCCTGGTTGTGTTACATTGACAGAGTGGGGTCAGTCTGCTCTTCCCTGAGTGTGTTACACTGACAGAGTGGGGTCAGTCTGCTCTTCCCTGGGTGTGTTACATTGACATTGTGGGGTCAGTCTGGTCTTCCCTGGGTGTGTTACATTGACAGAGTGGGGTCAGTCTGGTCTTCCCTGGGTGTGTTACATTGACAGATTGCAGTCAGTCTGCTCTTCCCTGGGTGTGTTACATTGACAGAGTGGGGTCAGTCTGCTCTTCCCTGGGTGTGTTACACTGACAGAGTGGGGTCAGTCTGTTCTTCCCTGAGTGTGTTACATTGACAGAGTGAGGTCAGTCTGCTATTCACTGGGTGTGGTAATTGACCGAGTGAGGTCAGTGTGCTCTTCCCTGGGTGTGTTACATTGACAGTGTGGGTTCAGTCTGTTTTTTTTTTACCTGGGTGGGTTACATTGACAGAGTGGGGTCAGTCTGGTCTTCCCTGGGTGGGTTACAATGACAGAGTGGGGTAAATCTCCTCTTCGCTGGTTGTGATTCATTGACTGAGTGGGGTCAGTGTGTTCTTCCCTGGGTGTGTTACATTGACAGAGTGAGGTCAGTCTGGTCTTCGCTGGGTGGGTTGCAATGACAGTGTGGGGTCAGTCTGCTCTTCCATGGGTGTGTTACATTGACAGAATGGGGTCAGTCTGCTCTTCCCTGGGTGTGTTACATTGACAGAGTGGGATCAGTCTGCTCTTCCCTTGGTGTGTTACATTGACAGTGTGATGTCAGTCTGCTCTTCCCTGGGTCTGTTACATTGACAGAGTGGGGTCAGTCTGATCTTCCCTGGCTGTGTTACATTGACAGAGTGGGGTCTGTCTATTCTTCCCTGGGTCTGTTACATTGACAGAGTGGGGTCAGTCTGATCTTCCCTGGCTGTGTTACATTGACAGAGTGGGGTCTGTCTATTCTTCCCTGGGTGTGTTACTTTGATAGAGTGTGGTCAGTGTGCTCTTACCTGGGTGTGTTACAATGACAGATTGCGGTCAGTCTGCTCTTCCCTGGGTATGTTACATTGACAGAGTGGTGTCAGTCTGCTCTTCCCTGGGTGTGTTACACTGACAGAGTCGGGTCAGTCTGCTGTTCAGTGAGTGTGGTTCATTGACAGAGTGTGGTCAGTCTGCTCTTCCCTGGGTGTGTTACATTGACTGAGTGGGGTCGTACTGCTCTTCCCTGGGTGTGTTACATTGACAGAGTGGGGTCAGTCTTGTCTTCCCTGGGTGTGTTACATTGAGAGAGTGTGGTCAGTCTGCTCTTTCCTGGGTGTGTTACATTGACAGAGTGGGGTCAGTCTGCTCTTCCCTGTGTGTGTTAATTTGACAGAGTGGGGTCAGTCTGGTCTTCCCTGGGTGGCTTACAATGACAGACTGGGTCAGTCTGTTCTTCCCTGGGTGTGTTACATTGAGAGAGTGAGGTCAGTCTGCCCTGCCCTGGGTGGGTTACATTGACAGAGTGGGGTCAGTCTGGTCTTCCCTGGTTGTGTTACATTGATAGAGTCGGGTCAGTCTGCTCTTCCTTGTGTGTGTTACATTGACAGAGTTGGGTCAGTCTGCTCTTCCCTGGGTGTGTTACACTGACAGAGTGGGGTCAGTCTGTTCTTCCCTGAGTGTGTTACTTTGACAGAGTGAGGTCAGTCTGCTATTCACTGGGTGTGGTAATTGACCGAGTGAGGTCAGTCTGCTCTTCCCTGGGTGTGTTACATTGACAGTGTGGGGTCAGTCTGTTCTTCCCTGGGTGGGTTACATTGACAGAGTGGGGTCAGTCTGTTCTTCCCTGTGTGGGTTACATTGACAGAGTTGGGTCAGTCGGGTCTTCCCTGGTTGTGTTACATTGACAGAGTGGGGTCAGTCTGCTCTTCCCTGGGTGTGTTACATTGACAGAGTGGGGTCAGTCTGGTCTTCCCTGGGATGGTTACATTGACAGAGTGGGGTCAGTCTGGTCTTCCCTGGTTGTGTTACATTGACAGAGTGGGGTCAGTCTGCTCTTCCCTGAGTGTGTTACACTGACAGAGTGTGGTCAGTCTGCTCTTCCCTGGGTGTGTTACATTGACATTGTGGGGTCAGTCTGGTCTTCCCTGGGTGTGTTACATTGACAGAGTGGGGTCAGTCTGGTCTTCCCTGGGTGTGTTACATTGACAGATTGCAGTCAGTCTGCTCTTCCCTGGGTGTGTTACATTGACAGAGTGGGGTCAGTCTGCTCTTCCCTGGGTGTGTTACACTGACAGAGTGGGGTCAGTCTGTTCTTCCCTGAGTGTGTTACATTGACAGAGTGAGGTCAGTCTGCTATTCACTGGGTGTGGTAATTGACCGAGTGAGGTCAGTGTGCTCTTCCCTGGGTGTGTTACATTGACAGTGTGGGTTCAGTCTGTTTTTTTTTTACCTGGGTGGGTTACATTGACAGAGTGGGGTCAGTCTGGTCTTCCCTGGGTGGGTTACAATGACAGAGTGGGGTCAGTCTGATCTTCCCTGGGTGGGTTACATTGACAGAGTGGGGTCAGTCTGGTCTTCCCTGGGTGTGTTACATTGACAGAGTGAGGTCAGTCTGATCTTCCCTGGGTGGGTTACATTGACAGAATGGGGTCAGTCTGGTCTTCCCTGGGTGGGTTACATTGACAGATTGCAGTCAGTCTGCTCTTCCCTGGGTGTGTTACATTGACAGAGTGGGGTCAGTCTGCTCTTCCCTGGGTGTGTTACACTGACAGAGTGGGGTCAGTCTGTTCCTTCCTGAGTGTGTTACATTGACAGAGTGAGGTCAGTCTGCTATTCACTGGGTTCGGTAATTGACCGAGTGAGTTCAGTGTGCTCTTCCCTGGGTGTGTTACATTGACAGTGTGGGTTCAGTCTGTTTTTTTTTACCTGGGTGGGTTACATTGACAGAGTGGGGTCAGTCTGGTCTTCCCTGGGTGTGTTACATTGACAGAGTGTGGTCAGTCTGATCTTCCCTGCGTGTGATACAATGACAGTGTGAGGTCAGTCTGCTCTTCCCTGGGTGTGTTACATTGACAGAGTGGGGTCAGTCTGCTCTTCCCTGGGTGTGTTACATTGACAGTGTGGGGTCAGTCTGTTCTTCCCTGGGTGGGTTACATTGACAGAGTGGGGTCAGTCTGGTCTTCCCTGGGTGGGTTACAATGACAGAGTGGGTCAGTCTGCTCTTCCCTGGGTGTGTTACATTGACAGAGTGGGGTCAGTCTGTTCTTCCCTGTGTGGGTTACATTGACAGAGTTGGGTCAGTCTGGTCTTCCCTGGTTGTGTTACATTGACAGAGTGGGGTCAGTCTGGTCTTCCCTGGGTTGGTTACATTGACAGAGTGGGGTCAGTCTGGTGTTCCCTGGTTGTGTTACATTGACAGAGTGGCGTCAGTCTGCTCTTCCCTGAGTGTGTTACACTGACAGAGTGGAGTCAGTCTGCTCTTCCCTGGATGTGTTACATTGACATTGTGGGGTCAGTCTGGTCTTCCCTGGGTGTGTTACATTGACAGATTGCAGTCAGTCTGCTCTTCCCTGGGTATGTTACATTGACAGAGTGGCGTCAGTCTGCTCTTCCCTGGGTGTGTTACACTGACAGAGTGGGGTCAGTCTGTTCTTCCCTGAGTGTGTTACATTGACAGAGTGAGGTCAGTCTGCTATTCACTGGGTGTGGTAATTGACCGAGTGAGGTCAGTGTGCTCTTCCCTGGGTGTGTTACATTGACAGTGTGGGTTCAGTCTGTTTTTTTTTTACCTGGGTGGGTTACATTGACAGAGTGGGGTCAGTCTGGTCTTCCCTGGGTGGGTTACAATGACAGAGTGGGGTCAGTCTGCTCTTCGCTGGTTGTGATTCAATGACTGAGTGGGGTCAGTGTGTTCTTCCCTGGGTGTGTTACATTGACAGAGTGAGGTCAGTCTGATCTTCCCTGGGTGGGTTACATTGACTGAGTGGGGTCAGTCTGGTCTTCCCTGTGTGTGTTACATTGACAGATTGCAGTCAGTCTGCTCTTCCCTGGGTGTGTTACATTGACAGAGTGGGGAAAGTCTGCTCTTCCCTGGGTGTGTTACACTGACAGAGTGGGGTCAGTCTGTTCTTCCCTGAGTGTGTTACATTGACAGAGTGAGGTCAGTCTGCTATTCACTGGGTGTGGTAATTGACCGAGTGAGTTCAGTGTGCTCTTCCCTGGGTGGGTTACATTGACAGTGTGTGTTCAGTCTGTTTTTTTTTACCTGGGTGGGTTACATTGACAGAGTGGGGTCAGTCTGGTCTTCCCTGGGTGGGTTACAATGACAGAGTGGGGTCAGTCTGCTCTTCGCTGGTTGTGATTCATTGACTGAGTGGGGTCAGTGTGTTCTTCCCTGGGTGTGTTACATTGACAGAGTGAGGTCAGTCTGATCTTCCATGGGTGGGTTACATTGACAGAGCGGGGTCAGTCTGCTCTTCCATGGGTGTGTTACATTGACAGAATGGGATCAGTCTGCTCTTCCCTGGGTGTGTTACATTGACAGAGTGTGGTCAGTCTGCTCTTCCCTGGGTGTGTTACATTGACAGTGTGATGTCAGTCTGCTCTTCCCTGGGTCTGTTGCATTGACAGAGTGGGGTCAGTCTGATCTTCCCTGGCTGTGTTACATTGACAGAGTGGGGTCTGTCTATTCTTCCCTGGGTGTGTTACTTTGATAGAGTGTGGTCAGTCTGCTCTTACCTGGGTGTGTTACATTGACAGATTGCAGTCAGTCTGCTCTTCCCTGGGTATGTTACATTGACAGAGTGGGGTCAGTCTGATCTTCCCTGGGTGTGATACAATGACAGTGTGAGGTCAGTCTGCTCTTCCCTGGGTGTGTTACATTGACAGAGTGGGGTCAGTCTGCTCTTCCCTGGGTGTGTTACATTGTCAGCGTGGGGTCAGTCTGTTCTTCCCTGGGTGGGTTACATTGACAGAGTGGGGTCAGTCTGGTCTTCCCTGGGTGGGTTACAATGACAGAGTGGGTCAGTCTGCTCTTCCCTGGGTGTGTTACATTGACAGAGTGGGGTCTGTCTGTTCTTCCCTGTGTGGGTTACATTGACATTGTGGGGTCAGTCTGGTCTTCCCTGGGTGTGTTACATTGACAGAGTGGGGTCAGTCTGCTCTTCCCTGGGTGTGTTACATTGACAGAGTGGGGTCAGTCTGCTCTTCCCTGGGTATGTTACGTTGACAGTGTGGGATCAGTCTGGTCTTCCCTGTGTGTGTTACATTGACAGAATGGGGTCAGTCTGGTCTTTCCTGGGTTGGTTACATTGACAGAGTGGGGTCAGTCTGGTCTTCCCTGGTTGTGTTATGTTGACAGAGTGGGGTCAGTCTGCTCTTCCCTGAGTGTGTTACACTGACAGAGTGGGGTAAGTCTGCTCTTCCCTGGGTGTGTTACATTGACATTGTGGGGTCAGTCTGGTCTTCCCTGGGTGTGTTACATTGACAGAGTGGGGTCAGTCTGGTCTTCCCTGGGTGTGTTACATTGACAGATTGCAGTCAGTCTGCTCTTCCCTGGGTGTGTTACATTGACAGAGTGGGGTCAGTCTGCTCCTCCCTGGGTGTGTTACACTGACAGAGTGGGGTCAGTCTGTTCCTCCCTGAGTGTGTTACATTGACAGAGTGAGGTCAGTCTGCTATTCACTGGGTGTGGTAATTGACCGAGTGAGTTCAGTGTGCTCTTCCCTGGGTGTGTTACATTGACAGTGTGGGTTCAGTCTGGTTTTTTTTACCTGGGTGGGTTACATTGACAGAGTGGGGTCAGTCTGGTCTTCCCTGGGTGTGTTACATTGACAGAGTGTGGTCAGTCTGATCTTCCCTGGGTGTGATACAATGACAGTGTGAGGTCAGTCTGGTCTTCCCTGGGTGTGTTACATTGACAGAGTGGGGTCAGTCTGCTCTTCCCTGGGTGTGTTACATTGACAGTGTGGGGTCAGTCTGTTCTTCCCTGGGTGGGTTACATTGACAGAGTGGGGTCAGTCTGGTCTTCCCTGGGTGGGTTACAATGACAGAGTGGGTCAGTCTGCTCTTCCCTGGGTGTGTTACATTGACAGAGTGGGGTCAGTCTGTTCTTCCCTGTGTGGGTTACATTGACAGAGTTGGGTCAGTCTGGTCTTCCCTGGTTGTGTTACATTGACAGAGTGGGGTCAGTCTGGTCTTCCCTGGGTTGGTTACATTGACAGAGTGGGGTCAGTCTGGTGTTCCCTGGTTGTGTTACGTTGACAGTGTGGGGTCAGTCTGCTCTTCCCTGAGTGTGTTACACTGACAGAGTGGGGTCAGTCTGCTCTTCCCTGGGTGTGTTACATTGACATTGTGGGGTCAGTCTGGTCTTCCCTGGGTGTGTTACATTGACAGATTGCAGTCAGTCTGCTCTTCCCTGGGTATGTTACATTGACAGAGTGGCGTCAGTCTGCTCTTCCCTGGGTGTGTTACACTGACAGAGTGGGGTCAGTCTGTTCTTCCCTGGGTGGGTTACATTGACAGAGTGGGGTCTGTCTGGTCTTCCCTGTGTGTGTTACATTGACAGATTGCAGTCAGTCTGCTCTTCCCTGGGTGTGTTACATTGACAGAGTGGGGTCAGTCTGCTCTTCCCTGGGTGTGTTACACTGACAGAGTGGGGTCAGTCTCTTCCTCCCTGAGTGTGTTACATTGACAGAGTGAGGTCAGTCTGCTATTCACTGGGTGTGGTAATTGACCGAGTGAGTTCAGTGTGCTCTTCCCTGGGTGTGTTACATTGACAGTGTGGGTTCAGTCTGTTTTTTTTTACCTGAGTGGGTTACATTGACAGAGTGGGGTCAGTCTGGTCTTCCCTGGGTGGGTTACAATGACAGAGTGGGGTCAGTCTGCTCTTCGCTGGTTGTGATTCATTGACTGAGTGGGGTCAGTGTGTTCTTCCCTGGGTGTGTTACATTGACAGAGTGAGGTCAGTCTGATCTTCCATGGGTGGGTTACATTGACAGAGCGGGGTCAGTCTGCTCTTCCATGGGTGTGTTACATTGACAGAATGGGATCAGTCTGCTCTTCCCTGGGTGTGTTACATTGACAGAGTGTGGTCAGTCTGCTCTTCCCTGGGTTTTTTACATTGACAGTGTGATGTCAGTCTGCTCTTCCCTGGGTCTGTTGCATTGACAGAGTGGGGTCAGTCTGATCTTCCCTGGCTGTGTTACATTGACAGAGTGGGGTCTGTCTATTCTTCCCTGGGTGTGTTACTTTGATAGAGTGTGGTCAGTCTGCTCTTACCTGGGTGTGTTACATTGACAGATTGCGGTCAGTCTGCTCTTCCCTGGGTATGTTACATTGACAGAGTGGGGTCAGTCTGATCTTCCCTGGGTGTGATACAATGACAGTGTGAGGTCAGTCTGCTCTTCCCTTGGTGTGTTACATTGACAGAGTGGGGTCAGTCTGCTCTTCCCTGGGTGTGTTACATTGACAGTGTGGGGTCAGTCTGTTCTTCCCTGGGTGGGTTACATTGACAGAGTGGGGTCAGTCTGGTCTTCACTGTGTGGGTTACAATGACAGAGTGGGTCAGTCTGCTCTTCCCTGGGTGTGTTACATTGACAGAGTGGGGTCTGTCTGTTCTTCCCTGTGTGGGTTACATTGACAGAGTTGGGTCAGTCTGGTCTTCCTTGTGTGTGTTACATTGACAGAGTGGGGTCAGTCTGCTCTTCCCTGGGTGTGTTACATTGACAGAGTGGGGTCAGTCTGCTCTTCCCTGGGTATGTTACGTTGACAGTGTGGGATCAGTCTGGTCTTCCCTGTGTGTGTTACATTGACAGAATGGGGTCAGTCTGGTCTTTCCTGGGTTGGTTACATTGACAGAGTGGGGTCAGTCTGGTCTTCCCTGGTTGTGTTATGTTGACAGAGTGGGGTCAGTCTGCTCTTCCCTGAGTGTGTTACACTGACAGAGTGGGGTAAGTCTGCTCTTCCCTGGGTGTGTTACTTTAACATTGTGGGGTCAGTCTGGTCTTCCCTGGGTGTGTTACATTGACAGAGTGGGGTCAGTCTGGTCTTCCCTGGGTGTGTTACATTGACAGATTGCAGTCAGTCTGCTCTTCCCTGGGTGTGTTACATTGACAGAGTGGTGTCAGTCTGCTCTTCCCTGGGTGTGTTACACTGACAGAGTGGGGTCAGTCTGTTCTTCCCTGAGTGTGTTACATTGACAGAGTGAGGTCAGTCTGCTATTCACTGGGTGTGGTAATTGACCGAGTGAGGTCAGTGTGCTCTTCCCTGGGTGTGTTACATTGAGAGTGTGGGTTCAGTCTGTTTTTTTTTTACCTGGGTGGGTTACATTGACAGAGTGGGGTCAGTCTGGTCTTCCCTGGGTGGGTTACAATGACAGAGTGGGGTCAGTCTGCTCTTCGCTGGTTGTGATTCATTGACTGAGTGGGGTCAGTGTGTTCTTCCCTGGGTGTGTTACATTGACAGAGTGAGGTCAGTCTGATCTTCCCTGGGTGGGTTACATTGACAGATTGCAGTCAGTCTGCTCTTCCCTGGGTGTGTTACATTGACAGAATGGGGTCAGTCTGCTCTTCCCTGGGTGTGTTACATTGACAGAGTGGGGTCAGTCTGCTCTTCCCTGGGTGTGTTACATTGACAGTGTGATGTCAGTCTGCTCTTCCCTGGGTATGTTACATTGACAGAGTGGGGTCAGTCTGCTCTTCCCTGGGTGTGTTACATTGACAGAGTGCGGTCAGTCTGCTCTTCCCTGGGTGTGTTACACTGACAGAGTCGGGTCAGACTGCTGTTCACTGGGTGTTGTTCATTGACAGAGTGTGGTCTGTCTGCTCTTCCCTGGGTGTGTTACATTGACTGAGTGGGGTCGTACTGCTCTTCCCTGGGTGTGTTACATTGACAGAGTGGGGTCAGTCTTGTCTTCCCTGGGTCTGTAACATTGACAGAGTGTGGTCAGTCTGCTCTTTCCTGGGTGTGTTACATTGACAGAGTGTGGTCAGTCTGCTCTTCTCTGGGTGTGTTACACTGACAGAGTGGGGTCAGTCTGCTCTTCCCTGGGTGTGTTACATTGACAGTGTGGGGTCAGTCTGGTCTTCCCTGTGTGTGTTACATTGACAGAGTGGGGTCAGTCTGCTCTTCCCTGGGTGTGTTACATTGACATTGTGGGGTCAGTCTGGTCTTCCCTGGGTGTGTTACATTGACAGAGTGGGGTCAGTCTGCTCTTCCCTGGGTGTGTTACATTGACATTTTGGGTCAGTCTGGTCTTCCCTGGGTTGGTTACATTGACAGAGTGGGGTCAGTCTGGTGTTCCCTGGTTGTGTTACATTGACAGAGTGGTGTCAGTCTGCTCTTCCCTGAGTGTGTTACACTGACAGAGTGGGGTCAGTCTGCTCTTCCCTGGGTGTGTTACTTTGACATTGTGGGGTCAGTCTGGTCTTCCCTGGGTGTGTTACATTGACAGAGTGGGGTCAGTCTGGTCCTCCCTGGGTGTGTTACATTGACAGATTGCAGTCAGTCTGCTCTTCCCTGGGTGTGTTACATTGACAGAGTGGCGTCAGTCTGCTCTTCCCTGGGTGTGTTACACTGACAGAGTGGGGTCAGTCTGTTCTTCCCTGAGTGTGTTACATTGACAGAGTGAGGTCAGTCTGCTATTCACTGGGGGTGGTAATTGACCGAGTGAGGTCAGTGTGCTCTTCCCTGGGTGTGTTACATTGACAGTGTGGGTTCAGAAAGTTTTTTTTTAAATAGGGTGGGTTACATTGACAGAGTGGGGTCAGTCTGGTCTTCCCTGGGTGGGTTACATTGACAGAGTGGGGTCAGTCTGGTCTTCCCTGGGTGGGTTACATTGACAGAGTGGGGTCAGTCTGGTCTTCCCTGGGTGGGTTACAATGACAGAGTGGGGTCAGTCTGCTCTTCGCTGGTTGTGATTCAATGACTGAGTGGGGTCAGTGTTTTCTTTCCTGGGTGTGTTACATTGACAGAGTGAGGTCAGTCTGCTCTTCCCTGGGTGTGTTACATTGACAGAGTGAGGTCAGTCTGATCTTCCATGGGTGGGTTACATTGACAGAGCGGGGTCAGTCTGCTCTTCCATGGGTGTGTTACATTGACAGAATGGGATCAGTCTGCTCTTCCCTGGGTGTGTTACATTGACAGAGTGTGGTCAGTCTGCTCTTCCCTGGATGTGTTACATTGACAGTGTGATGTCAGTCTGCTCTTCCCTGGGTCTGTTGCATTGACAGAGTGGGGTCAGTCTGCTCTTCCCTGGGTCTGTTACATTGACAGAGTGGGGTCTGTCTATTCTTCCCTGGGTGTGTTACTTTGATAGAGTGTGGTCAGTCTGCTCTTACCTGGGTGTGTTACATTGACAGATTGTGGTCAGTCTGCTCTTCCCTGGGTATGTTACATTGACAGAGTGGGGTCAGTCTGATCTTCCCTGGGTGTGTTACATTGACAGAGTGGGGTCAGTCTGATCTTCCCTGGGTGTGATACAATGACAGTGTGAGGTCAGTCTGCTCTTCCCTGGGTGTGTTACATTGACAGAGTGGGGTCAGTCTGCTCTTCCCTGGGAGTGTGACATTGACAGTGTCTGGTCAGTCTGTTCTTCCCTGGGTGGGTTACATTGACAGAGTGGGGTCAGTCTGGTCTTCCCTGGGTGGGTTACAATGACAGAGTGGGTCAGTCTGCTCTTCCCTGGGTGTGTTACATTGACAGAGTGGGGTCAGTCTGTTCTTCCCTGTGTGGGTTACATTGACAGAGTTGGGTCAGTCTGGTCTTCCCTGTGTGTGTTACATTGACAGAGTGGGTTCAGTCTGCTCTTCCCTGGGTGTGTTACATTGACAGAGTGGGGTCAGTCTGCTCTTCCCTGGGTATGTTACATTGACAGTGTGGGATCAGTCTGGTCTTCCCTGTGTGTGTTACATTGACAGAGTGGGGTCAGTCTGGTCTTTCCTGGGTTGGTTACATTGACAGAGTGGGGTCAGTCTGGTCTTCCCTGGTTGTGTTATGTTGACAGAGTGGGGTCAGTCTGCTCTTCCCTGAGTGTGTTACACTGACAGAGTGGGGTAAGTCTGCTCTTCCCTGGGTGTGTTACATTGACATTGTGGGGTCAGTCTGGTCTTCCCTGGGTGTGTTACATTGACCGAGTGGGGTCAGTCTGGTCTTCCCTGGGTGTGTTACATTGACAGATTGCAGTCAGTCTGCTCTTCCCTGGGTGTGTTACATTGACAGAGTGGTGTCAGTCTGCTCTTCCCTGGGTGTGTTACATTGACAGAGTGGGGTCAGTCTGTTCTTACCTGAGTGTGTTACATTGACAGAGTGAGGTCAGTCTGCTATTCACTGGGTGTGGTAATTGACCGAGTGAGGTCAGTGTGCTCTTCCCTGGGTGTGTTACACTGACAGAGTGGGTTCAGTCTGTTTTTTTTTACATGGGTGGGTTACATTGACAGAGTGGGGTCAGTCTGGTCTTCCCTGGGTGGGTTACAATGACAGAGTGGGGTCAGTCTGCTCTTCGCTGGTTGTGATTCATTGACTGAGTGGGGTCAGTGTGTTCTTCCCTGGGTGTGTTACATTGACAGAGTGAGGTCAGTCTGATCTTCCCTGGGTGGGTTACATTGACAGATTGCAGTCAGTCTGCTTTTCCCTGGGTGTGTTACATTGACAGAGTGGGGTCAGTCTGCTCTTCCCTGGGTGTGTTACACTGACAGAGTGTGGTCAGTCTGCTCTTCCCTGGGTGTGTTACACTGACAGAGTGGGGTCAGTCTGTTCTTCCCTGAGTGAGTTACATTGACAGAGTGAGGTCAGTCTGCTATTCACTGGGTGTGGTAATTGACCGAGTGAGTTCAGTGTGCTCTTCCCTGGGTGTGTTACATTGACAGTGTGGGTTCAGTCTGGTTTTTTTTACCTGGGTGGGTTACATTGACAGAGTGGGGTCAGTCTGGTCTTCCCTGGGTGGGTTACAATGACAGAGTGGGGTCAGTCTGCTCTTCACTGGTTGTGATTCATTGACTGAGTGGGGTCAGTGTGTTCTTCCCTGGGTGTGTTACATTGACAGAGTGAGGTCAGTCTGATCTTCCCTGGGTGGGTTACATTGACAGAGTGGTGTCAGTCTGGTCTTCCCTGGGTGTGTTACAATGACAGTGTCGGGTCAGTCTGCTCTTCCATGGGTGTGTTACATTGACAGAATGGGGTCAGTCTGCTCTTCCCTGGGTGTGTTAAATTGACAGAGTGGGGTCAGTCTGCTCTTCCCTGGGTGTGTTACATTGACAGTGTGATGTCAGTCTGCTCTTCCCTGGGTCTGTTACATTGACAGAGTGGGGTCAGTCTGATCTTCCCTGGCTGTGTTCCATTGACAGAGTGGGGTCTGTCTATACTTCCCTGTGTGTGTTACTTTGATAGAGTGTGGTCAGTCTGCTCTTACCTGGGTGTGTTACATTGACAGAGTGCGGTCAGTCTGCTCTTCCCTGGGTATGTTACATTGACAGAGTGGGGTCAGTCTGCTCTTCCCTGGGTGTGTTACAATGACAGAGTCGGGTCAGACTGCTCTTCTCTGTGTGTGTTACACTGACAGAGTGGGGTCAGTCTGCTCTTCCCTGGGTGTGTTACATTGACAGTGTGGGGTCAGTCTGGTCTTCCCTGTGTGTGTTACATTGACAGAGTGGGGTCAGTCTGGTCTTCCCTGGGTTGGTTACATTGACAGAGTGGGGTCAGTCTGGTCTTCCCTGAGTGTGTTACACTGACAGAGTGGGGTCAGTCTGTTCTTCCCTGAGTGTGTTACATTGACAGAGTGAGGTCAGTCTGCTATTCACTGGGTGTGGTAATTGACCGAGTGAGGTCAGTGTGCTCTTCCCTGGGTGTGTTACATTGACAGTGTGGGGTCAGTCTGGTCTTCCCTGGGTGTGTTACATTGACAGAGTGGGGTAAGTCTGGTCTTCCCTGGGTGTGTTACATTGACAGATTGCAGTCAGTCTGCTCTTCCCTGGGTGTGTTACATTGACAGAGTGGGGTCAGTCTGCTCTTCCCTGGGTGTGTTACACTGACAGAGTGGGGTCAGTCTGTTCTTCCCTGAGTGTGTTACATTGACAGAGTGAGGTCATTCTGCTATTCACTGGGTGTGGTAATTGACCGAGTGAGGTCAGTGTGCTCTTCCCTGGGTGTGTTACATTGACAGTGTGGGTTCAGTCAGTTTTTTTTTACCTGGGTGGGTTACATTGACAGAGTGGGGTCAGTCTGGTCTTCCCTGGGTGGGTTACAATGACAGAGTGGAGTCAGTCTGCTCTTCGCTGGTTGTGATTCATTGACTGAGTGGGGTCAGTGTGTTCTTCCCTTGGGTGTGTTACATTGATAGAGTGAGGTCAGTCTGATCTTCCCTGGGTGGGTTACATTGACAGAGTGGGGTCAGTCTGGTCTTCCCTGGGTGTGTTACATTGACAGATTGCAGTCAGTCTGCTCTTCCCTGGGTGTGTTACATTGACAGAGTGGGGTCAGTCTGCTCTTCCCTGGGTGTGTTACACTGACAGAGTGGGGTCAGTCTGTTCTTCCCTGAGTGTTTTACATTGACAGAGTGAGGTCAGTCTGCTATTCACTGGGTGTGGTAATTGACCGAGTGAGGTCAGTGTGCTCTTCCCTGGGTGTGTTACATTGACAGAGTGGGTTCAGTCTGTTTTTTTTTACCTGGGTGGGTTACATTGACAGAGTGGGGTCAGTCTGGTCTTCCCTGGGTGGGTTACAATGACAGAGTGGGGTCAGTCTGCTCTTCGCTGGTTGTGATTCATTGACTGAGTGGGGTCAGTGTGTTCTTCCCTGGGTGTGTTACATTGACAGAGTGGGGTCAGTCTGCTCTTCCCTGGGTGTGTTACATTGACAGAGTGGGGTCAGTCTGCTCTTCCCTGGGTATGTTACATTGACAGTGTGGGATCAGTCTGGTCTTCCCTGTGTGTGTTACATTGACAGCATGGGGTCAGTCTGGTCTTTCCTGGGTTGGTTACATTGACAGAGTGGGGTCAGTCTGGTCATCCCTGGTTGTGTTATGTTGACAGAGTGGGGTCAGTGTGCTCTTCCCTGAGTGTGTTACACTGACAGAGTGGGGTAAGTCTGCTCTTCCCTGGGTGTGTTACATTGACATAGTGGGGTCAGTCTGGTCTTCCCTGGGTGTGTTACATTGACAGAGTGGGGTCAGTCTGGTCTCCCCTGGGTGTGTTACATTGACAGATTGCAGTCAGTCTGCTCCTCCTTGGGTGTGTTACATTGACAGAGTGGTGTCAGTCTGCTCTTCCCTGGGTGTGTTACACTGACAGAGTGGGGTCAGTCTGTTCTTCCCTGAGTGTGTTACATTGACAGAGTGAGGTCAGTCTGCTATTCACTGGGTGTGGTAATTGACCGAGTGAGGTCAGTGTGCTCTTCCCTGGGTGTGTTACATTGACAGTGTGGGTTCAGTCTGCTTTTTTTTACCTGGGTGGGTTACATTGACAGAGTGGGGTCAGTCTGGTCTTCCCTGGGTGGGTTACAATGACAGAATGGGGTCAGTCTGCTCTTCGCTGGTTGTGATTCATTGACTGAGTGGGGTCAGTGTGTTCTTCCCTGGGTGTGTTACATTGACAGAGTGAGGTCAGTCTGATCTTCCCTGGGTGTGTTACACTGACAGAGTGGGGTCAGTCTGTTCCTCGCTGAGTGTGTTACATTGACAGAGTGAGGTCAGTCTGCTATTCACTGGGTGTGGTAATTGACCGAGTGAGTTCAGTGTGCTCTTCCCTGGGTGTGTTACATTGACAGTGTGGGTTCAGTCTGGTTTTTTTTTACCTGGGTGGGTTACATTGACAGAGTGGGGTCAGTCTGGTCTTCCCTGGGTGGGTTACAATGACAGAGTGGGGTCAGTCTGCTCTTCGCTGGTTTCTGATTCATTGACTGAGTGGGGTCAGTGTGTTCTTCCCTGGGTGTGTTACATTGACAGAGTGAGGTCAGTCTGATCTTCCCTGGGTGGGTTACATTGACAGAGTGGTGTCAGTCTGGTCTTCCCTGGGTGGGTTACAATGACAGTGTCGGGTCAGTCTGCTCTTCCATGGGTGTGTTACATTGACAGAATGGGGTCAGTCTGCTCTTCCCTGGGTGTGTTAAATTGACAGAGTGGGGTCAGTCTGCTCTTCCCTGGGTGTGTTACATTGACAGTGTGATGTCAGTCTGCTCTTCCCTGGGTCTGTTACATTGACAGAGTGGGGTCAGTCTGATCTTCCCTGGCTGTGTTACATTGACAGAGTGGGGTCTGTCTATACTTCCCTGTGTGTGTTACTTTGATAGAGTGTGGTCAGTCTGCTCTTACCTGGGTGTGTTACATTGACAGAGTGCGGTCAGTCTGCTCTTCCCTGGGTATGTTACATTGACAGAGTGGGGTCAGTCTGCTCTTCCCTGGGTGTGTTACAATGACAGAGTCGGGTCAGACTGCTCTTCTCTGGGTGTGTTACCCTGACAGAGTGGGGTCAGTCTGCTCTTCCCTGGGTGTGTTACATTGACAGTGTGGGGTCAGTCTGTTCTTCCCTGAGTGTGTTACATTGACAGAGTGAGGTCAGTCTGCTATTCACTGGGTGTCGTAATTGACCGAGTGAGGTCAGTGTGCTCTTCCCTGGGTGTGTTAGATTGACAGTGTGGGTTCAGTCTGTTTTTTTTTACCTGGGTGGGTTACATTGACAGAGTGGGGTCAGTCTGGTCTTCCCTGGGTGGGTTACAATGACAGAGTGGAGTCAGTCTGCTCTTCGCTGGTTGTGATTCATTGACTGAGTGGGGTCAGTGTGTTCTTCCCTGGGTGTGTTACATTGATAGAGTGAGGTCAGTCTGATCTTCCCTGGGTGGGTTACATTGACAGAGTGGGGTCAGTCTGGTCTTCCCTGGGTGTGTTACATTGACAGATTGCAGTCAGTCTGCTCTTCCCTGGGTGTGTTACATTGACAGAGTGGGGTCAGTCTGCTCTTCCCTGGGTGTGTTACACTGACAGAGTGGGGTCAGTCTGTTCTTCCCTGAGTGTGTTACATTGACAGAGTGAGGTCAGTCTGCTATTCACTGGGTGTGGTAATTGACGGAGTGAGGTCAGTGTGCTCTTCCCTGGGTGTGTTACATTGACAGAGTGGGGTCAGTCTGTTTTTTTTTACCTGGGTGGGTGACATTGACAGAGTGGGGTCAGTCTGGTCTTCCCTGGGTGGGTTACAATGACAGAGTGGGGTCAGTCTGCTCTTCGCTGGTTGTGATTCATTGACTGAGTGGGGTCAGTGTGTTCTTCCCTGGGTGTGTTACATTGACAGAGTGGTGTCAGTCTGCTCTTCCCTGGGTGTGTTACATTGACAGAGTGGGGTCAGACTGTCTTCCGTGGGTATGTTACATTGACAGTGTGGGATCAGTCTGGTCTTCCCTGTGTGTGTTACATTGACAGCATGGGGTCAGTCTGGTCTTTCCTGGGTTGGTTACATTGACAGAGTGGGGTCAGTCTGGTCTTCCCTGGGTGGGTTACAATGACAGAGTGGGGTCAGTCTGCTCTTCCCTGAGTGTGTTACACTGACAGAGTGGGGTAAGTCTGCTCTTCCCTGGGTGTGTTACATTGACATAGTGGGGTCAGTCTGGTCTTCCCTGGGTGTGTTACGTTGACAGAGTGGGGTCAGTCTGGTCTTACCTGGGTGTGTTACATTGACAGATTGCAGTCAGTCTGCTCTTCCCTGGGTGTGTTACATTGACAGAGTGGTGTCAGTCTGCTCTTCCCTGGGTGTGTTACACTGACAGAGTGGGGTCAGTCTGTTCTTCCCTGAGTGTGTTACATTGACAGAGTGAGGTCAGTCTGCTATTCACTGGGTGTGGTAATTGACCGAGTGAGGTCAGTGTGCTCTTCCCTGGGTGTGTTACATTGACAGTGTGGGTTCAGTCTGTTTTTTTTTACCTGGGTGGGTTACATTGACAGAGTGGGGTCAGTCTGGTCTTCCCTGGGTGGGTTACAATGACAGAATGGGGTCAGTCTGCTCTTCGCTGGTTGTGATTCATTGACTGAGTGGGGTCAGTGTGTTCTTCCCTGGGTGTGTTACATTGACAGAGTGAGGTCAGTCTGATCTTCCCTGGGTGGGTTACATTGACAGATTGCAGTCAGTCTGCTTTTCCCTGGGTGTGTTACATTGACAGAGTGGGGTCAGTCTGCTCTTCCCTGGGTGTGTTACACTGACAGAGTGGGGTCAGTCTGTTCCTCCCTGAGTGTGTTACATTGACAGAGTGAGGTCAGTCTGGTATTCACTGGGTGTGGTAATTGACCGAGTGAGTTCAGTGTGCTCTTCCCTGGGTGTGTTACATTGACAGTGTGTGTTCAGTCTGTTTTTTTTTACCTGGGTGGGTTACATTGACAGAGTGGGGTCAGTCTGGTCTTCCCTGGGTGGGTTACAATGACAGAGTGGGGTCAGTCTGCTCTTCGCTGGTTGTGATTCATTGACTGAGTGGGGTCAGTGTGTTCTTCCCTGGGTGTGTTACATTGACAGAGTGAGGTCAGTCTGATCTTCCCTGGATGGGTTACATTGACAGAGTGGTGTCAGTCTGGTCTTCCCTGGGTGTGTTAAATTGACAGAGTGGGGTCAGTCTTCTCTTCCCTGGGTGTGTTACATTGACAGTGTGATGTCAGTCTGCTCTTCCCTGGGTCTGTTACATTGACAGAGTGGGGTCAGTCTGATCTTCCCTGGCTGTGTTACATTGACAGAGTGGGGTCTGTCTATACTTCCCTGTTTGTGTTACTTTGATAGAGTGTGGTCAGTCTGCTCTTACCTGGGTGTGTTACATTGACAGAGTGCGGTTTGTCTGCTCTTCCCTGGGTATGTTACATTGACAGAGTGGGGTCAGTCTGCTCTTCCCTGGGTGTGTTACAATGACAGAGTCGGGTCAGACTGCTCTTCTCTGGGTGTGTTACACTGACAGAGTGGGGTCAGTCTGCTCTTCCCTGGGTGTGTTACATTGACAGTGTGGGGTCAGTCTGGTCTTCCCTGTGTGTGTTACATTGACAGAGTGGGGTCAGTCTGGTCTTCCCTGGGTTGGTTACATTGACAGAGTGGGGTCAGTCTGCTCTTCCCTGAGTGTGTTACACTGACAGAGTGGGGTCAGTCTGCTCTTCCCTGGGTTTGTTACATTGACATTGTGGGGTCAGTCTGGTCTTCCCTGGGTGTGTTACATTGACAGAGTGCGGTCAGTCTGGTTTTCCCTGGGTGTGTTACATTGACAGATTGCAGTCAGTCTGCTCTTCCCTCGGTGTGTTACATTGACAGAGTGGGGTCAGTCTGCTCTTCCCTGGGTGTGTTACACTGACAGAGTGGGGTCAGTCTGTTCTTCCCTGAGTGTGTTACATTGACAGAGTGAGGTCAGTCTGCTATTCACTGGGTGTGGTAATTGACCGAGTGAGGTCAGTGTGCTCTTCCCTGGGTATGTTACATTGACAGTGTGGGTTCAGTCTGTTTTTTTTTACCTCGGTGGGTTACATTGACAGAGTGGGGTCAGTCTGGTCTTGCCTGGGTGGGTTACAATGACAGAGTGGAGTCAGTCTGCTTTTCGCTGGTTGTGATTCATTGACTGAGTGGGGTCAGTGTGTTCTTCCCTGGGTGTGTTACATTGATAGAGTGAGGTCAGTCTGATCTTCCCTGGGTGTGTTACATTGACAGAGTGGGGTCAGTCTGGTCTTCCCTGGGTGTGTTACATTGACAGATTGCAGTCAGTCTGCTCTTCCCTGGGTGTGTTACATTGACAGAGTGGGGTCAGTCTGCTCTTCCCTGGGTGTGTTACACTGACAGAGTGGGGTCAGTCTGTTCTTCCCTGAGTGTGTTACATTGACAGAGTGAGATCAGTCTGCTATTCACTGGGTGTGGTAATTGACCGAGTGAGGTCAGTGTGCTCTTCCCTGGGTGTGTTACATTGACAGAGTGGGGTCAGTCTGTTTTTTTTTACCTGGGTGGGTTACATTGACAGAGTGGGGTCAGTATGGTCTTCCCTGGGTGGGTTACAATGACAGAGTGGGGTCAGTCTGCTCATCGCTGGTTGTGATTCATTGACTGAGTGGGGTCAGTGTGTTCTTCCCTGGGTGTGTTACATTGACAGAATGAGGTCAGTCTGATCTTCCCTGGGTGGGTTACATTGACAGAGTGGGGTCAGTCTGGTCTTCCCTGGGTTGGTTACAATGACAGTGTGGGGTCAGTCTGCTCTTCCATGGGTGTGTTACATTGACAGAATGGGGTCAGTCTGCTCTTCCCTGGGTGTGTTACATTGACAGAGTGGGGTCAGTCTGCTCTTCCCTTGGTGTGTTACATTGACAGTGTGATGTCAGTCTGCTCATCCCTGGGTCTGTTACATTGACAGAGTGGGGTCAGTCTAATCTTCCCTGGCTGTGTTACATTGACAGAGTGGGGTCTGTCTATTCTTCCCTGGGTGTGTTACTTTGATAGAGTGTGGCCAGTCTGCTCTTACCTGGGTGTGTTACATTGACAGATTGCGGTCAGTCTGCTCTTCCCTGGGTATGTTACATTGACAGAGTGGTGTCAGTCTGCTCTTCCCTGGGTGTGTTACACTGACAGAGTCGGGTCAGTCTGCTGTTCACTGGGTGTGGTTCATTTGACAGAGTGTGGTCAGTCTGCTCTTCCCTGGGTGTGTTACATTGACTGAGTGGGGTCGTACTGC
Organism: Chiloscyllium punctatum; assembly: GCF_047496795.1. Taxonomy (NCBI): domain Eukaryota; kingdom Metazoa; phylum Chordata; class Chondrichthyes; order Orectolobiformes; family Hemiscylliidae; genus Chiloscyllium; species Chiloscyllium punctatum. The sequence goes on along the minus strand of NC_092788.1, from coordinate 54,467,952 downwards.
TCTTCCCTGGGTGTGTTACATTGACAGAGTGGGGTCAGTCTTGTCTTCCCTGGGTGTGTTACATTGACAGAGTGTGGTCAGTCTGCTCATTCCTGGGTGTGTTACATTGACAGAGTGTGGTCAGTCTGCTCTTCCCTGTGTGTGTTACATTGACAGAGTGGGGTCAGTCTGATCTTCCCTGGGTGGGTTACAATGACAGACTGGGTCAGTCTGTTCTTCCCTGGGTGTGTTACATTGACAGAGTGAGGTCAGTCTGCCCTGCCCTGGGTGGGTTACATTGACAGAGTGGGTTCAGTCTGGTCTTCCCTGGGTGGGTTACACTGACAGAGTGGGGTCAGTCTGTTCTTCCCTGAGTGTCTTACATTGACAGAGTGAGGTCAGTCTGCTATTCACTGGGTGTGGTAATTGACCGAGTGAGGTCAGTCTGCTCTTCCCTGGGTGGGTTACAATGACAGAGTGGGTCAGTCTGCTCTTCCCTGGGTTGGTTACATTGACAGAGTGGGGTCAGTCTGGTCTTCCCTGAGTGTGTTACACTGACATAGTGGGGTCAGTCTGCTCTTCCCTGGGTGTGTTACTTTGACATTGTGGGGTCAGTCTGGTCTTCCCTGGGTGTGTTACATTGACAGAGTGGGGTCAGTCTGGTCTTCCCTGGGTGTGTGACATTGACAGATTGCAGTCAGTCTGCTCTTCCCTGTGTGTGTTACATTGACAGAGTGGGGTCAGTCTGCTCTTCCCTGGGTGTGTTACACTGACAGAGTGGGGTCAGTCTGTTCTTCCCTGAGTGTGTTACATTGACAGAGTGAGGTCAGTCTGCTATTCACTGGGTGTGGTAATTGACCAAGTGAGGTCAGTGTGCTCTTCCCTGGGTGTGTTACATTGACAGTGTGGGTTCAGTCTGTTTTTTTTTACCTGGGTGGGTTACATTGACAAATTGGGGTCAGTCTGGTCTTCCCTGGGTGGGTTACAATGACAGAGTGGAGTCAGTCTGCTCTTCGCTGGTTGTGATTCATTGACAGAGTGGGGTCAGTGTGTTCTTCCCTGGGTGTGTTACATTGACAGAGTGAGGTCAGTCTGATCTTCCCTGGGTGGGTTACATTGACAGAGTGGGGTCAGTCTGGTCTTCCCTGGTTGTGTTACATTGACAGATTGCAGTCAGTCTGCTCTTCCCTGGGTGTGTTACATTGACAGAGTGGGGTCAGTCTGCTCTTCCCTGGGTGTGTTACACTGACAGAGTGGGGTCAGTCTGTTCTTCCCTGAGTGTGTTACATTGACAGAGTGAGGTCAGTCTGCTATTCACTGGGTGTGGTAATTGACCGAGTGAGGTCAGTGTGCTATTCCCTGGGTGTGTTACATTGACAGTGTGGGTTCAGTCTGTTTTTTTTTTACCTGGGTGGGTTACATTGACAGAGTGGGGTCAGTCTGGTCTTCCCTGGGTGGGTTACAATGACAGAGTGGGGTCAGTCTGCTCTTCGCTGGTTGTGATTCATTGACTGAGTGGGGTCAGTGTGTTCTTCCCTGGGTGTGTTACATTGACAGAGTGAGGTCAGTCTGATCTTCCCTGGGTGGGTTACATTGACAGAGTGGGGTCAGTCTGGTCTTCCCTGGGTGGGTTACAATGACAGTGTGGGGTCAGTCTGCTCTTCCATGGGTGTGTTACATTGACAGAATGGGGTCAGTCTGCTCTTCCCTGGGTGTGTTACATTGACATAGTGGGGTCAGTCTGCTCTTCCCTTGGTGTGTTACATTGACAGTGTGATGTCAGTCTGCTCTTCCCTGGGTCTGTTACATTGACAGAGTGGGGTCAGTCTGATCGTCCCTGGCTGTGTTACATTGACAGAGTGGGGTCTGTCTATTCTTCCCTGGGTGTGTTACTTTGATAGAGTGTGGTCAGTCTGCTCTTACCTGGGTGTGTTACATTGACAGATTGCGGTCAGTCTGCTCTTCCCTGGGTATGTTACATTGACAGAGTGGGGTCAGTCTGCTCTTCCCTGGGTGTGTTACACTGACAGAGTCGGGTCAGTCTACTGTTCACTGGGTGTGGTTCATTGACAGAGTGTGGTCAGTCTGCTCTTCCCTGGGTGTGTTACATTGACTGAGTGGGGTCGTACTGCTCTTCCCTGGGTGTGTTACATTGACAGAGTGGGGTCAGTCTTGTCTTCCCTGGGTGTGTTACATTGACAGAGTGTGGTCAGTCGGCTCATTCCTGGGTGTGTTACATTGACAGAGTGTGGTCAGTCTGCTCTTCCCTGGGTGTGATACATTGACAGAGTGGGGTCAGTCTGCTTTTCCCTGTGTGTGTTACATTGACAGAGTGGGATCAGTCTGCTCTTCCCTGGGTGTGTGACAATGACAGAGTGGGGTCAGTCTGCTCTTCCCTGTGTTTGTTACATTGACAGAGTGGGGTCAGTCTGGTCTTCCCTGGGTGGGTTACAATGACAGACTGGGTCAGTCTGTTCTTCCCTGGGTGTGTTACATTGACAGAGTGAGGTCAGTCTGCCCTGCCCTGGGTGGGTTACATTGACAGAGTGGGGTCAGTCTGGTCTTCCCTGGGTGGGTTACACTGACAGAGTGGGGTCAGTCTGTTCTTCCCTGAGTGTGTTACATTGACAGAGTGAGGTCAGTCTGCTATTCACTGGGTGTGGTAATTGACCGAGTGAGGTCAGTCTGCTCTTCCCTGGGTGGGTTACAATGACAGAGTGGGTCAGTCTGCTCTTCCCTGGGTTGGTTACATTGACAGAGTGGGGTCAGTCTGGTCTTCCCTGAGTGTGTTACACTGACAGAGTGGGGTCAGTCTGCTCTTCCCTGGGTGTGTTACTTTGACATTGTGGGGTCAGTCTGGTCTTCCCTGGGTGTGTTACATTGACAGAGTGGGGTCAGTCTGGTCTTCCCTGGGTGTGTTACATTGACAGATTGCAGTCAGTCTGCTCTTCCCTCGGTGTGTTACATTGACAGAGTGGGGTCAGTCTGCTCTTCCCTGGGTGTGTTACACTGACAGAGTGGGGTCAGTCTGTTCTTCCCTGAGTGTGTTACATTGACAGAGTGAGGTCAGTCTGCTATTCACTGGGTGTGGTAATTGACCGAGTGAGGTCAGTGTGCTCTTCCCTGGGTGTGTTACATTGACAGTGTGGGTTCAGTCTGTTTTTTTTACCTGGGTGGGTTACATTGACAAATTGGGGTCAGTCTGGTCTTCCCTGGGTGGGTTACAATGACAGAGTAGATTCAGTCTGCTCTTCGCTGGTTGTGATTCATTGACAGAGTGGGGTCAGTGTGTTCTTCCCTGGGTGTGTTACATTGACAGAGTGAGGTCAGTCTGATCTTCCCTGGGTGGGTTACATGGACAGAGTGGGGTCAGTCTGGTCTTCCCTGGTTGTGTTACATTGACAGATTGCAGTCAGTCTGCTCTTCCCTGGGTGTGTTACATTGACAGAGTGGGGTCAGTCTGCTCTTCCCTGGGTGTGTTACACTGACAGAGTGGGGTCAGTCTGTTCTTCCCTGAGTGTGTTACATTGACAGAGTGAGGTCAGTCTGCTATTCACTGGGTGTGGTAATTGACCGAGTGAGGTCAGTGTGCTATTCCCTGGGTGTGTTACATTGACAGTGTGATGTCAGTCTGCTCTTCCCTGTGTGTGTTACATTGACAGAGTGGGATCAGTCTGCTCTTCCCTGGGTGTGTGACAATGACAGAGTGGGGTCAGTCTGCTCTTCCCTGTGTGTGTTACATTGACAGAGTGGGGTCAGTCTGATCTTCCCTGGGTGGGTTACAATGACAGACTGGGTCAGTCTGTTCTTCCCTGGGTGTGTTACATTGACAGAGTGAGGTCAGTCTGCCCTGCCCTGGGTGGGTTACATTGACAGAGTGGGTTCAGTCTGGTCTTCCCTGGGCGGGTTACACTGACAGAGTGGGGTCAGTCTGTTCTTCCCTGAGTGTGTTACATTGACAGAGTGAGGTCAGTCTGCTATTCACTGGGTGTGGTAATTGACCGAGTGAGGTCAGTCTGCTCTTCCCTGGGTGGGTTACAATGACAGAGTGGGTCAGTCTGGTCTTCCCTGGGTGTGTTACATTGACAGAGTGGGGTCAGTCTGGTCTTCCCTGAGTGTGTTACACTGACAGAGTGGGGTCAGTCTGCTCCATCCTGGGTGTGTTACTTTGACATTGTGGGGTCAGTCTGGTCTTCCCTGGGTGTGTTACATTGACAGTGTGGGGTCAGTCTGGTCTTCCCTGGGTGTGTTACATTGACAGATTGCAGTCAGTCTGGTCTTCCCTGGGTGTGTTACATTGACAGAGTGGGGTCAGTCTGCTCTTCCCTGGGTGTGTTACACTGACAGAGTGGGGTCAGTCTGTTCTTCCCTGAGTGTGTTACATTGACAGAGTGAGGTCAGTCTGCTATTCACTGGGTGTGGTAATTGACCGAGTGAGGTCAGTGTGCTCTTCCCTGGGTGTGTTACATTGACCGTGTGGGTTCAGTCTGTTTTTTTTTACCTGGGTGGGTTACATTGACAAATTGGGGTCAGTCTGGTCTTCCCTGGGTGGGTTACAATGACAGAGTGGAGTCAGTCTGCTCTTCGCTGGTTGTGATTCATTGACAGAGTGGGGTCAGTGTGTTCTTCCCTGGGTGTGTTACATTGACAGAGTGAGGTCAGTCTGATCTTCCCTGGGTGGGTTACATTGACAGAGTGGGGTCAGTCTGGTCTTCCCTGCTTGTGTTACATTGACAGATTGCAGTCAGTCTGCTCTTCCCTGGGTGTGTTACATTGACAGAGTGGGGTCAGTCTGCTCTTCCCTGGGTGTGTTACACTGACAGAGTGGGGTCAGTCTGTTCTTCCCTGAGTGTGTTACATTGACAGAGTGAGGTCAGTCTGCTATTCACTGGGTGTGGTAATTGACCGAGTGAGGTCAGTGTGGATTCCCTGGGTGTGTTACATTGACAGTGTGGGTTCAGTCTGTTTTTTTTTTACCTGGGTGGGTTACATTGACAGAGTGGGGTCAGTCTGGTCTTCCCTGGGTGGGTTACAATGACAGAGTGGGGTCAGTCTGCTCTTCGCTGGTTGTGATTCATTGACTGAGTGGGGTCAGTGGGTTCTTCCCTGGGTGTGTTACATTGACAGAGTGAGGTCAGTCTGATCTTCCCTGGGTGGGTTACATTGACAGAGTGGGGTCAGTCTGGTCTTCCCTGGGTGGGTTTCAATGACAGTGTGGGGTCAGTCTGCTCTTCCATGGGTGTGTTACATTGACAGAATGGGGTCAGTCTGCTCTTCCCTGGGTGTGTTACATTGACAGAGTGGGGTCAGTCTGCTCTTCCCTTGGTGTGTTACATTGACAGTGTGATGTCAGTCTGCTCTTCCCTGGGTCTGTTACATTGACAGAGTGGGGTCAGTCTGATCGTCCCTGGCTGTGTTACATTGACAGAGTGGGGTCTGTCTATTCTTCCCTGGGTGTGTTACTTTGATAGAGTGTGGTCAGTCTGCTCTTACCTGGGTGTGTTACATTGACAGATTGCGGTCAGTCTGCTCTTCCCTGGGTATGTTACATTGACAGAGTGGGGTCAGTCTGCTCTTCCCTGGGTGTGTTACACTGACAGAGTCGGGTCAGTCTACTGTTCACTGGGTGTGGTTCATTGACAGAGTGTGGTCAGTCTGCTCTTCCCTGGGTGTGTTACATTGACTGAGTGGGGTCGTACTGCTCTTCCCTGGGTGTGTTACATTGACAGAGTGGGGTCAGTCTTGTCTTCCCTGGGTGTGTTACATTGACAGAGTGTGGTCAGTCTGCTCATTCCTGGGTGTGTTACATTGACAGAGTGTGGTCAGTCTGCTCTTCCCTGGGTGTGTTACATTGACAGAGTGGGGTCAGTCTGCTCTTCCCTGTGTGTGTTACATTGACAGAGTGGGATCAGTCTGCTCTTCCCTGGGTGTGTGACAATGACAGAGTGGGGTCAGTCTTCTCTTCCCTGTGTGTGTTACATTGACAGAGTGGGGTCAGTCTGGTCTTCCCTGGGTGGGTTACACTGACAGAGTGGGGTCAGTCTGTTCTTCCCTGAGTGTGATACATTGACAGAGTGAGGTCAGTCTGCTATTCACTGGGTGTGGTAATTGACCGAGTGAGGTCAGTCTGCTCTTCCCTGGGTGGGTTACAATGACAGAGTGGGTCAGTCTGCTCTTCCCTGGGTTGGTTACATTGACAGAGTGGGGTCAGTCTGGTCTTCCCTGAGTGTGTTACACTGACAGAGTGGGGTCAGTCTGCTCTTCCCTGGGTGTGTTACTTTGACATTGTGGGGTCAGTCTGGTCTTCCCTGGGTGTGTTACATTGACAGAGTGGGGTCAGCCTGGTCTTCCCTGGGTGTGTTACATTGACAGATTGCAGTCAGTCTGCTCTTCCCTGGGTGTGTTACATTGACAGAGTGGGGTCAGTCTGCTCTTCCCTGGGTGTGTTACACTGACAGAGTGGGGTCAGTCTGTTCTTCCCTGAGTGTGTTACATTGACAGAGTGAGGTCAGTCTGTTATTCACTGGGTGTGGTAATTGACCGAGTGAGGTCAGTGTGCTCTTCCCTGGGTGTGTTACATTGACAGTGTGGGTTCAGTCTGTTTTTTTTTACCTGGGTGGGTTACATTGACAAATTGGGGTCAGTCTGGTCTTCCCTGGGTGGGTTACAATGACAGAGTGGAGTCAGTCTGCTCTTCGCTGGTTGTGATTCATTGACTGAGTGGGGTCAGTGTGTTCTTCCCTGGGTGTGTTACATTGACAGAGTGAGGTCAGTCTGATCTTCCCTGGGTGGGTTACATTGACAGAGTGGGGTCAGTCTGGTCTTCCCTGGTTGTGTTACATTGACAGATTGCAGTCAGTCTGCTCTTCCCTGGGTGTGTTACATTGACAGAGTGGGGTCAGTCTGCTCTTCCCTGGGTGTGTTACACTGACAGAGTGGGGTCAGTCTGTTCTTCCCTGAGTGTGTTACATTGACAGAGTGAGGTCAGTCTGCTATTCACTGGGTGTGTTATATTGACAGTGTGGGTTCAGTCTGTTTTTTTTTACCTGGGTGGGTTACATTGACAGAGTGGGGTCAGTCTGGTCTTCCCTGGGAGGGTTACAATGACAGAGTGGGGTCAGTCTGCTCTTCGCTGGTTGTGATTCATTGACTGAGTGGGGTCAGTGTGTTCTTCCCTGGGTGTGTTACATTGACAGAGTGAGGTCAGTCTGATCTTCCCTGGGTGGGTTACATTGACAGAGTGGGGTCAGTCTGGTCTTCCCTGGGTGGGTTACAATGACAGTGTGGGGTCAGTCTGCTCTTCCATGGGTGTGTTACATTGACAGAATGGGGTCAGTCTGCTCTTCCCTGGGTGTGTGACATTGACAGAGTGGGGTCAGTCTGCTCTTCCCTGGGTGTGTTACATTGACAGTGTGATGTCAGTCTGCTCTTCCCTGGATCTGTTACATTGACAGAGTGGGGTCAGTCTGAACTTCCCTGGCTGTGTTACATTGACAGAGTGGGGTCTGTCTATTCTTCCCTGGGTGTGTTACTTTGATAGAGTGTGGTCAGTCTGCTCTTCCATGAGTGTGTTACATTGACAGTGTGATGTCAGTCTGCTCTTCCCTGGGTCTGTTACATTGACAGAGTGTGGTCAGTCTGAACTTCCCTGGCTGTGTTACATTGACAGAGTGGGGTCTGTCTATTCTTCCCTGGGTGTGTTACTTTGATAGAGTGTGGTCACACTGCTCTTACCTGGGTGTGTTACATTGACAAATTGCGGTCAGTCTGCTCTTCCCTGGGTATGTTACATTGACAGAGTGGTGTCAGTCTGCTCTTCACTGGGTGTGTTACACTGACAGAGTTGGGTCAGTCTGCTGTTCACTGGGTGTGGTTCATTGACAGAGTGTGGTCAGTCTGCTCTTCCCTGGGTGTGTTACATTGACTGAGTGGGGTCGTACTGCTCTTCCCTGGGTGTGTTACATTGACAGAGTGGGGTCAGTCTTGTCTTCCCTGGGTGTGTTACATTGACAGAGTGTGGTCTATCTGCTCATTCCTGGGTGTGTTACATTGACAGAGTGTGGTCAGTCTGCTCTTCCCTGGGTGTGTTACATTGACAGAGTGGGGTCAGTCTGCTCTTCCCTGTGTGTGTTACATTGACAGAGTGGGACCAGTCTGCTCTTCCCTGGGTGTGTGACAATGACAGAGTGGGGTCAGTCTGCTCTTCCCTGTGTGTGTTACATTGACAGAGTGGGTCAGTCTGGTCTTCCCTGGGTGGGTTACAATGACAGACTGGGTCAGTCTGTTCTTCCCTGGGTGTGTTACATTGACAGAGTGAGGTCAGTCTGCTATTCACTGGGTGTGGTAATTGACCGAGTGAGGTCAGTCTGCTCTTCCCTGGGTGGGTTACAATGACAGAGTGGGTCAGTCTTCTCTTCCCTGGGTTGGTTACATTGACAGAGTGGGGTCAGTCTGGTCTTCCCTGAGTGTGTTACACTGACAGAGTGGGGTCAGTCTGCTCTTCCCTGGGTGTGTTACTTTGACATTGTGGGGTCAGTCTGGTCTTCCCTGGGTGTGTTACATTGACAGAGTGGGGTCAGTCTGGTCTTCCCTGGGTGTGTTACATTGACAGATTGCAGTCAGTCTGCTCTTCCCTGGGTGTGTTACATTGACAGAGTGGGGTCAGTCTGCTCTTCCCTGGGTGTGTTACACTGACAGAGTGGGGTCAGTCTGTTCTTCCCTGAGTGTGTTACATTGACAGAGTGAGGTCAGTCTGCTATTCACTGGGTGTGGTAATTGACCGAGTGAGGTCAGTGTGCTCTTCCCTGGGTGTGTTACATTGACAGTGTGGGTTCAGTCTGTTTTTTTTTACCTGGGTGGGTTACATTGACAGAGTGGGGTCAGTCTGGTCTTCCCTGGGAGGGTTACAATGACAGAGTGGGGTCAGTCTGCTCTTCGCTGGTTGTGATTCATTGACTGAGTGGGGTCAGTGTGTTCTTCCCTGGGTGTGTTACATTGACAGAGTGAGGTCAGTCTGATCTTCCCTGGGTGGGTTACATTGACAGAGTGGGGTCAGTCTGGTCTTCCCTGGGTGGGTTACCATGACAGTGTGGGGTCAGTCTGCTCTTCCATGGGTGTGTTACATTGACAGAATGGGGTCAGTCTGCTCTTCCCTGGGTGTGTGACATTGACAGAGTGGGGTCAGTCTGCTCTTCCCTGGGTGTGTTACATTGACAGTGTGATGTCAGTCTGCTCTTCCCTGGATCTGTTACATTGACAGAGTGGGGTCAGTCTGAACTTCCCTGGCTGTGTTACATTGACAGAGTGGGGTCTGTCTATTCTTCCCTGGGTGTGTTACTTTGATAGAGTGTGGTCAGTCTGCTCTTCCCTGGGTGTGTTACATTGACAGTGTGATGTCAGTCTGCTCTTCCCTGGGTCTGTTACATTGACAGAGTGTGGTCAGTCTGAACTTCCCTGGCTGTGTTACATTGACAGAGTGGGGTCTGTCTATTCTTCCCTGGGTGTGTTACTTTGATAGAGTGTGGTCACACTGCTCTTACCTGGGTGTGTTACATTGACAAATTGCGGTCAGTCTGCTCTTCCCTGGGTATGTTACATTGACAGAGTGGTGTCAGTCTGCTCTTCACTGGGTGTGTTACACTGACAGAGTGGGGTCAGTCTGTTCTTCCCTGAGTGTGTTACATTGACAGAGTGAGGTCAGTCTGCTATTCACTGGGTGTGGTAATTGACCGAAAGAGTTCAGTGTGCTCTTCCCTGGGTGTGTTACATTGACAGTGTGTGTTCAGTCAGTTTTTTTTTACCTGGGTGTGTTACATTGACAGAGTGGGGTCAGTCTGGTCTTCCCTGGGTGGGTTACAATGACAGAGTGGGGTCAGTCTGCTCTTCGCTGGTTGTGATTCATTGACTGAGTGGGGTCAGTGTGTTCTTCCCTGGGTGTGTTAAATTGACAGAGTGGGGTCAGTCTGCTCTTCACTGGGTGTGTTACATTGACAGTGTGATGTCAGTCTGCTCTTCCCTGGGTCTGTTACATTGACAGAGTGGGGTCAGTCTGATCTTCCCTGGCTGTGTTACATTGACAGTGTGATGTCAGTCTGCTCTTCCCTGGGTCTGTTACATTGACAGAGTGAGGTCAGTCTGATCTTCCCTGGCTGTGTTAAATTGACAGAGTGGGGTCTGTCTATTCTTCCCTGGGTGTGTTACTTTGATAGAGTGTGGTCAGTCTGCTCTTCCCTGGGTGTGTTACATTGACAGTGTGGGGTCAGTCTGTTCTTCCCTGTGTGGGTTACATTGACAGAGTTGGGGTCAGTCTGGTCTTCCCTGGTTGTGTTACATTGACAGAGTGGGGTCAGTCTGCTCTTCGCTGGTTGTGATTCATTGACTGAGTGGGGTCAGTGTGTTCTTCCCTGGGTGTGTTACATTGACAGAGTGAGGTCAGTCTGATCCTCCCTCGGTGGGTTACATTGACAGAGTGGGGTCAGTCTGGTCTTCCCTGGGTGGGTTACAATGACAGTGTGGGGTCAGTCTGCTCTTCCATGGGTGTGTTACATTGACAGAATGGGATCAGTCTGCTCTTCCCTGGGTGTGTTACATTCACAGAGTGTGGTCAGTCTGCTCTTCCCTGGGAGTGTTACATTGACAGTGTGATGTCAGTCTGCTCTTCCCTGGGTCTGTTACATTGACAGAGTGGGGTCAGTCTGATCTTCCCTGGCTGTGTTACATTGACAGAGTGGGGTCTGTCTATTCTTCCCTGGGTGTGTTACTTGGATAGAGTGTGGTCAGTCTGCTCTTACCTGGGTGTGTTACATTGACAGATTGCGGTCAGTCTGCTCTTCCCTGGGTATGTTACATTGACAGAGTGGGGTCAGTCTGATCTTCCCAGGGTGTGTTACATTGACAGAGTGGGGTCAGTCTGCTCTTCCCTGGGTGTGTTACATTGACAGTGTGGGGTCAGTCTGTTCTTCCCTGGGTGGGTTACATTGACAGAGTGGGGTCAGTCTGGTCTTCCCTGGGTGGGTTACAATGACAGAGTGGGTCAGTCTGCTCTTCCCTGGGTGTGTTACATTGACAGTGTGGGGTCAGTCTATTCTTCCCTGTGTGGGTTACTTTGACAGAGTTGGGTCAGTCTGGTCTTCCCTGTGTGTGTTACATTGACAGAGTGGGGTCAGTCTGCTCTTCCCTGGGTGTGTTACATTGACAGTGTGGGGTCAGTCTGCTCTTTCCTGGGCATGTTACATTGACAGTGTAGGATCAGTCTGGTCTTCCCTGAATGTGTTACATTGACAGAATGGGGTCAGTCTGGTCTTCCCTGGGTTGGTTACATTGACAGAGTGGGATCAGTCTGGTCTTCCCTGGTTGTGTTACGTTGACAGAGTGGGGTCAGTCTGCTCTTCCCTGAGTGTGTTACACTGACAGAGTGGGGTAAGTCTGCTCTTCCCTGGGTGTGTTACATTGACATTGTGGGGTCAGTCTGGTCTTCCCTGGGTGTGTTACATTGACAGAGTGGGGTCAGTCTGGTCTTCCCTGGGTGTGTTACATTTTCAGATTGCAGTCAGTCTGCTCTTCCCTGGGTGTGTTACATTGACAGAGTGGGGTCAGTCTGCTCTTCCCTGTGTGGGTTACATTGACAGAGTTGGGTCAGTCTGGTCTTCCCTGTGTGTGTTACATTGACAGAGTGGGGTCAGTCTGCTCTTCCCTGGGTGTGTTACATTGACAGTGTGGGTTCAGTCTGTTTTTTTTTACCTGGATGGGTTACATTGACAGAGTGGGGTCAGTCTGGCCTTCCCTGGGTATGTTACATTGACAGAGTGGGGTCAGTCTGATCTTCCCTGGGTGTGTTACATTGACAGAGTGGGGTCAGTCTGCTCTTCCCTGGGTGTGTTACATTGACAGTGTGGGGTCAGTCTTTTCTTCCCTGGGTGGGTTACATTGACAGAGTGGGGTCAGTCTGGTCTTCCCTGGGTGGGTTACAATGACAGAGTGGGTCAGTCTGCTCTTCCCTGGGTGTGTTACATTGACAGTGTGGGGTCAGTCTGTTCTTCCCTGTGTGGGTTACATTGACAGAGTTGGGTCAGTCTGGTCTTCCCTGTGTGTGTTACATTGACAGAGTGGGGTCAGTCTTCTCTTCCCTGGGTGTGTTACATTGACAGTGTGGGGTCAGTCTGCTCTTTCCTGGGCATGTTACATTGACAGTGTGGGATCAGTCTGGTCTTCCCTGAATGTGTTACATTGACAGAATGGGGTCAGTCTGGTCTTCCCTGGGTTGGTTACATTGACAGAGTGGGGTCAGTCTGGTCTTCCCTGGTTGTGTTACGTTGACAGAGTGGGGTCAGTCTGCTCTTCCCTGACTGTGTTACCCTGACAGAGTGGGGTCAGTCTGCTCTTCCCTGGGTGTGTTACATTGACATTGTGGGGTCAGTCTGGTCTTCCCTGGGTGTGTTACATTGACAGAGGGGTGTCAGTCTGGTCTTCCCTGGGTGTGTTACATTTTCAGATTGCAGTCAGTCTGCTCTTCCCTGGGTGTGTTACATTGACAGAGTGGGGTCAGTCTGCTCTTCCCTGGGTGTGTTACACTGACAGAGTGGGGTCAGTCTGTTCTTCCCTGAGTGTGTTACATTGACAGAGTGAGGTCAGTCTGCTATTCACTGGGTGTGGTAATTGACCGAGTGAGGTCAGTGTGCTCTTCCCTGGGTGTGTTACATTGACAGTGTGGGTTCAGTCTGTTTTTTTTTACCTGGATGTGTTACATTGACAGAGTGGGGTCAGTCTGGCCTTCCCTGGGTGGGTTACAATGACAGAGTGGGGTCAGTCTGCTCTTCGCTGGTTGTGATTCATTGACTGTGTGGGGTCAGTGTGTTCTTCCCTGGGTGTGTTACATTGACAGAGTGAGGTCAGTCTGATCTTCCCTGGGTGGGTTACATTGACAGAGTGGGGTCAGTCTGGTCTTCCCTGGTTGTGTTACATTGACAGATTGCAGTCAGTCTGCTCTTCCCTGGGTGTGTTACATTGACAGAGTGGGGTCAGTCTGCTCTTCCCTGGGTGTGTTACACTGACAGAGTGGGGTCAGTCTGTTCCTCCCTGAATGTGTTACATTGACAGAGTGAGGTCAGTCTGCTATTCACTGGGTGTGGTAATTGTTCGAGTGAGTTCAGTGTGCTCTTCCCTGGGTATGTTACATTGACAGTGTGTGTTCAGTCTGTTTTTTTTTACCTGGGTGTGTTACATTGACAGAGTGGGGTCAGTCTGGTCTTCCCTGGGTGGGTTACAATGACAGAGTGGGGTCAGTCTGCTCTTCGCTGGTTGTGATTCATTGACTGAGTGGGGTCAGTGTGTTCTTCCCTGGGTGTGTTAAATTGACAGAGTGGGGTCAGTCTGCTCTTCACTGGGTGTGTTACATTGACAGATTGCAGTCAGTCTGCTCTTCCCTGGGTGTGTTACATTGACAGAGTGGGGTCAGTCTGCTCTTCCCTGGGTGTGTTACACTGACAGAGTGGGGTCAGTCTGTTCTTCCCTGAGTGTGTTACATTGACAGAGTGAGGTCAGTCTGCTATTCACTGGGTGTGGTAATTGACCGAGTGAGGTCAGTGTGGATTCCCTGGGTGTGTTACATTGACAGTGTGGGTTCAGTCTGTTTTTTTTTTACCTGGGTGGGTTACATTGACAGAGTGGGGTCAGTCTGGTCTTCCCTGGGTGGGTTACAATGACAGAGTGGGGTCAGTCTGCTCTTCGCTGGTTGTGATTCATTGACTGAGTGGGGTCAGTGGGTTCTTCCCTGGGTGTGTTACATTGACAGAGTGAGGTCAGTCTGATCTTCCCTGGGTGGGTTACATTGACAGAGTGGGGTCAGTCTGGTCTTCCCTGGGTGGGTTTCAATGACAGTGTGGGGTCAGTCTGCTCTTCCATGGGTGTGTTACATTGACAGAATGGGGTCAGTCTGCTCTTCCCTGGGTGTGTTACATTGACAGAGTGGGGTCAGTCTGCTCTTCCCTTGGTGTGTTACATTGACAGTGTGATGTCAGTCTGCTCTTCCCTGGGTCTGTTACATTGACAGAGTGGGGTCAGTCTGATCGTCCCTGGCTGTGTTACATTGACAGAGTGGGGTCTGTCTATTCTTCCCTGGGTGTGTTACTTTGATAGAGTGTGGTCAGTCTGCTCTTACCTGGGTGTGTTACATTGACAGATTGCGGTCAGTCTGCTCTTCCCTGGGTATGTTACATTGACAGAGTGGGGTCAGTCTGCTCTTCCCTGGGTGTGTTACACTGACAGAGTCGGGTCAGTCTACTGTTCACTGGGTGTGGTTCATTGACAGAGTGTGGTCAGTCTGCTCTTCCCTGGGTGTGTTACATTGACTGAGTGGGGTCGTACTGCTCTTCCCTGGGTGTGTTACATTGACAGAGTGGGGTCAGTCTTGTCTTCCCTGGGTGTGTTACATTGACAGAGTGTGGTCAGTCTGCTCATTCCTGGGTGTGTTACATTGACAGAGTGTGGTCAGTCTGCTCTTCCCTGGGTGTGTTACATTGACAGAGTGGGGTCAGTCTGCTCTTCCCTGTGTGTGTTACATTGACAGAGTGGGATCAGTCTGCTCTTCCCTGGGTGTGTGACAATGACAGAGTGGGGTCAGTCTTCTCTTCCCTGTGTGTGTTACATTGACAGAGTGGGGTCAGTCTGGTCTTCCCTGGGTGGGTTACACTGACAGAGTGGGGTCAGTCTGTTCTTCCCTGAGTGTGATACATTGACAGAGTGAGGTCAGTCTGCTATTCACTGGGTGTGGTAATTGACCGAGTGAGGTCAGTCTGCTCTTCCCTGGGTGGGTTACAATGACAGAGTGGGTCAGTCTGCTCTTCCCTGGGTTGGTTACATTGACAGAGTGGGGTCAGTCTGGTCTTCCCTGAGTGTGTTACACTGACAGAGTGGGGTCAGTCTGCTCTTCCCTGGGTGTGTTACTTTGACATTGTGGGGTCAGTCTGGTCTTCCCTGGGTGTGTTACATTGACAGAGTGGGGTCAGCCTGGTCTTCCCTGGGTGTGTTACATTGACAGATTGCAGTCAGTCTGCTCTTCCCTGGGTGTGTTACATTGACAGAGTGGGGTCAGTCTGCTCTTCCCTGGGTGTGTTACACTGACAGAGTGGGGTCAGTCTGTTCTTCCCTGAGTGTGTTACATTGACAGAGTGAGGTCAGTCTGTTATTCACTGGGTGTGGTAATTGACCGAGTGAGGTCAGTGTGCTCTTCCCTGGGTGTGTTACATTGACAGTGTGGGTTCAGTCTGTTTTTTTTTACCTGGGTGGGTTACATTGACAAATTGGGGTCAGTCTGGTCTTCCCTGGGTGGGTTACAATGACAGAGTGGAGTCAGTCTGCTCTTCGCTGGTTGTGATTCATTGACTGAGTGGGGTCAGTGTGTTCTTCCCTGGGTGTGTTACATTGACAGAGTGAGGTCAGTCTGATCTTCCCTGGGTGGGTTACATGGACAGAGTGGGGTCAGTCTGGTCTTCCCTGGTTGTGTTACATTGACAGATTGCAGTCAGTCTGCTCTTCCCTGGGTGTGTTACATTGACAGAGTGGGGTCAGTCTGCTCTTCCCTGGGTGTGTTACACTGACAGAGTGGGGTCAGTCTGTTCTTCCCTGAGTGTGTTACATTGACAGAGTGAGGTCAGTCTGCTATTCACTGGGTGTGTTATATTGACAGTGTGGGTTCAGTCTGTTTTTTTTTACCTGGGTGGGTTACATTGACAGAGTGGGGTCAGTCTGGTCTTCCCTGGGAGGGTTACAATGACAGAGTGGGGTCAGTCTGCTCTTCGCTGGTTGTGATTCATTGACTGAGTGGGGTCAGTGTGTTCTTCCCTGGGTGTGTTACATTGACAGAGTGAGGTCAGTCTGATCTTCCCTGGGTGGGTTACATTGACAGAGTGGGGTCAGTCTGGTCTTCCCTGGGTGGGTTACAATGACAGTGTGGGGTCAGTCTGCTCTTCCATGGGTGTGTTACATTGACAGAATGGGGTCAGTCTGCTCTTCCCTGGGTGTGTGACATTGACAGAGTGGGGTCAGTCTGCTCTTCCCTGGGTGTGTTACATTGACAGTGTGATGTCAGTCTGCTCTTCCCTGGATCTGTTACATTGACAGAGTGGGGTCAGTCTGAACTTCCCTGGCTGTGTTACATTGACAGAGTGGGGTCTGTCTATTCTTCCCTGGGTGTGTTACTTTGATAGAGTGTGGTCAGTCTGCTCTTCCATGAGTGTGTTACATTGACAGTGTGATGTCAGTCTGCTCTTCCCTGGGTCTGTTACATTGACAGAGTGTGGTCAGTCTGAACTTCCCTGGCTGTGTTACATTGACAGAGTGGGGTCTGTCTATTCTTCCCTGGGTGTGTTACTTTGATAGAGTGTGGTCACACTGCTCTTACCTGGGTGTGTTACATTGACAAATTGCGGTCAGTCTGCTCTTCCCTGGGTATGTTACATTGACAGAGTGGTGTCAGTCTGCTCTTCACTGGGTGTGTTACACTGACAGAGTTGGGTCAGTCTGCTGTTCACTGGGTGTGGTTCATTGACAGAGTGTGGTCAGTCTGCTCTTCCCTGGGTGTGTTACATTGACTGAGTGGGGTCGTACTGCTCTTCCCTGGGTGTGTTACATTGACAGAGTGGGGTCAGTCTTGTCTTCCCTGGGTGTGTTACATTGACAGAGTGTGGTCTATCTGCTCATTCCTGGGTGTGTTACATTGACAGAGTGTGGTCAGTCTGCTCTTCCCTGGGTGTGTTACATTGACAGAGTGGGGTCAGTCTGCTCTTCCCTGTGTGTGTTACATTGACAGAGTGGGATCAGTCTGCTCTTCCCTGGGTGTGTGACAATGACAGAGTGGGGTCAGTCTGCTCTTCCCTGTGTGTGTTACATTGACAGAGTGGGTCAGTCTGGTCTTCCCTGGGTGGGTTACAATGACAGACTGGGTCAGTCTGTTCTTCCCTGGGTGTGTTACATTGACAGAGTGAGGTCAGTCTGCTATTCACTGGGTGTGGTAATTGACCGAGTGAGGTCAGTCTGCTCTTCCCTGGGTGGGTTACAATGACAGAGTGGGTCAGTCTGCTCTTCCCTGGGTTGGTTACATTGACAGAGTGGGGTCAGTCTGGTCTTCCCTGAGTGTGTTACACTGACAGAGTGGGGTCAGTCTGCTCTTCCCTGGGTGTGTTACTTTGACATTGTGGGGTCAGTCTGGTCTTCCCTGGGTGTGTTACATTGACAGAGTGGGGTCAGTCTGGTCTTCCCTGGGTGTGTTACATTGACAGATTGCAGTCAGTCTGCTCTTCCCTGGGTGTGTTACATTGACAGAGTGGGGTCAGTCTGCTCTTCCCTGGGTGTGTTACACTGACAGAGTGGGGTCAGTCTGTTCTTCCCTGAGTGTGTTACATTGACAGAGTGAGGTCAGTCTGCTATTCACTGGGTGTGGTAATTGACCGAGTGAGGTCAGTGTGCTCTTCCCTGGGTGTGTTACATTGACAGTGTGGGTTCAGTCTGTTTTTTTTTACCTGGGTGGGTTACATTGACAGAGTGGGGTCAGTCTGGTCTTCCCTGGGAGGGTTACAATGACAGAGTGGGGTCAGTCTGCTCTTCGCTGGTTGTGATTCATTGACTGAGTGGGGTCAGTGTGTTCTTCCCTGGGTGTGTTACATTGACAGAGTGAGGTCAGTCTGATCTTCCCTGGGTGGGTTACATTGACAGAGTGGGGTCAGTCTGGTCTTCCCTGGGTGGGTTACCATGACAGTGTGGGGTCAGTCTGCTCTTCCATGGGTGTGTTACATTGACAGAATGGGGTCAGTCTGCTCTTCCCTGGGTGTGTGACATTGACAGAGTGGGGTCAGTCTGCTCTTCCCTGGGTGTGTTACATTGACAGTGTGATGTCAGTCTGCTCTTCCCTGGATCTGTTACATTGACAGAGTGGGGTCAGTCTGAACTTCCCTGGCTGTGTTACATTGACAGAGTGGGGTCTGTCTATTCTTCCCTGGGTGTGTTACTTTGATAGAGTGTGGTCAGTCTGCTCTTCCCTGGGTGTGTTACATTGACAGTGTGATGTCAGTCTGCTCTTCCCTGGGTCTGTTACATTGACAGAGTGTGGTCAGTCTGAACTTCCCTGGCTGTGTTACATTGACAGAGTGGGGTCTGTCTATTCTTCCCTGGGTGTGTTACTTTGATAGAGTGTGGTCACACTGCTCTTACCTGGGTGTGTTACATTGACAAATTGCGGTCAGTCTGCTCTTCCCTGGGTATGTTACATTGACAGAGTGGTGTCAGTCTGCTCTTCACTGGGTGTGTTACACTGACAGAGTGGGGTCAGTCTGTTCTTCCCTGAGTGTGTTACATTGACAGAGTGAGGTCAGTCTGCTATTCACTGGGTGTGGTAATTGACCGAAAGAGTTCAGTGTGCTCTTCCCTGGGTGTGTTACATTGACAGTGTGTGTTCAGTCAGTTTTTTTTTACCTGGGTGTGTTACATTGACAGAGTGGGGTCAGTCTGGTCTTCCCTGGGTGGGTTACAATGACAGAGTGGGGTCAGTCTGCTCTTCGCTGGTTGTGATTCATTGACTGAGTGGGGTCAGTGTGTTCTTCCCTGGGTGTGTTAAATTGACAGAGTGGGGTCAGTCTGCTCTTCACTGGGTGTGTTACATTGACAGTGTGATGTCAGTCTGCTCTTCCCTGGGTCTGTTACATTGACAGAGTGGGGTCAGTCTGATCTTCCCTGGCTGTGTTACATTGACAGTGTGATGTCAGTCTGCTCTTCCCTGGGTCTGTTACATTGACAGAGTGAGGTCAGTCTGATCTTCCCTGGCTGTGTTAAATTGACAGAGTGGGGTCTGTCTATTCTTCCCTGGGTGTGTTACTTTGATAGAGTGTGGTCAGTCTGCTCTTCCCTGGGTGTGTTACATTGACAGTGTGGGGTCAGTCTGTTCTTCCCTGTGTGGGTTACATTGACAGAGTTGGGGTCAGTCTGGTCTTCCCTGGTTGTGTTACATTGACAGAGTGGGGTCAGTCTGCTCTTCGCTGGTTGTGATTCATTGACTGAGTGGGGTCAGTGTGTTCTTCCCTGGGTGTGTTACATTGACAGAGTGAGGTCAGTCTGATCCTCCCTCGGTGGGTTACATTGACAGAGTGGGGTCAGTCTGGTCTTCCCTGGGTGGGTTACAATGACAGTGTGGGGTCAGTCTGCTCTTCCATGGGTGTGTTACATTGACAGAATGGGATCAGTCTGCTCTTCCCTGGGTGTGTTACATTCACAGAGTGTGGTCAGTCTGCTCTTCCCTGGGAGTGTTACATTGACAGTGTGATGTCAGTCTGCTCTTCCCTGGGTCTGTTACATTGACAGAGTGGGGTCAGTCTGATCTTCCCTGGCTGTGTTACATTGACAGAGTGGGGTCTGTCTATTCTTCCCTGGGTGTGTTACTTGGATAGAGTGTGGTCAGTCTGCTCTTACCTGGGTGTGTTACATTGACAGATTGCGGTCAGTCTGCTCTTCCCTGGGTATGTTACATTGACAGAGTGGGGTCAGTCTGATCTTCCCTGGGTGTGTTACATTGACAGAGTGGGGTCAGTCTGCTCTTCCCTGGGTGTGTTACATTGACAGTGTGGGGTCAGTCTGTTCTTCCCTGGGTGGGTTACATTGACAGAGTGGGGTCAGTCTGGTCTTCCCTGGGTGGGTTACAATGACAGAGTGGGTCAGTCTGCTCTTCCCTGGGTGTGTTACATTGACAGTGTGGGGTCAGTCTATTCTTCCCTGTGTGGGTTACTTTGACAGAGTTGGGTCAGTCTGGTCTTCCCTGTGTGTGTTACATTGACAGAGTGGGGTCAGTCTGCTCTTCCCTGGGTGTGTTACATTGACAGTGTGGGGTCAGTCTGCTCTTTCCTGGGCATGTTACATTGACAGTGTAGGATCAGTCTGGTCTTCCCTGAATGTGTTACATTGACAGAATGGGGTCAGTCTGGTCTTCCCTGGGTTGGTTACATTGACAGAGTGGGATCAGTCTGGTCTTCCCTGGTTGTGTTACGTTGACAGAGTGGGGTCAGTCTGCTCTTCCCTGAGTGTGTTACACTGACAGAGTGGGGTAAGTCTGCTCTTCCCTGGGTGTGTTACATTGACATTGTGGGGTCAGTCTGGTCTTCCCTGGGTGTGTTACATTGACAGAGTGGGGTCAGTCTGGTCTTCCCTGGGTGTGTTACATTTTCAGATTGCAGTCAGTCTGCTCTTCCCTGGGTGTGTTACATTGACAGAGTGGGGTCAGTCTGCTCTTCCCTGTGTGGGTTACATTGACAGAGTTGGGTCAGTCTGGTCTTCCCTGTGTGTGTTACATTGACAGAGTGGGGTCAGTCTGCTCTTCCCTGGGTGTGTTACATTGACAGTGTGGGTTCAGTCTGTTTTTTTTTACCTGGATGGGTTACATTGACAGAGTGGGGTCAGTCTGGCCTTCCCTGGGTATGTTACATTGACAGAGTGGGGTCAGTCTGATCTTCCCTGGGTGTGTTACATTGACAGAGTGGGGTCAGTCTGCTCTTCCCTGGGTGTGTTACATTGACAGTGTGGGGTCAGTCTTTTCTTCCCTGGGTGGGTTACATTGACAGAGTGGGGTCAGTCTGGTCTTCCCTGGGTGGGTTACAATGACAGAGTGGGTCAGTCTGCTCTTCCCTGGGTGTGTTACATTGACAGTGTGGGGTCAGTCTGTTCTTCCCTGTGTGGGTTACATTGACAGAGTTGGGTCAGTCTGGTCTTCCCTGTGTGTGTTACATTGACAGAGTGGGGTCAGTCTTCTCTTCCCTGGGTGTGTTACATTGACAGTGTGGGGTCAGTCTGCTCTTTCCTGGGCATGTTACATTGACAGTGTGGGATCAGTCTGGTCTTCCCTGAATGTGTTACATTGACAGAATGGGGTCAGTCTGGTCTTCCCTGGGTTGGTTACATTGACAGAGTGGGGTCAGTCTGGTCTTCCCTGGTTGTGTTACGTTGACAGAGTGGGGTCAGTCTGCTCTTCCCTGACTGTGTTACCCTGACAGAGTGGGGTCAGTCTGCTCTTCCCTGGGTGTGTTACATTGACATTGTGGGGTCAGTCTGGTCTTCCCTGGGTGTGTTACATTGACAGAGGGGTGTCAGTCTGGTCTTCCCTGGGTGTGTTACATTTTCAGATTGCAGTCAGTCTGCTCTTCCCTGGGTGTGTTACATTGACAGAGTGGGGTCAGTCTGCTCTTCCCTGGGTGTGTTACACTGACAGAGTGGGGTCAGTCTGTTCTTCCCTGAGTGTGTTACATTGACAGAGTGAGGTCAGTCTGCTATTCACTGGGTGTGGTAATTGACCGAGTGAGGTCAGTGTGCTCTTCCCTGGGTGTGTTACATTGACAGTGTGGGTTCAGTCTGTTTTTTTTTACCTGGATGTGTTACATTGACAGAGTGGGGTCAGTCTGGCCTTCCCTGGGTGGGTTACAATGACAGAGTGGGGTCAGTCTGCTCTTCGCTGGTTGTGATTCATTGACTGTGTGGGGTCAGTGTGTTCTTCCCTGGGTGTGTTACATTGACAGAGTGAGGTCAGTCTGATCTTCCCTGGGTGGGTTACATTGACAGAGTGGGGTCAGTCTGGTCTTCCCTGGTTGTGTTACATTGACAGATTGCAGTCAGTCTGCTCTTCCCTGGGTGTGTTACATTGACAG
Source organism: Chiloscyllium punctatum (assembly GCF_047496795.1). NCBI lineage: Eukaryota > Metazoa > Chordata > Chondrichthyes > Orectolobiformes > Hemiscylliidae > Chiloscyllium > Chiloscyllium punctatum. Next base: position 54,446,302 of record NC_092788.1, on the reverse strand, counting down.
AGTGGGGTCAGTCTGCTCTTCCCTGGGTGTGTTACACTGACAGAGTGGGGTCAGTCTGTTCCTCCCTGAATGTGTTACATTGACAGAGTGAGGTCAGTCTGCTATTCACTGGGTGTGGTAATTGTTCGAGTGAGTTCAGTGTGCTCTTCCCTGGGTATGTTACATTGACAGTGTGTGTTCAGTCTGTTTTTTTTACCTGGGTGTGTTACATTGACAGAGTGGGGTCAGTCTGGTCTTCCCTGGGTGGGTTACAATGACAGAGTGGGGTCAGTCTGCTCTTCGCTGGTTGTGATTCATTGACTGAGTGGGGTCAGTGTGTTCTTCCCTGGGTGTGTTAAATTGACAGAGTTGGGTCAGTCTGCTCTTCACTGGGTGTGTTACATTGACAGTGTGATGTCAGTCTGCTCTTCCCTGGGTCTGTTACATTGACAGAGTGGGGTCAGTCTGATCTTCCCTGGCTGTGTTACATTGACAGTGTGATGTCAGTCTGCTCTTCCCTGGGTCTGTTACATTGACAGAGTGAGGTCAGTCTGATCTTCCCTGGCTGTGTTACATTGACAGAGTGGGGTCTGTCTATTCTTCCCTGGGTGTGTTACCTTGATAGAGTGTGGTCAGTCTGCTCTTACCTGGGTGTGTTACATTGACAGAGTGCGGTCTGTCTGCTCTTCCCTGGGTATGTTACATCGACAGAGTGGGGTCAGTCTGCTCTTCCCTGGGTGTGTTACACTGACAGAGTCGGGTCAGTCTGCTGTTCACTGGGTGTGGTTCATTGACAGAGTGTGGTCAGTCTGCTCTTCCCTGGGTGTGTTACATTGACTGAGTGGGGTCGTACTGCTCTTCCCTGGGTGTGTTACATTGACAGAGTGGGGTCAGTCTTGTCTTCCCTGGGTGTGTTACATTGACAGAGTGTGGTCAGTCTGCTCTTTCCTGGGTGTGTTACATTGACAGAGTGTGGTCAGTCTGCTCTTCCCTGTGTGTGTTACACTGACAGAGTGGGGTCAGTCTGCTCTTCCCTGGGTGTGTTACATTGACAGTGTGGGGTCAGTCAGTCTGGTCTTCCCTGTGTGTGTTACATTGACAGAGTGGGGTCAGTCTGGTCTTCCCTGGGTTGGTTACATTGACAGAGTGGGGTCAGTCTGGTCTTCCCTGGTTGTGTTACATTGACAGAGTGGGGTCAGTCTGCTCTTCCCTGAGTGTGTTACACTGACAGAGTGGGATTAGTCTGCTCTTCCCTGGGTGTGTTACTTTGACATTGTGGTGTCAGTCTGGTCTTCCCTGGGTGTGTTACATTGACAGAGTGGGGTCAGTCTGGTCTTCCCTGGGTGTGTTACATTGACAGATTGCTGTCAGTCTGCTCTTTCCTGGGTGTGTTACATTGACAGAGTGGGGTCAGTCTGCTCTTCCCTGGGTGTGTTACACTGACAGAGTGGGGTCAGTCTGTTCTTCCCTGAGTGTGTTACATTGACAGAGTGAGGTCAGTCTGCTATTCACTGGGTGTGGTAATTGACCGAGTGAGGTCAGTGTGCTCTTCCCTGGGTGTGTTACATTGACAGTGTGGGTTCAGTCTGTTTTTTTTTACCTGGGTGGGTTACATTGACAGACTGGGGTCAGTCTGGTCTTCCCTGGGTGGGTTACAATGACAGAGTGGAGTCAGTCTGCGCTTCGCTGGTTGTGATTCATTGACTGAGTGGGGTCAGTGTGTTCTTCCCTGGGTGTGTTACATTGACAGAGTGGGGTCAGTCTGCTCTTCCCTGGGTGTGTTACACTGACAGAGTGGGGTCAGTCTGTTCTACCCTGAGTGTGTTACATTGACAGAGTGAGGTCAGTCTGCTATTCACTGGGTGTGGTAATTGACCGAGTGAGGTCAGTGTGCTCTTCCCTGGGTGTGTTACATTGACAGAGTGGGGTCAGTCTTGTCTTCCCTGGGTGTGTTACATTGACAGAGTGTGGTCAGTCTGCTCTTTGCTGGGTGTGTTACATTGACAGAGTGTGGTCAGTCTGGTCTTCCCTGGTTGTGTTACATTGATAGAGTCGGGACAGTCTGCTCTTCCTTGTGTGTGTTACATTGACAGAGTGTGGTCAGTCTGCTCTTCCCTGGGTGTGTGACATTGACAGAGTGGGGTCAGTCTGCTCTTCACTGGGTGTGGTACATTGACCGAGTCGGGTCAATCTGATCTTCTCTGGGTGTGTTATATTGACAGAGTGCGTTCAGTCTGTTCTTCCCTGGGTGTGTGACATTGACAGAGTGAGGTCAGTCTGCTATTCACTGGGTGTGTTACATTGACAGTGTGGGTTCAGTCTGTTTTTTTTTACCTGGATGGGTTACATTGACAGAGTGGGGTCAGTCTGGTCTTCCCTGGGGGGGTTACAATGACAGAGTGGGGTCAGTCTGCTCTTCGCTGGTTGTGATTCATTGACTGAGTGGGGTCAGTGTGTTCTTCCCTGGGTGTGTTACATTGACAGAGTGAGGTCAGTCTGATCTTCCCTGGGTGGGTTACATTGACAGAGTGGGGTCAGTCTGGTCTTCCCTGGGTGTGTTACATTGACAGATTGCAGTCAGTCTGCTCTTCCCTGGGTGTGTTACATTGACAGAGTGGGGTCAGTCTGCTCTTCCCTGCGTGTGTTACACTGACAGAGTGGGGTCAGTCTGTTCCTCCCTGAGTGTGTTACATTGACAGAGTGAGGTCAGTCTGCTATTCACTGGGTGTGGTAATTGTTCGAGTGAGTTCAGTGTGCTCTTCCCTGGGTGTGTTACATTGACAGTGTGTGTTCAGTCTGTTTTTTTTTACCTGGGTGGGTTACATTGACAGACTGGGGTCAGTCTGGTCTTCCCTGGGTGGGTTACAATGACAGAGTGGAGTCAGTCTGCGCTTCCCTGGTTGTGATTCATTGACTGAGTGGGGTCAGTGTGTTCTTCCCTGGGTGTGTTACATTGACAGAGTGCGGTCAGTCTGCTCTTCACTGGGTGTGTTACATTGACAGTGTGATGTCAGTCTGCTCTTCCCTGGGTCTGTTACATTGACAGAGTGGGGTCAGTCTGATCTTCCCTGGCTGTGTTACATTGACAGTGTGATGTTAGTCTGCTCTTCCCTGGGTCTGTTACATTGACAGAGTGAGGTCAGTCTGATCTTCCCTGGCTGTGTTACATTGACAGAGTGGGGTCTGTCTATTCTTCCCTGGGTGTGTTACTTTGATAGAGTGTGGTCAGTCTGCTCTTACCTGGGTGTGTTACATTGACAGAGTGCGGTCTGTCTGCTCTTCCCTGGGTATGTTACATTGGCAGAGTGGGGTCAGTCTGCTCTTCCCTGGGTGTGTTACACTGACAGAGTCGGGTCAGTCTGCTGTTCACTGGGTGTGGTTCATTGACAGAGTGTGGTCAGTCTGCTCTTCCCTGGGTGTGTTACATTGACTGAGTGGGGTCGTACTGCTCTTCCCTGGGTGTGTTACATTGACAGAGTGGGGTCAGTCTTGTCTTCCCTGGGTGTGTTACATTGACAGAGTGTGGTCAGTCTGCTCTTTCCTGGGTGTGTTACATTGACAGAGTGTGGTCAGTCTGCTCTTCCCTGGGTGTGTTACACTGACAGTGTGGGGTCAGTCTGGTCTTCCCTGTGTGTGTTACATTGACAGAGTGGGGTCAGCCTGGTCTTCCCTGGGTTGGTTACATTGACAGAGTGGGGTCAGTCTGGTCTTCCCTGGTTGTGTTACATTGACAGAGTGGGGTCAGTCTGCTCTTCCCTGAGTGTGTTACACTGACAGAGTGGGATCAGTCTGCTCTTCCCAGGGTGTGTTACTTTGACATTGTGGGGTCAGTCTGGTCTTCCCTGGGTGTGTTACATTGACAGAGTGGGGTCAGTCTGATCTTCCCTGGCTGTGTTACATTGACAGTGTGATGTCAGTCTGCTCTTCCCTGGGTCTGTTACATTGACAGAGTGAGGTCAGTCTGATCTTCCCTGGCTGTGTTACATTGACAGAGTGGGGTCTGTCTATTCTTCCCTGGGTGTGTTACTTTGATAGAGTGTGGTCAGTCTGCTCTTACCTGGGTGTGTTACATTGACAGAGTGTGGTCTGTCTGCTCTTCCCTGGGTATGTTACATTGACAGAGTGGGGTCAGTCTGCTCTTCCCTGGGTGTGTTACACTGACAGAGTCGGGTCAGTCTGCTGTTCACTGGGTGTGGTTCATTGACAGAGTGTGGTCAGTCTGCTCTTCCCTGGGTGTGTTACATTGACTGAGTGGGGTCGTACTGCTCTTCCCTGGGTGTGTTACATTGACAGAGTGTGGTCAGTCTGCTCTTTCCTGGGTGTGTTACATTGACAGAGTGTGGTCAGTCTGCTCTTTCCTGGGTGTGTTACATTGACAGAGTGTGGTCAGTCTGCTCTTCCCTGGGTGTGTTACACTGACAGAGTGGGGTCAGTCTGCTCTTCCCTGGGTGTGTTACATTGACAGTGTGGGGTCAGTCTGGTCTTCCCTGTGTGTGTTACATTGACAGAGTGGGGTCAGTCTGGTCTTCCCTGGGTTGGTTACATTGACAGAGTGGGGTCAGTCTGGTCTTCCCTGGTTGTGTTACATTGACAGAGTGGGGTCAGTCTGCTCTTCCCTGAGTGTGTTACACTGACAGAGTGGGATCAGTCTGCTCTTCCCTGGGTGTGTTACTTTGACATTGTGGTGTCAGTCTGGCCTTCCCTGGGTGTGTTACATTGACAGAGTGGGGTCAGACTGGTCTTCCCTGGGTGTGTTACATTGACATTTTGCAGTCAGTCTGCTCTTTCCTGGGTGTGTTACATTGACAGAGTGGGGTCAGTCTGCTCTTCCCTGGGTGTGTTACACTGACAGAGTGGGGTCAGTCTGTTCTTCCCTGAGTGTGTTACATTGACAGAGTGAGGTCAGTCTGCTATTCACTGGGTGTGGTAATTGACCGAGCGAGGTCAGTGTGCTCTTCCCTGGGTGTGTTACATTGACAGTGTGGGTTCAGTCTGTTTTTTTTTACCTGGGTGGGTTACATTGATAGACTGGGGTCAGTCTGGTCTTCCCTGGGTGGGTTACAATGACAGAGTGGAGTCAGTCTGCGCTTCGCTGGTTGTGATTCATTGACTGAGTGGGGTCAGTGTGTTCTTCCCTGGGTGTGTTACATTGACAGAGTGGGGTCAGTCTGCTCTTCCCTGGGTGTGTTACACTGACAGAGTGGGGTCAGTCTGTTCTTCCCTGAGTGTGTTACATTGACAGAGTGAGGTCAGTCTGCTATTCACTGGGTGTGGTAATTGACCGAGTGAGGTCAGTGTGCTCTTCCCTGGGTGTGTTACATTGACAGAGTGGGGTCAGTCTTGTCTTCCCTGGTTGTGTTACATTGACAGAGTGTGGTCAGTCTGCTCTTTCCTGGGTGTGTTACATTGACAGAGTGTGGTCAGTCTGCTCTTCCCTGGGTGTGTGACATTGACAGAGTGGGTTCAGTCTGCTCTTCCCTGTGTGTGTTACATTGACAGAGTGGGGTCAGTGTGGTCTTCCCTGGGTGGGTCACAATGACAGACTGGGTCAGTCTGTTCTTCCCTGGGTGTGTTACATTGACAGAGTCAGGTCAGTCTGCCCTGCCCTGGGTGAGTTACATTGACAGAGTGGGGTCAGTCTGGTCTTCCCTGGTTGTGTTACATTGATAGAGTCGGGTCAGTCTGCTCTTCCTTGTGTGTGTTACATTGACAGAGTGTGGTCAGTCTGCTCTTCCCTGGGTGTGTGACATTAACAGAGTGGGGTCAGTCTGCTCTTCACTGGGTGTGGTACATTGACCGAGTCGGGTCAATCTGATCTTCTCTGGGTGTGTTATATTGACAGAGTGCGTTCAGTCTGTTCTTCCCTGGGTGTGTGACATTGACAGAGTGAGGTCAGTCTGCTATTCACTGGGTGTGTTACATTGACAGTGTGGGTTCAGTCTGTTTTTTTTTACCTGGATGGGTTACATTGACAGAGTGGGGTCAGTCTGGTCTTCCCTGGGGGGGTTACAATGACAGAGTGGGGTCAGTCTGCTCTTCGCTGGTTGTGATTCATTGACTGAGTGGGGTCAGTGTGTTCTTCCCTGGGTGTGTTACATTGACAGAGTGAGGTCAGTCCGATCTTCCCTGTGTGGGTTACATTGACAGAGTGGAGTCAGTCTGGTCTTCCCTGGGTGTGTTACATTGACAGATTGCAGTCAGTCTGCTCTTCCCTGGGTGTGTTACATTGACAGAGTGGGGTCAGTCTGCTCTTCCCTGGGTGTGTTACACTGACAGAGTGGGGTCAGTCTGTTCCTCCCTGAGTGTGTTACATTGACAGAGTGAGGTCAGTCTGCTATTCACTGGGTGTGGTAATTGTTCGAGTGAGTTCAGTGTGCTCTTCCCTGGGTGTGTTACATTGACAGTGTGTGTTCAGTCTGTTTTTTTTTACCTGGGTGGGTTACATTGACAGAGTGGGGTCAGTCTGGTCTTCCCTGGGTGGGTTACAATGACAGAGTGGGGTCAGTCTGCTCTTCGCTGGTTGTGATTCATTGACTGAGTGGGGTCAGTGTGTTCTTCCCTGGGTGTGTTAAATTGACAGAGTTGGGTCAGTCTGCTCTTCACTGGGTGTGTTACATTGACAGTGTCATGTCAGTCTGATCTTCCCTGGGTCTGTTACATTGACAGAGTGGGGTCAGTCTGATCTTCCCTGGCTGTGTTACATTGCCAGTGTGATGTCAGTCTGATCTTCCCTGGCTGTGTTACATTGACAGAGTGGGGTCTGTCTATTCTTCCCTGGGTGTGTTACATTGACAGAGTGGGGTCTGTCTATTCTTCCCTGGGTGTGTTACTTTGATAGAGTGTGGTCAGTCTGCTCTTACCTGGGTGTGTTACATTGACAGAGTGCGGTCTGTCTGCTCTTCCCTGGGTATGTTACATTGAAAGAGTGGGGTCAGTCTGCTCTTCCCTGGGTGTGTTACACTGACAGAGTCGGGTCAGTCTGCTGTTCACTGGGTGTGGTTCATTGACAGAGTGTGGTCAGTCTGCTCTTCCCTGGGTGTGTTACATTGACTGAGTGGGGTCGTACTGCTCTTCCCTGGGTGTGTTACATTGACAGAGTGGGGTCAGTCTTGTCTTCCCTGGGTGTGTTACATTGACAGAGTGTGGTCAGTCTGCTCTTTCCTGGGTGTGTTACATTGACAGAGTGTGGTCAGTCTGCTCTTCCCTGGGTGTGTTACACTGACAGAGTGGGGTCAGTCTGCTCTTCCCTGGGTGTGTTACATTGACAGTGTGGGGTCAGTCTGGTCTTCCCTGTGTGTGTTACATTGACAGAGTGGGGTCAGTCTGGTCTTCCCTGGGTTGGTTACATTTACAGAGTGGGGTCAGTCTGGTCTTCCCTGGTTGTGTTACATTGACAGAGTGGGGTCAGTCTGCTCTTCCCTGAGTGTGTTACACTGACAGAGTGGGATCAGTCTGCTCTTCCCTAGGTGTGTTACTTTGACATTGTGGGGTCAGTCTGGTCTTCCCTGGGTGTGTTACATTGACAGAGTGGGGTCAGTCTGGTCTTCCCTGGGTGTGTTACATTGACAGATTGCAGTCAGTCTGCTCTTTCCTGGGTGTGTTACATTGACAGAGTGGGGTCAGTCTGCTCTTCCCTGGGTGTGTTACACTGACAGAGTGGGGTCAGTCTGTTCTTCCCTGAGTGTGTTACATTGACAGAGTGAGGTCAGTCTGCTATTCACTGGGTGTGGTAATTGACCGAGTGAGGTCAGTGTGCTCTTCCCTGGGTGTGTTACATTGACAGTGTGGGTTCAGTCTGTTTTTTTTTACCTGGGTGGGTTACATTGACAGACTGCGGTCAGTCTGGTCTTCCCTGGGTGGGTTACAATGACAGAGTGGGGTCAGTCTGCTCTTCGCTGGTTGTGATTCATTGACTGATTGGGGTCAGTGTGTTCTTCCCTGGGTGTGTTACATTGACAGAGTGAGGTCAGTCTGATCTTCCCTGGGTGGGTTACATTGACAGAGTGGGGTCAGTCTGGTCTTCCCTGGGTGGGTTACAATGACAGTGTGGGGTCAGTCTGCTCTTCCATGGGTGTGTTACATTGACAGAATGGGGTCAGTCTGCTCTTCCCTGAGTGTGTTACATTGACAGAGTGGGGTCAGTCTGCTCTTCCCTGGGTGTGTTACATTGACAGTGTGATGTCAGTCTGCTCTTCCCTGGGTCTGTTACATTGACAGAGTGGGGTCAGTCTGATCTTTCCTGGCTGTGTTACATTGACAGAGTGGGGTCTGTCTATTCTTCCCTGGGTGTGTTACTTTGATAGAGTGTGGTCAGTCTGCTCTTACCTGTGTGTGACATTGACAAATTGCGGTCAGTCTGCTCTTCCCTGGGTATGTTACATTGACAGAGTGGTGTCAGTCTGCTCTTCCCTGGGTGTGTTACACTGACAGAGTCGGGTCAGTCTGCTGTTCACTGGGTGTGGTTCATTGACAGAGTGTGGTCAGTCTGCTCTTCCCTGGGTGTGTTGCATTGACTGAGTGGGTTCGTACTGCTCTTCCCTGGGTGTGTTACATTGGCAGAGTGGGGTCAGTCTTGTCTTCCCTGGGTGTGTTACATTGACAGAGTGTGGTCAGTCTGCTCTTCCCTGGGTGTGTGACATTGACAGAGTGGGGTCAGTCTGCTCTTCCCTCTGTGTGTTACATTGACAGAGTGGGGTCAGTCTGGTCTTCCCTGGGTGGGTCACAATGACAGACTGGGTCAGTCTGTTCTTCCCTGGGTGTGTTACATTGACAGAGTCAGGTCAGTCTGCCCTGCCCTGGGTGGGTTACATTGACAGAGTGGGGTCAGTCTGGTCTTCCCTGGTTGTGTTACATTGATAAAGTCGGGTCAGTCTGCTCTTCCTTGGGTGTGTTACATTGACAGAGTGTGGTCAGTCTGCTCTTTCCTGGGTGTGTTACGTTGACTGGGTGGGGTCAGTCTGCTGTTCCCTCTGTCTGGTACATTGACAGAGTGGGGTCAGTCTGCTCTTCCCTGAGTGCGTTACACTGACAGAGTGGGGTCAGTCTGCTCTTCACTGGGTGTGGGACATTGACCGAGTCGGGTCAATCTGATCTTCTCTGGGTGTGTTATATTGACAGAGTGCGTTCAGTCTGTTCTTCCCTGGGTGTGTGACATTGACAGTGAGGTCAGTCTGCTATTCACTGGGTGTGTTACATTGACAGATTGCGGTCGGTCTGCTCTTCCCTTGGTATGTTACATTGACAGAGTGAGGTCAGTCTGCTATTCACTGGGTGTGTTACACTGACAGAGTGGGGTCAGTCTGCTCTTCACTGGGTGTGGTACATTGACCGAGTCGGGTCAGTCTGCTCTTCACTGGGTGTGGTTCATTGACAGAGTGTGGTCAGTCTGCTCTTCCCTGGGTGTGTTACATTGACTGAGTGGGGTCGTACTGCTCTTCCCTGGGTGTGTTACATTGACAGAGTGGGGTCAGTCTGCTCTTTCCAGGGTGTGTTACATTGACAGAGTGTGGTCAGTCTGCTCTTCCCTGGGTGTGTGACAATGACAGAGTGGGGTCAGTCTGGTCTTCCCTGTGTGTGTTACTTTGACAGTGTGAGGTCAGTCTGCTCTTCCCTGGGTGTGTTACATTGACAGAGTGTGGTCAGTCTGCTCTTCCCTGGGTGTGTGACAATGACAGAGTGGGGTCAGTCTGGTCTTCCCTGAGTGTGTTACATTGACAGTGTGAGGTCAGTCTGCTCTTCCCTGGGTGTGTTACATTGACAGTATGAGGTCAGTATACTCTTCCCTGGTGGCTTACATTGACAGAGTGGGGTTTGTCTATTCTTCCCTGGGTGTGTTACTTTAATAGAGTGTGGTCAGTCTGCTCTTCCCTGGGTGTGTTACATTGACAGATTGGGGTCAGTCTGCTCTTCCCTGGGTGCGTTACTTTGACTGAATGGGGTCAGTCTGCTCTTTCCTCGGTGGGTTACTTTGAAAGAGTGGGGTCAGTCTGCACTTCCTTGGGTGTGTTGCATTGACAGAGTGGGGTCAGTCTGCTCCCCCTGGGTGTGTTACATTGACAGTGTGGGGTCAGTCTGCTCTTCCCTGGCTGTGTTATATTGACAGAGCGGTGTCTGTCTGCTCTTCCCTGCATGTGTTACATTGACAGAGTGTGGTCAGTCAGCTCTACACTGGGTGTGTTACAGTGACAGTGTGGGGTCAGTCTGGTCTTCCCTGGGTGTGTTACATTGACAGAGTGGGGTCAGTCTGGTCTTCCCTGGGTGTGATACATTGACAGAGTGGGGTCAGTCTGCACTTCCTTGGGTGTGTTACACTGACATAGTGGGGTAGGTCTGCTCCCCCTGGGTGTGTTACATTGACAGTGTGGGGTCAGTCTGCTCTACACTGAGTATGTTACATTGACTGAGTGGTGTCAGTCTGCTCTTCCCTGGATGTGTTACTTTGACAGAGTGGGGTCAGTCTGCTCTTCCCTGGGTGTGTTATATTTTGACAGAGTGGGGTCAGTCTGCTCTTCCCTGGGTGTGTTACACTGACAGAGTGGGGTCAGTCTGCTCTTCACTGGGTGTGGTACATTGACCGAGTCGGGTCAGTCTGCTGTTCACTGGGTGTGGTTCATTGACAGAGTGGGGTCAGTCTGGTCTTCTCTGTGTGTGTTACATTGACTGAGTGGGGTCGTACTGCTCTTCCCTGGGTGTGTTACATTGACAGAGTGGGGTCAGTCTGCTCTTTCCAGGGTGTGTTACATTGACAGAGTGTGGTCAGTCTGCTCTTTCCTGGGTGTGTTACATTGACAGAGTGTGGTCAGTATGCTCTTCCCTGGGTGTGTGACAATGACAGAGTGGGGTCAGTCTGGTCTTCCCTGTGTGTGTTACATTGACAGTGTGAGGTCAGTCTGCTCTTCCCTGGGTGTGTTACATTGACAGTATGATGTCAGTATACTCTTCCCTGGTGGCTTACATTGACAGAGTGGGGTTTGTCTATTCTTCCCTGGGTGTGTTACTTTAATAGAGTGTGGTCAGTCTGCTCTTTCCTGGGTGTGTTACATTGACAGATTGCGGTCAGTCTGCTCTTCCCTGGGTGCGTTAATTTGACTGAATGGGGTCAGTCTGCTCTTTCCTCGGTGGGTTACTTTGAAAGAGTGGGGTCAGTCTGCACTTCCTTGGGTGTGTTGCATTGACAGAGTGGGGTCAGTCTGCTCCCCCTGGGTGTGTTACATTGACAGTGTGGGGTCAGTCTGCTCTTCCCTGGCTGTGTTATATTGACAGAGTGGGGTCTGTCTGCTCTTCCCTGCATGTGTTACATTGACAGAGTGAAGTCAGTCAGCTCTACCCTGGGTGTGTTACAGTGACAGTGTGGGGTCAGTCTGGTCTTCCCTGGGTGTGTTACATTGACAGAGTGGGGTCAGTCTGGTCTTCCCTGGGTGTGATACATTGACAGAGTGGGGTCAGTCTGCACTTCCTTGGGTGTGTTACACTAACATAGTGGGGTAGGTCTGCTCCCCCTGGGTGTGTTACATTGACAGTGTGGGGTCAGTCTGCTCTACACTGAGTATGTTACATTGACTGAGTGGTGTCAGTCTGCTCTTCCCTGGATGTGTTACTTTGACAGAGTGGGGTCAGTCTGCTCTTCCCTGGGTGTGTTATATTTTGACAGAGTGGGGTCAGTCTGCTCTTCCCTGGGTGTGTTACATTGACAGTGTGATGTCAGTCTGCTCTTCCCTGGGTCTGTTACATTGACAGAGTGGGGTCAGTCGGATCTTCCCTGGCTGTGTTACATTGACAGAGTGGTGTACGTCTATTCTTCCCTGGGTGTGTTACTTTGATAGAGTGTGGTCAGTCTGCTCTTCACTGGGTGTGGTACATTGACCGAGTCGGGTCAGTCTGCTCTTCACTGGGTGTGGTTCATTGACAGAGTGTGGTCAGTCTGCTCTACCCTGGGTGTGTTACATTGACTGAGTGGGGTCGTACTGCTCTTCCCTGGGTGTGTTACATTGACAGAGTGGGGTCAGTCTGCTCTTTCCAGGGTGTGTTACATTTACAGAGTGTGGTCAGTCTGCTCTTTCCTGGGTGTGTTACATTGACAGAGTGTGGTCAGTCCGCTCTTCCCTGGGTGTGTGACAATGACAGAGTGGGGTCAGTCTGGTCTTCCCTGTGTGTGTTACATTGACAGTGTGAGGTCAGTCTGCTCTTCCCTGGGTGTGTTACATTGACAGTATGAGGTCAGCATACTCTTCCCTGGTGGCTTACATTGACAGAGTGGGGTTTGTCTATTCTTCCCTGGGTGTGTTACTTTAATAGAGTGTGGTCAGTCTGCTCTTCCCTGGGTGTGTTACATTGACAGATTGGGGTCAATCTGCTCTTCCCTGGGTGCGTTACTTTGACTTAATGTGGTCAGTCTGCTCTTTCCTCGGTGGGTTACTTTGAAAGAGTGGGGTCAGTCTGCACTTCCTTGGGTGTGTTGCATTGACAGAGTGGGGTCAGTCTGCTCCCCCTGGGTGTGTTACATTGACAGTGTGGGGTCAGTCTGCTCTTCCCTGGCTGTGTTATATTGACAGAGTGGGGTCTGTCTGCTCTTCCCTGCATGTGTTACATTGACAGAGTGTGGTCAGTCAGCTCTACCCTGGGTGTGTTACAGTGACAGTGTGGGGTCAGTCTGGTCTTCCCTGGGTGTGTTACATTGACAGAGTGGGGTCAGTCTGGTCTTCCCTGGGTGTGATACATTGACAGAGTGGGGTCAGTCTGCACTTCCTTGGGTGTGTTACACTGACATAGTGGGGTAGGTCTGCTCCCCCTGGGTGTGTTACATTGACAGTGTGGTGTCAGTCTGCTCTTCCCTGGGTGTGTTATATTTTGACAGAGTGGGGTCAGTCTGCTCTTCCCTGGGTGTGTTACACTGACAGAGTGGGGTCAGTCTGCTCTTCACTGGGTGTGGTAGATTGACCGAGTCGGGTCAGTCTGCTGTTCACTGGGTGTGGTTCATTGACAGAGTGGGGTCAGTCTGGTCTTCCCTGTGTGTGTTACATTGACTGAGTGGGGTCGTACTGCTCTTCCCTGGGTGTGTTACATTGACAGAGTGAGGTCAGTCTGCTCTTCCCTGGATCTGTTACATTGACTGAGTTGTGTCAGTCTGCTCTTCCCTGGCTGTGTTATATTGACAGAGTGGGGTCAGTCTGCTCTTCCCTGGATGTGTTACATTGACAGAGTGTGGTCAGTCTGCTCTTCCCTGGGTGTGTTACATTTTGACAGAGTGGGGTCCGTCTGTTCTTCCCTGGGTGTGTTACATTGACAGAGTGGGGTCTGTCTGATCTTCCCTGGTTGTGTTACAATGACAGAGTGGGGTCAGTCTGCTCTTCCCTGGGTGTGTTATATTGACAAAGTTGCGTCAGTCTGCTCTTCCCTGGGTGTGTTACATTGACAAAGTTGGGTCAGTCTGCTCTTCCCTGGGTGGGTTTCATTTTAAGCGTGGGGTCTGTCTGCTCTTCCCTCAGTGTGTTACATTGACAGAGATCTGTCAGTCTCCTCTTCCCTGGGTGTTCTACATTGACAGAGTGGCGTCAGTCTGCTCTGTCCTCGGTGTGTTACATTGACACAGTGGGGTCAGTCTGCTCTTTCCTGGGTGTGTTACATTGACAGAGTGGGGTCAGTCTGCTCTTCCCTGGGTGGGTTTCATTTTAAGAGTGGGGTCCGTCTGCTCTTCCCTCGGTGTGTTACATTGACAGAGATCTGTCAGTCTCCTCTTCCCTGGGTGTGTTACATTGACAGAGTGGGGTCAGTCTGCTCTTCCCTGCGTGGGTTACGTTGACAGAGTGGGTTCAGTCTGCTCTTCCCTGGGTGGGTTACGTTGACAGAGTGGGGTCAGTCTGCTCTTTCCTGGGTGTGTTACATTGACAAAGTGGGGTCAGTCTGCTTTTCCCTGGGTGGGTTACGTTGACAGAGTGGGGTCAGTCTGCTCTTCCCTGGGTGTGTTACATTGACTGAGTGGGGTCAGTCTGCTCTTCCCTGGGTGTTTTACATTCACACAGTGGGGTCAGTCTGCTCTTCCCTGGGTGGGTTACATTGACAGAGTGGGGTCAGTCTGCTCTTCCCTGGGTGTGTTACATTGACTGAGTGTGGTCAGTCTGTTCTTCCCTGGGTCTGTTACATTGACAGAGTGGGGTCAGTCTGCTCTTCCCTGAATGTGTTACATTGACAGATTGGGTTCAGTCTTCTCTTCCCTGGGTGTGTTACATTGACAGTGTGGATTCAGTCTGCTCTTCCCTGACTGTGTTAAATTGACAGAGTGGGGTCAGTTTGCCCCTCCCTGGGTGTGTTTCATTGACAGATTGGTGTCAGTCTGATCTTCCCTGGGTATGTTACATTGACTGGGTGGGGTCAGTCTGCTCTTCTTTGTGTGTGTTACATTGACAGAGTGGGGTCAGTCTGCTCTTCCCTGGGTGTGTTACATTGACAAAGTGGGGTCAGTCTGCTCTTCCCTGTGTGTTTTACATTGACAGAGTGGGGTCAGTCTGCTCTTCCCTCGGTGTGTTACATTGACAGAGTGGTGTCAGTCTGCTCTTTCCTGGGTATGTTACATTGAAAGAGTTGGGTCAGTCTGCTCTTCCCTGGGAGTATTCCAATGACAGAGTGGGGTCAGTCTGCTCTTCCCTGGGTGTATTACTTTGACAGAGAGGTGTCAGTCTGCTCTTCCCTGGGTGTGTTATATTGACAGATTGGGGTCAGCCTGCTCTTCCCTGCGTGTGTTATATTGACAGAGTGGGGTCAGTTTGCTCTCTCCTGGGTGTGTTACATTGACAGAGTGGGGTCAGTCTGCTTTTCCCGGTGTGTGTTATTTTGACAGTGTGGATTCAGTCTGCTCTTCCCTGGCTGTGTTAAATTGACAGAGTGGGGTCAGTTTGCCCCTCCCTGGGTTTGCTTCATTGACAGATTGGGGTCAGTCTGATCTTCCCTGGGTATGTTACATTGACTGGGTGGGGTCAGTCTGCTCTTCCCTGGTTATGTTACATTGACAGAGTGGGTTCAGTCTACTCTTCCCTGGCTGTGTTACATTGACAGAGTCGGGTCAGTTTGCCCCTCCCTTAGTGTGTTTCATTGACAGTTTGGGGTAAGTCTGCTCTTCCCTGGGTATGTGACATTGACTGGGTGGGGTCAGTCTGCTCTTCTTTGTCTGTGTTACATTGACAGAGTTGAGTCAGTCTGCTCTTCCCTGGTTGTTTTACATTGACAGAGTGGGTTCAGTCTGCTCTTCCTTGGGTGTGTTACATTGACTAAATGGGGTCAGTCGGTTCTTCCCTGGGTGTGTTACATTGACAGAGTGGGGTCAGTCTGCTCTTCCCTGCGTGGGTTACGTTGACAGAGTGGGTTCAGTCTGCTCTTCCCTGAGTGGGTTACGTTGACAGAGTGGGGTCAGTCTGCTCTTTCCTGGGTGTGTTACATTGACTGGGTGGGGTCAGTCTGCTCTTCTTTATGTGTGTTACATTGACAGAGTTGAGTCAGTCTGCTCTTCCCTGGTTGTTTTACATTGACTGAGTGGGTTCAGTCTGCTCTTCCTTGGGTGTGTTACATTGACTAAATGGGGTCAGTCTGTTCTTCCCTGGGTGTGTTACATTGACAGAGTGGGGTCCGTCTGCTCTTCCCTGGGTGCGTTACATTGACTGAATGGGGTCAGTCTTATCTTCCCTGGGTGTGTTATTTTGACAGAGTGGGGTCAGTCTGCTCTTCACTGGGTGTGTTACATTGACAGAGTGGTGTCAGTCAGCTCTTCCCCGGGTGTGTTATATTGACAGAGTGGGGTGAGTCTGCTATTCCCTGGGTGTGTTATATTGACAGAGTGGGGTCAGTCTGCTCTCTCCTGGGTGTGTTCCAATGACAGTTTGGGGTCAGTCTGCTCTTCCTTGGGTGTGTTACATTGACAGAGTGGGGTCAGTCTGCTCTTCGCTTTGTGTGTTATATTGACAGAGTGGGGTCATTCTGCTTCTGACTGTGTGAGTCAGTTTGTCAGAGTGAGGTCCGTGTGCTATTTCCTGTGTGTGTGACATTGACAGAGTGGGTTCAGTCTGGTATTCCCTGGGTGTGTTACATTGACCGAGTAGGGTCAGTCTGCTCTTTCCTTGGTGGGTTACTTTGAAAGAGTGGGGTGGTTCTGCACTTCCTTGGGTGTGTTACATTGACAGAGTGGGGTCAGTCTGCTCCCCCCTGGGTGTGTTACATTGATAGTGTTGAGTCAGTCTGATCTTCCCTGAGTATGTTACGTTGACTGAGTGGTGTCAGTCTGCTCTTCCCTGGCTGTGTTATATTGACAGAGTGGGGTCAGTCTGCTCTTCCCTGGATATGTTACATTGACAGAGTGTGGTCAGTCTGCTCTTCCCTGGGTGTGTTACATTTTGACAGAGTGGGGTCAGTCTGTTCTTCCCTGGGTGTGTTACATTGACAGAGTGGGGTCTGTCTGATCTTCCCTGGTTGTGTTACATTGACAGAGTGGGGTCAGTCTGCTCTTCCCTGGGTGTGTTACATTGACAGAGTGGGGTCAGTCTGCTCTTCCCTGGGTGGGTTTCATTTTAAGAGTTGGGTCAGTCTGCTCTTCCCTCAGTGTGTTACATTGATAGAGATTTGTCAGTCTCCTCTTCCCTGGGTGTTCTACATTGACAGAGTGGCGTCAGTCTGCTCTGTCCTCGGTGTGTTACATTGACACAGTGGGGTCAGTCTGCTCTTTCCTGGGTGTGTTACATTGACAGAGTGGGGTCAATCTGCTCTTCCTGGGTGGGTTTCATTTTAAGAGTGGGGTCCGTCTGCTCTTCCCTCGGTGTGTTACATTGATAGAGATCTGTCAGTCTCCTCTTCCCTGGGTGTGTTACATTGACAGAGTGGGGTCAGTCTGCTCTTCCCTGGGTGTGTTATATTGACAGAGTGGGGTCAGTCTGGTCTTCCCTGGGTGTGTTACATTCACAGAGTGGGGTCAGTCTGCTCTTCCCGTGGCGTGTTACATTTACAGAGTGGGGTCAGTCAGGTCTTCCTTGGGTGTGTTATAATGACAGCGATGCGTCAGTCTGCTCTTCCCTGGGTGTGTTACATTGACTGAATGGGGTCAGTCTCCTCTTCCCAGGGTGTTTTAAATTGACAGCGTGGGTTCAGTCAGCTCTTCCCTGGGTGGGTTACATTGACAGAGTGGGGTCAGTCTGCTCTTCCCTGGGTGGGTTGCATTGACAGAGTGGGGTCAGTCTGCTCTTCCCTGGTTGTGTTACATTGACAGATTGGGGTCAGTCTGCTCTTTCCTGGGTGTGTTACATTGACAGATTGGGGTCAGTCTGCTCTTCCCTGGGTGTGTTACATTGACAGAGTGGGGTCAGTCTTCTCTTCCCTGGGTATGTTACATTGACAGAGTGGGGTCAGTCTGCTCTTTCCTGGGTGTGTTAGATTGAGAGAGTGTGGTCAGTCTGTTCTTCCCTGGGTGGGCTCTATTGACAGACAGGGGTCAGTCAGCTCTTCCCTGGGTGGTTTATATTGACGGAGTGGGGTCAGTCTGCTCTTCCCTGGGTGTGTTGCATTGACAGAATTGGGTCAGTCTGCGCTTCCGTGTCTATGTCACATTGACAGAGTGAGGTCAGTCTGGTCTTCCCTGGGTGGGTGACATTTTAAGAGTGGGGTCAGTCTGCTCTTCCCTGGGTGGGTTACATTGACAGAGTGGGGTCAGTCTGCTCTTCCCGGGGTGTGTTTCATTGACAGATTGGAGTCAGTCTGATCTTCCCTGGGTATGTTACATTGAAAGGGTTGGGGTCACTCTGCTCTTCCCTGGGTGGGCTATATTGACAGACTGGGGTCAGTCAGCTCTTCCCTGGGTGGTTTATATTGACGGAGTGGGGTCAGTCTGCTCTTCCCAGGGTGTGTTGCATTGACAGAGTGGGGTCAGTCTGCTCTCCTTGGATGGGTAACGTTGACAGATTGGAGTCAGTGTGCTCTTCCCTGAGTGCGTTACATTAACAGAATGGGGTCAGTGTGCTGTTCCCTGGGTGTGTCACATTGACAGAGTGAGGTCAGTCTGTTCTTCCCTGTGTGTTTTACATTGTCACAGTGGGGTCAGTCTGCTCTTCCCTGGGTGGGTTACATTGTCAGAGTGGGGTCAGTCTGCTATTCCCTGGGTGTGTTCCAATGACAGAGTGGGTTCAGTCTGCTCTTCCCTTAGTATGTTTCATTTCAGAGTGTTGTCAGTCTGCTCTTCCCTGCGTGTGTTACATTGACAGAGTGTGGTCAGTCTGCTCTTCCCTGGGTGTGTTACATTGACAGAGTGGGGTCAGTCTGCTCTTCCCTGGGTGTGTTATATTGACAGAGTGGGGTCAGTCTGCTCTTTCCTGGGTGTGTTACATTCACAGAGTGGGGTCAGTCTGCTCTTCCCGGGGTGTGTTACATTTACAGAGTGGGGTCAGTTTGCCCCTCCCTGGGTGTGTTTCATTGACAGATTGGGGTAAGTCTGATCTTCCCTGGGTGTTTTAAATTGACAGAGTTTGGTCAGTCTGCTCTTCCCTGAGTGTGTTACATTCACAGAGTGGGGTCAGTTTGCTCTTCCCTGGGTGGGTTACATTGTCAGAGTGTTGTCAGTCTGCTCTTCCCTGCGTGTGTCACATTGACAGAGTGGGGTCAGTTTGCTCTTCCCTGGGTGTGTTACATTGACAGAATGGGGTCAGTCTGCTCTTCCCTGGGTGTGTTACATTGACAGAGTGGTGTCCGTCTGCTCTTCCCCGGGTGTGTAGCATTTACAGAGTGGGGTCAGTCTGGTCTTCCCTGGGTGTGTTACATTGACAGAGTGGGGTCAGTGTGCTCTTCCCTGGGTGTGTTACATTGACAGAGTGGGGTCTGTCTGATCTTCCCTGGTTGTGTTACATTGACAGAGTGGGGTCAGTCTGCTCTTCCCTGGGTGTGTTACATTGACAGAGTGGGGTCAGTCTGCTCTTCCCTGGGTGGGTTTCATTTTAAGAGTTGGGTCAGTCTGCTCTTCCCTCAGTGTGTTACATTGATAGAGATCTGTTAGTCTCCTCTTCCCTGGGTGTTCTACATTGACAGAGTGGGGTCAGTCTGCTCTGTCCTCGGTGTGTTACATTGACAGAGTGGGGTCAGTCTGCTCTTTCCTGCGTGTGTTACATTGACAGAGTGGCGTCAGTCTGCTCTTCCCTCGGTGTGTTACATTGACAGAGATCTGTCAGTCTCCTCTTCGCTGGGTGTGTTACATTGACTGAGTGTGGTCAGTCTGTTCTTCCCTGGGTCTGTTACATTGACAGAGTGGGGTCAGTCTGCTCTTCCCTGGGTGGGTTTCATTTTAAGAGTTGGGTCAGTCTGCTCTTCCCTCAGTGTGTTACATTGATAGAGATCTGTCAGTCTCCTCTTCCCTGGGTGTTCTACATTGACAGAGTGGCGTCAGTCTGCTCTGTCCTCGGTGTGTTACATTGACACAGTGGGGTCAGTCTGCTCTTTCCTCGGTGTGTTACATTGACAGAGTGGGGTCAGTCTGCTCTTCCCTGGGTGGGTTTCATTTTAAGAGTGGGGTCCGTCTGCTCTTCCCTCGGTGTGTTACATTGACAGAGATCTGTCAGTCTCCTCTTCCCTGGGTGTGTTACATTGACAGAGTGGGGTCAGTCTGCTCTTCCCTGGGTGTGTTATATTGACAGAGTGGGGTCAGTCTGGTCTTCCCTGGGTGTGTTACATTCACAGAGTGGGGTCAGTCTGCTCTTCCCGTGGTGTGTTACATTTACAGAGTGGGGTCAGTCAGGTCTTCCTTGGGTGTGTTATAATGACAGCGATGCGTCAGTCTGCTCTTCCCTGGGTGTGTTACATTGACTGAATGGGGTCAGTCTGCTCTTCCCAGGGTGGTTTAAATTGACAGAGTGGGTTCAGTCAGCTCTTCCCTGGGTGGGTTGCATTGACAGAGTGGGGTCAGTCTGCTCTTCCCTGGTTGTGTTACATTGACAGAGTGGGGTCAGTCTTCTCTTCCCTGGGTATGTTACATTGACAGAGTGGGGTCAGTCTGCTCTTTCCTGGGTGTGTTAGATTGAGAGAGTGTGGTCAGTCTGTTCTTCCCTGGGTGGGCTCTATTGACAGACCGGGGTCAGTCAGCTCTTCCCTCGGTGGTTTATATTGACGGAGTGGGGTCAGTCTGCTCTTCCCTGGGTGTGTTGCATTGACAGAATTGGGTCAGTCTGCGCTTCCGTGTCTATGTCACATTGACAGAGTGAGGTCAGTCTGCTCTTCCCTGGGTGGGTGACATTTTAAGAGTGGGGTCAGTCTGCTCTTCCCTGGGTGTGTTACATTGACAGAGTGGGGTCAGTCTGCTCTTCCCGGGGTGTGTTTCATTGACAGATTGGAGTCAGTCTGATCTTCCCTGGGTATGTTACATTGAAAGGGTTGGGGTCACTCTGCTCTTCCCTGGGTGGGCTATATTGACAGACTGGGGTCAGTCAGCTCTTCCCTGGGTGGTTTATATTGACGGAGTGGGGTCAGTCTGCTCTTCCCAGGGTGTGTTGCATTGACAGAGTGGGGTCAGTCTGCTCTCCTTGGATGGGTAACGTTGACAGATTGGAGTCAGTGTGCTCTTCCCTGAGTGCGTTACATTAACAGAATGGGGTCAGTGTGCTCTTCCCTGGGTCTGTTACATTAACAGAATGGGGTCAGTCTGCTCTTCCCTGGGTGTGTCACATTGACAGAGTGAGGTCAGTCTGTTCTTCCCTGTGTGTTTTACATTGTCACATTGGGGTCAGTCTGCTCTTCCCTGGGTGGGTTACATTGTCAGAGTGGGGTCAGTCTGCTATTCCCTGGGTGTGTTCCAATGACAGAGTGGGTTCAGTCTGCTCTTCCCTTAGTATGTTTCATTTCAGAGTGTTGTCAGTCTGCTCTTCCCTGCGTGTGTTACATTGACAGAGTGTGGTCAGTCTGCTCTTCCCTGGGTGTGTTACATTTTGACAGAGTGGGGTCAGTCTGCTCTTCCCTGGGTGTGTTACACTGACAGAGTGGGGTCAGTCTGCTCTTCACTGGGTGTGGTAGATTGACCGAGTCGGGTCAGTCTGCTGTTCACTGGGTGTGGTTCATTGACAGAGTGGGGTCAGTCTGGTCTTCCCTGTGTGTGTTACATTGACTGAGTGGGGTCGTACTGCTCTTCCCTGGGTGTGTTACATTGACAGAGTGAGGTCAGTCTGCTCTTCCCTGGATCTGTTACATTGACTGAGTGGTGTCAGTCTGCTCTTCCCTGGCTGTGTTATATTGACAGAGTGGGGTCAGTCTGCTCTTCCCTGGATGTGTTACATTGACAGAGTGTGGTCAGTCTGCTCTTCCCTGGGTGTGTTACATTTTGACAGAGTGGGGTCCGTCTGTTCTTCCCTGGGTGTGTTACATTGACAGAGTGGGGTCTGTCTGATCTTCCCTGGTTGTGTTACAATGACAGAGTGGGGTCAGTCTGCTCTTCCCTGGGTGTGTTATATTGACAAAGTTGGGTCAGTCTGCTCTTCCCTGGGTGTGTTACATTGACAAAGTTGGGTCAGTCTGCTCTTCCCTGGGTGGGTTTCATTTTAAGCGTGGGGTCTGTCTGCTCTTCCCTCAGTGTGTTACATTGACAGAGATCTGTCAGTCTCCTCTTCCCTGGGTGTTCTACATTGACAGAGTGGCGTCAGTCTGCTCTGTCCTCGGTGTGTTACATTGACACAGTGGGGTCAGTCTGCTCTTTCCTGGGTGTGTTACATTGACAGAGTGGGGTCAGTCTGCTCTTCCCTGGGTGGGTTTCATTTTAAGAGTGGGGTCCGTCTGCTCTTCCCTCGGTGTGTTACATTGACAGAGATCTGTCAGTCTCCTCTTCCCTGGGTGTGTTACATTGACAGAGTGGGGTCAGTCTGCTCTTCCCTGCGTGGGTTACGTTGACAGAGTGGGTTCAGTCTGCTCTTCCCTGGGTGGGTTACGTTGACAGAGTGGGGTCAGTCTGCTCTTTCCTGGGTGTGTTACATTGACAAAGTGGGGTCAGTCTGCTTTTCCCTGGGTGGGTTACGTTGACAGAGTGGGGTCAGTCTGCTCTTCCCTGGGTGTG
Source organism: Chiloscyllium punctatum (assembly GCF_047496795.1). Taxonomy (NCBI): domain Eukaryota; kingdom Metazoa; phylum Chordata; class Chondrichthyes; order Orectolobiformes; family Hemiscylliidae; genus Chiloscyllium; species Chiloscyllium punctatum. The sequence goes on along the minus strand of NC_092788.1, from coordinate 54,424,275 downwards.
TTACATTGACTGAGTGGGGTCAGTCTGCTCTTCCCTGGGTGTTTTACATTCACACAGTGGGGTCAGTCTGCTCTTCCCTGGGTGGGTTACATTGACAGAGTGGGGTCAGTCTGCTCTTCCCTGGGTGTGTTACATTGACTGAGTGTGGTCAGTCTGTTCTTCCCTGGGTCTGTTACATTGACAGAGTGGGGTCAGTCTGCTCTTCCCTGAATGTGTTACATTGACAGATTGGGTTCAGTCTTCTCTTCCCTGGGTGTGTTACATTGACAGTGTGGATTCAGTCTGCTCTTCCCTGACTGTGTTAAATTGACAGAGTGGGGTCAGTTTGCCCCTCCCTGGGTGTGTTTCATTGACAGATTGGTGTCAGTCTGATCTTCCCTGGGTATGTTACATTGACTGGGTGGGGTCAGTCTGCTCTTCTTTGTGTGTGTTACATTGACAGAGTGGGGTCAGTCTGCTCTTCCCTGGGTGTGTTACATTGACAAAGTGGGGTCAGTCTGCTCTTCCCTGTGTGTTTTACATTGACAGAGTGGGGTCAGTCTGCTCTTCCCTCGGTGTGTTACATTGACAGAGTGGTGTCAGTCTGCTCTTTCCTGGGTATGTTACATTGAAAGAGTTGGGTCAGTCTGCTCTTCCCTGGGAGTATTCCAATGACAGAGTGGGGTCAGTCTGCTCTTCCCTGGGTGTATTACTTTGACAGAGAGGTGTCAGTCTGCTCTTCCCTGGGTGTGTTATATTGACAGATTGGGGTCAGCCTGCTCTTCCCTGCGTGTGTTATATTGACAGAGTGGGGTCAGTTTGCTCTCTCCTGGGTGTGTTACATTGACAGAGTGGGGTCAGTCTGCTTTTCCCGGTGTGTGTTATTTTGACAGTGTGGATTCAGTCTGCTCTTCCCTGGCTGTGTTAAATTGACAGAGTGGGGTCAGTTTGCCCCTCCCTGGGTTTGCTTCATTGACAGATTGGGGTCAGTCTGATCTTCCCTGGGTATGTTACATTGACTGGGTGGGGTCAGTCTGCTCTTCCCTGGTTATGTTACATTGACAGAGTGGGTTCAGTCTACTCTTCCCTGGCTGTGTTACATTGACAGAGTCGGGTCAGTTTGCCCCTCCCTTAGTGTGTTTCATTGACAGTTTGGGGTAAGTCTGCTCTTCCCTGGGTATGTGACATTGACTGGGTGGGGTCAGTCTGCTCTTCTTTGTCTGTGTTACATTGACAGAGTTGAGTCAGTCTGCTCTTCCCTGGTTGTTTTACATTGACAGAGTGGGTTCAGTCTGCTCTTCCTTGGGTGTGTTACATTGACTAAATGGGGTCAGTCGGTTCTTCCCTGGGTGTGTTACATTGACAGAGTGGGGTCAGTCTGCTCTTCCCTGCGTGGGTTACGTTGACAGAGTGGGTTCAGTCTGCTCTTCCCTGAGTGGGTTACGTTGACAGAGTGGGGTCAGTCTGCTCTTTCCTGGGTGTGTTACATTGACTGGGTGGGGTCAGTCTGCTCTTCTTTATGTGTGTTACATTGACAGAGTTGAGTCAGTCTGCTCTTCCCTGGTTGTTTTACATTGACTGAGTGGGTTCAGTCTGCTCTTCCTTGGGTGTGTTACATTGACTAAATGGGGTCAGTCTGTTCTTCCCTGGGTGTGTTACATTGACAGAGTGGGGTCCGTCTGCTCTTCCCTGGGTGCGTTACATTGACTGAATGGGGTCAGTCTTATCTTCCCTGGGTGTGTTATTTTGACAGAGTGGGGTCAGTCTGCTCTTCACTGGGTGTGTTACATTGACAGAGTGGTGTCAGTCAGCTCTTCCCCGGGTGTGTTATATTGACAGAGTGGGGTGAGTCTGCTATTCCCTGGGTGTGTTATATTGACAGAGTGGGGTCAGTCTGCTCTCTCCTGGGTGTGTTCCAATGACAGTTTGGGGTCAGTCTGCTCTTCCTTGGGTGTGTTACATTGACAGAGTGGGGTCAGTCTGCTCTTCGCTTTGTGTGTTATATTGACAGAGTGGGGTCATTCTGCTTCTGACTGTGTGAGTCAGTTTGTCAGAGTGAGGTCCGTGTGCTATTTCCTGTGTGTGTGACATTGACAGAGTGGGTTCAGTCTGGTATTCCCTGGGTGTGTTACATTGACCGAGTAGGGTCAGTCTGCTCTTTCCTTGGTGGGTTACTTTGAAAGAGTGGGGTGGTTCTGCACTTCCTTGGGTGTGTTACATTGACAGAGTGGGGTCAGTCTGCTCCCCCCTGGGTGTGTTACATTGATAGTGTTGAGTCAGTCTGATCTTCCCTGAGTATGTTACGTTGACTGAGTGGTGTCAGTCTGCTCTTCCCTGGCTGTGTTATATTGACAGAGTGGGGTCAGTCTGCTCTTCCCTGGATATGTTACATTGACAGAGTGTGGTCAGTCTGCTCTTCCCTGGGTGTGTTACATTTTGACAGAGTGGGGTCAGTCTGTTCTTCCCTGGGTGTGTTACATTGACAGAGTGGGGTCTGTCTGATCTTCCCTGGTTGTGTTACATTGACAGAGTGGGGTCAGTCTGCTCTTCCCTGGGTGTGTTACATTGACAGAGTGGGGTCAGTCTGCTCTTCCCTGGGTGGGTTTCATTTTAAGAGTTGGGTCAGTCTGCTCTTCCCTCAGTGTGTTACATTGATAGAGATTTGTCAGTCTCCTCTTCCCTGGGTGTTCTACATTGACAGAGTGGCATCAGTCTGCTCTGTCCTCGGTGTGTTACATTGACACAGTGGGGTCAGTCTGCTCTTTCCTGGGTGTGTTACATTGACAGAGTGGGGTCAATCTGCTCTTCCTGGGTGGGTTTCATTTTAAGAGTGGGGTCCGTCTGCTCTTCCCTCGGTGTGTTACATTGATAGAGATCTGTCAGTCTCCTCTTCCCTGGGTGTGTTACATTGACAGAGTGGGGTCAGTCTGCTCTTCCCTGGGTGTGTTATATTGACAGAGTGGGGTCAGTCTGGTCTTCCCTGGGTGTGTTACATTCACAGAGTGGGGTCAGTCTGCTCTTCCCGTGGCGTGTTACATTTACAGAGTGGGGTCAGTCAGGTCTTCCTTGGGTGTGTTATAATGACAGCGATGCGTCAGTCTGCTCTTCCCTGGGTGTGTTACATTGACTGAATGGGGTCAGTCTCCTCTTCCCAGGGTGTTTTAAATTGACAGAGTGGGTTCAGTCAGCTCTTCCCTGGGTGGGTTACATTGACAGAGTGGGGTCAGTCTGCTCTTCCCTGGGTGGGTTGCATTGACAGAGTGGGGTCAGTCTGCTCTTCCCTGGTTGTGTTACATTGACAGATTGGGGTCAGTCTGCTCTTTCCTGGGTGTGTTACATTGACAGATTGGGGTCAGTCTGCTCTTCCCTGGGTGTGTTACATTGACAGAGTGGGGTCAGTCTTCTCTTCCCTGGGTATGTTACATTGACAGAGTGGGGTCAGTCTGCTCTTTCCTGGGTGTGTTAGATTGAGAGAGTGTGGTCAGTCTGTTCTTCGCTGGGTGGGCTCTATTGACAGACAGGGGTCAGTCAGCTCTTCCCTCGGTGGTTTATATTGACGGAGTGGGGTCAGTCTGCTCTTCCCTGGGTGTGTTGCATTGACAGAATTGGGTCAGTCTGCGCTTCCGTGTCTATGTCACATTGACAGAGTGAGGTCAGTCTGCTCTTCCCTGGGTGGGTGACATTTTAAGAGTGGGGTCAGTCTGCTCTTCCCTGGGTGGGTTACATTGACAGAGTGGGGTCAGTCTGCTCTTCCCGGGGTGTGTTTCATTGACAGATTGGAGTCAGTCTGATCTTCCCTGGGTATGTTACATTGAAAGGGTTGGGGTCACTCTGCTCTTCCCTGGGTGGGCTATATTGACAGACTGGGGTCAGTCTGCTCTTCCCAGGGTGTGTTGCATTGACAGAGTGGGGTCAGTCTGCTCTCCTTGGATGGGTAACGTTGACAGATTGGAGTCAGTGTGCTCTTCCCTGAGTGCGTTACATTAACAGAATGGGGTCAGTGTGCTCTTCCCTGGGTGTGTCACATTGACAGAGTGAGGTCAGTCTGTTCTTCCCTGTGTGTTTTACATTGTCACAGTGGGGTCAGTCTGCTCTTCCCTGGGTGGGTTACATTGTCAGAGTGGGGTCAGTCTGCTATTCCCTGGGTGTGTTCCAATGACAGAGTGGGTTCAGTCTGCTCTTCCCTTAGTATGTTTCATTTCAGAGTGTTGTCAGTCTGCTCTTCCCTGCGTGTGTTACATTGACAGAGTGTGGTCAGTCTGCTCTTCCCTGGGTGTGTTACATTGACAGAGTGGGGTCAGTCTGCTCTTCCCTGGGTGTGTTATATTGACAGAGTGGGGTCAGTCTGCTCTTTCCTGGGTGTGTTACATTCACAGAGTGGGGTCAGTCTGCTCTTCCCGGGGTGTGTTACATTTACAGAGTGGGGTCAGTTTGCCCCTCCCTGGGTGTGTTTCATTGACAGATTGGGGTAAGTCTGATCTTCCCTGGGTGTTTTAAATTGACAGAGTTTGGTCAGTCTGCTCTTCCCTGAGTGTGTTACATTCACAGAGTGGGGTCAGTTTGCTCTTCCCTGGGTGGGTTACATTGTCAGAGTGTTGTCAGTCTGCTCTTCCCTGCGTGTGTCACATTGACAGAGTGGGGTCAGTTTGCTCTTCCCTGGGTGTGTTACATTGACAGAATGGGGTCAGTCTGCTCTTCCCTGGGTGTGTTACATTGACAGAGTGGTGTCCGTCTGCTCTTCCCCGGGTGTGTAGCATTTACAGAGTGGGGTCAGTCTGGTCTTCCCTGGGTGTGTTACATTGACAGAGTGGGGTCAGTGTGCTCTTCCCTGGGTGTGTTACATTGACAGAGTGGGGTCTGTCTGATCTTCCCTGGTTGTGTTACATTGACAGAGTGGGGTCAGTCTGCTCTTCCCTGGGTGTGTTACATTGACAGAGTGGGGTCAGTCTGCTCTTCCCTGGGTGTGTTACATTGACAGAGTGGGGTCAGTCTGCTCTTCCCTCAGTGTGTTACATTGATAGAGATCTGTTAGTCTCCTCTTCCCTGGGTGTTCTACATTGACAGAGTGGGGTCAGTCTGCTCTGTCCTCGGTGTGTTACATTGACAGAGTGGGGTCAGTCTGCTCTTTCCTGCGTGTGTTACATTGACAGAGTGGCGTCAGTCTGCTCTTCCCTCGGTGTGTTACATTGACAGAGATCTGTCAGTCTCCTCTTCGCTGGGTGTGTTACATTGACTGAGTGTGGTCAGTCTGTTCTTCCCTGGGTCTGTTACATTGACAGAGTGGGGTCAGTCTGCTCTTCCCTGGGTGGGTTTCATTTTAAGAGTTGGGTCAGTCTGCTCTTCCCTCAGTGTGTTACATTGATAGAGATCTGTCAGTCTCCTCTTCCCTGGGTGTTCTACATTGACAGAGTGGCGTCAGTCTGCTCTGTCCTCGGTGTGTTACATTGACACAGTGGGGTCAGTCTGCTCTTTCCTCGGTGTGTTACATTGACAGAGTGGGGTCAGTCTGCTCTTCCCTGGGTGGGTTACATTGTCAGAGTGGGGTCAGTCTGCTATTCCATGGGTGTGTTCCAATGACAGAGTGGGTTCAGTCTGCTCTTCCCTTAGTATGTTTCATTTCAGAGTGTTGTCAGTCTGCTCTTCCCTGCGTGTGTTACATTGACAGAGTGTGGTCAGTCTGCTCTTCCCTGGGTGTGTTACATTGACAGAGTGGGGTCAGTCTGCTCTTCCCTGGGTGTGTTATATTGACAGAGTGGGGTCAGCCTGCTCTTTCCTGGGTGTGTTACATTCACAGAGTGGGGTCAGTCTGCTCTTCCCGGGGTGTGTTACATTTACAGAGTGGGGTCAGTTTGCCTCTCCCTGGGTGTGTTTCATTGACAGATTGGGGTAAGTCTGATCTTCCCTGGGTGTTTTAAATTGACAGAGTTTGGTCAGTCTGCTCTTCCCTGAGTGTGTTACATTCACAGAGTGGGGTCAGTTTGCTCTTCCCTGGGTGGGTTACATTGTCAGAGTGGGGTCAGTCTGCTCTTCCCTGGGTGTGTTCCAATGACAGAGTGGGTTCAGTCTGCTCTTCCCTTGGTATGTTTCATTTCAGAGTGTTGTCAGTCTGCTCTTCCCTGCGTGTGTCACATTGACAGAGTGGGGTCAGTTTGCTCTTCCCTGGGTGTGTTACATTGACGGAATGGGGTCAGTCAGTTGTTCCCTGGGTGTGTTACATTGACAGAGTGGTGTCCGTCTGCTCTTCCCCGGGTGTGTAGCATTTACAGAGTGGGGTCAGTCTGCTCTTCCCTGGGTGTGTTACATTGACAGAGTGGGGTCAGTGTGCTCTTCCCTGGGTGTGTTACATTGACAGAGTGGGGTCAGTCTGCACTTCCCTGGGTGTGTTACATTGACAGAGTGGGGTCAGTCTACTCTTCCTTGGGTGTGTTACATTGACAGAGTGGGGTCAGACTGCTCTTCCTTGGGTGTGTTACATTGACAGAGTGGGGTCAGTCTGCTCTTCCCTGGGTGTGTTACATTGACAGAGTGGGGTCAGTCTACTCTTCCTTGGGTGTGTTACATTGACAGAGTGGGGTCAGACTGCTCTTCCCTGGGTGTGTTACATTGACAGAGTGGGGTCAGTCTGCTCTTACTTGGGTGTGTTACATTGACAGTGTGAGGTCAGTCTGCTCTTCCGTATGCGTGTTACATTGACAGAGTGGGGTCGGTCTTGTCTTTCCTGGGTGGGTCAGGTGAGTGTCTGTCTCATTCTTTGGGGCAGATGTCAAGGAGCATCTTAAACCGGAGACGGATCGGGGGGAATTGGAGCCGTTTAGAGAGAGAGTACTGAAGGTAAGACAGCTCAGCTCAAAGCACAACACTTAATGCTGCCCCGATTAAAATATTGAAGATGGCAGAGGGGCAGATGAGCTGAGACAGGGTGGGAGCTGGGAGATATTGATGATGTGGAAGGACAGTGTGTGTATCTGATCACATTCTGTCAGTCTGACTATTAGCAGTCATTCCTGGCACTGGATTCACTGAGGGGTGAAGGGTCAGTGAACAGAGCGGACTGTCCCTGTTATTCTGTTCCTGACTCTCCAGCTCCCGCTCTGTTAGTGACCTCTCAGTCTCTCGGGAAATGGGCTGTTTCCCAATTGTGCTGGATTCCTAGCCTTTATCCATGGCCGAGCTGAGATTTAATGGTCTGAGGAATATCATTCCCAAATGACTCCTGTCCAAGATAATACCGATTAATGTGTCTGTGTATCCTCCATTAATCTGTAAACATCATTGCTCAGGGCTGGAGGGACATGGATTGATGACATTGAGGACGTTATGAACCAGACCAAACTCCTCTGCCTTAGGAAAATGGTCTCGACCCCTTTTCCTGATTTACATGAATGTTTGCAGAGTCAGGATTTCTGATTGTTTTGTGGCTGGAGTTTATTTTATCCTTATATAGATGTGACACATTAATCCTCCCTCCCCACCACTACAGAAGCTGTTGGAACTGTTCAGTCTTTCCAGCGGCTTCTGTAATTATTTCAGGTTCCTGACGGGAGCAGTCTCTCACTTTTCGAACAAAACAAACCCATCCTTGTGCTGTACCCAATATTTCAATAAGAAATGGGAAGCAGCAGAGGGGAAAGCTTCCGAGATGCCGTGATATGCTGCCCGGTTCCACACTGCAATTCACAGGAACCATCGCCAGGAAAAGCAAGGAGTAACGTGAGAGATCTGTTTTACCGGAGGATGCAAGATTTATTGCCTCGTTTCATTCCAGTGCTTTTCCTTTTAAAGGCTATTTACCAATCGCGACACTGTGATGACTGGGAATCGATTCCAGGTCAACTGTTTGGAAGGCAGCTCTGCTCCCCACTATCCCACCATCACCCTGGTAGCAGCTCCCTCCCCATTCCCAAACACACTTAACAAGGCCGTGATCATCACCAACTGGATTGGGGCTGAAATCCAAACATACACATCCTCTGTATCTAACCCAGTGATGGAGCTCTCCTGATTGAGTTTGATGTGAACAGGATGGGGGAAGTGGGGAATTTAATCAGTACCTAACGCCGAGCTCAAAATGGCCTGGGAATTTGAAATGCTGCAGTGTCGAGGGAGATTTACTCTGTATCTGACCCCATTCTCTACCTGCCCTGGGGATTTAAATGGGGACAGTTTAATGGGAGCTTTACGTTGTCTGGAACCCTGTGCTCCCTCTGCCCTGGGAGTGTTTGCTGGGAACACTGTCTAACCTCTGTGATATGGATCCTATGAAGATTGATGGGAGACAGTGTAAATGGAATTGTCAGGGTCCAATTCCTTCACGTGGATGAGAGAAGGTGAGAAAAAATGATACCAGTGGGACTGAAGGGTCAGTAACAGAATGAAGACACCATTGGCTCAGAGACAGGAGACAGGATAGAGGGGAATGAGGGTTTCAGACTGGAGGGAGCAACAGGCACATACAAGTTGGGAACTATTTTTAGTAAAAGGCAATTGATCCCAGGTCACTGCAGAGTGTAAGAATCTGATGCCTTTCCCTCACTATCCCCCTCCAATCCCTGGGAAGATCTGCTCCCACACCATGTTCCATCCCAACTGCTGACTGTGTTACATACATTAATACATTGGAGCTGGGCAGAGGAGCTGGGATCTTGCTGTGTAACTTGCCTCCAAAATGCTCTTGCTCCCCCTTGCAACTAATCTTTTCCCTCTTTTATCCTGAAGAACATTTGTTTGGAAAACTGCAACGTGAAGATCCAAAATGTTCGAGGCCAGGAAAGAACAACCTCCAGAGGGGGAGCACGGGCCTGAGGCCTAAGGCCTGGTCGACAGGCTGCACCCCATGGGGGCCCACAGTGAGTTGTGTGTTTATTTACCCCGAGGTTTAATCTCCTCTGGGGGACCCTGGGTTTTAGGGGCCTCTGGGTAACTGGTTCCTGTCAGATTGTGGCCCTGTCATTTTTAAAACTGGTTTGAAGCCTGGGGTTAAAGTTTGTCAATCCCCAGGATCTGAGAGGTAGGACTCTCTTAGGGTGGAATTAAAACCCAAATGCTGTGACCCTTTCTAAAGACTCCCTTTCTCAACCTTCTCTCTCACCCCTCTCTCTCTCACACCCCTCTCTCTCACCCTCCCTCTCTCATCCCGTCTCTCTTTCCTCCTCCCACTCTCATCCCTCCTATCTCACACTCTCCCTATCTCACCCCTCTCTCACAGCCCCTCCTGCTCTCACCCACGCTCTCTTGCACCCCCTATCTCTCTCACCCCCTTCTCTCTAACTGCCTCTCTCTCTCACACCCCCTTTCTCTCTCACCTTGTTATGTCTCTCTCCCTCACTCTCTCTCACCCCTCTCTCTTCACCCTGCTCTCTCACTCTCACCCCTCCCTCTGTCATCCCTCACCCTCTCTCCCCTTTACACCCTCTCTCTCCCCCGCCCTCTCTCTCGTCCCCTCCTGCCTCTTGCTCCCTTTTTCTCTCTCAGTTTCCCCTTCCCTCTCGCGCTCTGTCTCACACTCCCGCTCTTTTCTCTCTGTATACCCCCTCTCTCGCACCCTCTTTCTCTCGTTCACACCATTTCTCTATCTCTTTTGACCCCTTTCTTCCTCCCTCCTCCTTGCTCTCGCTCTGTCTCTCTCTAGCGCCCACTCTCTCATCCCATCTCCCTCACACCCCTCTAACTGTCTCATCTGTTCACTCGCTCTCTCTCTCTGTTTCTCTCTCTCTCAACCCATCATTCACTGTCTATCTCACCCTCTCTCTCACATCGTTAACTCTCTCTCTCTCGCGTCCCATCTCTCTCTTCCCTCTTTATCTCGCTGTCCCCCTTTCTCTCTCACCCTTTCTCTATCTCTCCTCCTTTCTCTCAATCCCTCTCTCTCACCACCTCTCTCTCCCACTCTCCCTCCCACCTCCTCTCTCTCACCCCCTCACATTCACTGTTTCTCTGACCTTCTCTCTCTCTCTCTCTTCCCCCTCTCTCCTTCTCCCCTCTCTCCTTTTCTCAGACATCTCTCCCTTTCTCACCCCTCTCTCTCTCACCCCTTTCTCTCTTACCCCCTCTCACTCAACCCCTCTCTCTCACCCTCTCTCTCTCACCCCCCTCATCCCCCTCTCTCCCCCTCTCTCCCCCTCTATCCCCCCTCTCTCCCCCGCTCTCTCACCCCCTCTCTCCCGCTCTCATCCACTCTCCCCCCCTCTCTCCGCCATCTCTCTACCCCTCTCTGTGCCCTCTCTCTGCCCCCAATCCCACCCTCTCTCCCTCTCCACCCTCCCTCCACCTCCCTCGCCCCCTCTCTCTCGTCCTCTCTCCCCTCCTCTCTCGCCCCTCTGTCTCGCACCCCTCTCTCACCCCCCACTCTCTCTATCACATTCTCTCTCTCTGTCTCACTCTTCCGCTCGCTCTCTTCCTCTTGCGGTCTCTCTCTCACTCTTTCACCCTCTTCTCACGCGCTCTCTCTCTCCCTGCCTCTCTCCCTCTCTCTTGCCTCCCGCTCTCTCTTATCTCACGGTCTCTCTCGTTCGCTCTCTCTCGCTCGTGCTCTCTCTCTCTCTCTGTCGCTCATGCTCTCTCTGTCTGTCACTCTCACTCTTGCTCTATCTCTCTCTGTCTGTCACTCTCTCTCTCTCCATCTCTCTCTCTCAGTCCTCCACCTCACCTCCTTTCTCTTGCAACCCATCATTCTCAACCCCTCTCTCTCCCGTCTCTCTCTAACCCTCTCTCTCTCTCACCCCCTCTTTCCCCAGTCTCTCTCTTAACCTGTCTCTCTCAAAACCTCTCTCACCCCCTCTCTCTCAATCTCTCTCTCACCCCTCTCAACCCCCCTCTCTCAATTGCTCTCTCACCCCTCTCATTTCTCCCACTCTCTCTCTCTCACTCCCGTCGCTCTCTCTCTAAACCCCCCCTCTCTCTCACCCTCCCGTCTCTCTCATTCCCCATCTCTCACCAAACTCTCTCTCACCTTCACTCTGTCTCTCTCACCCACCTCTCTCTCTCTCAGCCCCCCACACCCCCTCTCACCCAGCTCTCTCTCACACACCTCTCTCTCTCCCACCCCCCCACACCCCCTCTATCTCCCCCACCTCCCTCACCCTCCTCCCACCCCCTCTCCCACCCCCATCCCCACACACCCCCTCACCCACCTCGCCCTCTCACCCCCCTCACACCCCTCTCACACCCCCCTCTCTCTCAAACCCCTCTCTTTGTCACCCGTATCTTTCTCTCACCACTCTAACTCTCTTACCGTCTCTCCCCCTCTCTCTCCCCCCTCTCTCACTTCTCTCTCTCATCCTCTCTCTCACCTCTCTCTCTCTCACACACCCCTCTCTCACGCCCTCCCTCTCTCATCCCGTCCCTCTCTCACACCCTCCCACTCTCACACCCTCCCTCTCTCCCTCCTCTCTCTCCCTCTCCCCCTCTCTCACCCCTCTCCCCCCACTCTCACTCCTCTCTCTCACCCCCTCTCTCTCACACCACTCTCTCTCTCACCCTCCCTCTCTCATCCCGTCCCTCATTCCCCCCACTCTCATCCCTCCTCTCTCACATTCTCCCTATCTCATCCCCTCTCTCTCTCAGCCCATCTCTCTCTCATCCCCTCCCACTCTCACCCACCCTCTCTTGCACCCCCGTCTCTCAGCCCCCCTCTCTCACCCCCTCTCTCATTCCACACTCTCTCCACCTTTCTATTACACCCTCTCTCTCACACCCTACTAACTCTCTCTCCCCCCTCTCAAACCCTCTCTCTCACCCCCTTCGTTCTCTCACCCCCTTCTCTCTCTCAACCCCTCTCTATCTCAACCCCGCTCTCTCACCCCTCTCTCTCACCCCCTCTCTCTCTCACCCCCGTCACCAACCCCTCGCTCAACACCCCCTCACTCTCTCATCCCCTCACTCTCTCACCCCCTCACTGACCCCTCTCTCTCTTCCTCTCTCTCACCCCTCTATTTCTCCCTCTTCCCCTCTCTCTCTCATACCTCTCTTTCTCTCTCTTCCCCTCTCTCTCTCACCCCTCTCTTTCTCTCTCAACCCCCTCTCTCTCACCCCTCTCTCTCACCCCTCTCTCTCACCTTCTCTCTCACACCCTCTCTCTCACCCCACTCTCTCTCAACCCTCTCTCTCACTCCCTCTCTCTTTCACCGTCCCCCTCTCAACACTCCCTCTCTCAACACCCTTCAATCTCTCATCCCCTCACTCTCTCACCCCCTCAGTCTCTCACCTCTCTCTCTCTCAAGCCCCCCTCTCTCTCTCTCACATCTATCTCCCTCTCACACCCCTCTCTCTCTCCCCTCTCTCTCCATCACCCCTCTCTCTCCCACCCCAATCTCTTTCACATCCCCCTTTCTCTCTCACACACACACTCTCACACACCCTCACTCTCTCACCCCCTCCCTCTCTCCCACCATCTCTCTGCCTCCTTCTCATCCCCTCTCTCTCCTTCTCGCTCCCTCTCTCTCACCTACTCTCTCTCTCCCACCTCCTATCTGTCACTCACTCCCACCTCTCCCTCTCACCGCCCTCTCACCCGGCTCTCTCTCTCACCCCCCTCTCTCTCCCACCCACCCCTCTCACCTCTCTCTCTCTCTCACCCTTCTCTCTCTCACCCTCCAACCCCTCTCTCACTCAACACAGCTCGCTCTCTCTCATCCCCTCACTCTCTCGCACCCTCACTCTCTCACACCCTCACACTCTCAACCCCTCTCTCTTTACCCCCCTCTCTCAACCCCCCACATTCTCTCACCCCCTCAGTCTCTCACCCCCTCTCTCTCAACCCCTCGCTCTCTAACCCCCCTCTCTCTCACCCCCCCTCTCTCACTCCTCCTCTCTCTCACCACCCCCTCTCTCAACCCCCCTCACTCTCTCACCCCCTCAGTCTCTCACCCCCTCTCTCTCAACCCCTCGCTCTCTCTCACATTCACTATTCTCACCCCCTCTCTCTCCGTCACCCCTCTCTCTCTCACCCCAATCTCTTTCACAACCCCCCTCTCTCTCACACACTCTCACACACCCTCGCACTCTCACCCCCTCCCTCTCTCCCACCATCTCTCTGCCTCTTTCTCATCCCCTTTCTCTCCTTCTCACTCCCTCTCTCTCTCCCACCCCCTCTCTCAACCCCCCACATTCTCTCACCCCCTCAGTCTCTCACCCCCTCTCTCTCAACCCCTCGCTCTCTAACCCCCCTCTCTCTCACCCCCTCTCTCTCACTCCTCCTCTCTCTCACCACCCCCTCTCTCAACCCCCCTCACTCTCTCACCCCCTCAGTCTCTCACCCCCTCTCTCTCAACCCCTCGCTCTCTAACCCCCCTCTCTCTCACCCCCTCTCTCTCACTCCTCCTCTCTCTCACCACCCCCTCTCTCAACCCCCCTCACTCTCTCACCCCCTCAGTCTCTCACCCCCTCTCTCTCAACCCCTCGCTCTCTCTCACATTCACTACTCTCACCCCCTCTCTCTCCGTCACCCCTCTCTCTCCCACCCCAATCTCTTTCACAACCCCCCCCTCTCACACACTCTCACACATCCTCGCTCTCTCAGCCCCTCCCTCTCTCCCACCATCTCTCTGCCTCTTTCTCATCCCCTTTCTCTCCTTCTCACTCCCTCTCTCTCACCCCTGCTAACTCTCACCCCTCTCTCTCTCCCACCCCTTCTCTGTCACTCACTCCCACCCCTCCCTCTCACCGCCCTCTCACCCAGGTCTCTCTCTCACACCCTCTCTCTCCCGCACCCCCCTGTCTTCCACCCTCTCACTCTCTCACCCCGCTCTCTCTCTCACCCCCCAAACCCTCTCCTTCTCACCCCCCACCCCTCTCACTCTCAACCCCCCTCTCTCTCTCACCCCCCTCTCTCTCAACCCCTCTTTCTCACCCCTCGCTCTCTAACCCCCTCTCTCGCACACCTCTCTCTGACTCCCTGTGTCTCTCACCATGCCCTCTCGCAACCCCTCTCTCTGTCACCCCCTCTGAACCTTCCTCCCTCTCTCACCCCCTCACCCCTCTCCCTTTCTCTCTTACCCCGTGCTCTCTCTCTCTAACCCCTTCCCCCTCACCCTTCTCCTTCACATCCTCTGTCTCTTCCCCTCTCTCTCTCTCACCCCTCTCTTTCTCTCTCAACCCCTCTCTCACCACTCTCTCTCACACCCTCTCTCTCACCCTTCTGTCTCTCACACACCTCTCTTTCTCTGTAAACCCCTCTCTCACCCCTCTCTCTCTCGCTCTCTCTCTCGCTCCCCCTCTCTCTCACTCGCCCTCTCTCTCACCCCCACTCCCTCACCCCTCTGTCTCACCCCTCTCTCTTCCCCCGGCTCTCTCCCCTCTCTCGCTCTTCCCTCTCTCACACTCGCCTCTCACTCGCCCTCCCCTCACCCGCTCTCCCTTCTCTCTACTACACCCCCCTCTCTTCGACCCTCTCACTCTCTCACCCCCTCTCTCTCTCAACCCCTCTTTCTCACCGCTCGCTCTTTCACCCCCTCTCTTGCATACCTCTCTCTCACTCCCTGTGTCTCTCACCACCCCCTCTCACCACCACCTCTATCAACCCCCCTCACTGTCTCATCCCCTCTCTCTCACCCCTCTCTCTGTCACCCCCCTCACCCCTCCTCCCTCTCTTACCCCCTCACCCCTCTCCCTTTCTTCCTTACCGTGCGCTCTCTCTCTCTAAGCCCTCACCCTTTCACCCCTCTCGCTCACCCCCCTCTCTTCCCGTCTCTCTCTCACCCCTCTCTTCCTCTCTCAAACCCTGTCTCTCTCACTACTCTCTCTCTCACCCCTGTCTCTCTCAGACCTCTCTTTACCTGTCAAACCCTCTCTCTCACCCCTCTCTCTCTCTCACTCCATCTCTCTCTCACCGCCCCCTCTCACCACCCCCTCTCTCAACACACCTCAATCTCTCATCCCCTCACTCTCCTACCCCCTCAGTCTCTCACCCCACTCTATCTCAACCCCTCTCTCTCACACACATCCATCTCTCTCTCACTCCCCTGTCTCTCTCTCCTCTCTCTCCGTCACCCCTCTCTCTCCCACCCCAATCTCTTTCACATCCCCCTCTCTCGCACACACTCTCACACACTCTCGCTCTCTCACCCCTCCCTCTCTCCCACCATCTCTCTCCCTCTCTCTCACCTCCTCTTTCTCTCTCACCCCCTCTCTCTCCCACCCCCTCTCTTCCATCCTCTCACTCTCTCACCCCTCTCTCTCACCCCTTTCTCTCTCAACCGTCTATCTCTCTCACCCCCTTCGCTCTCTCAACCCCCTCTCTCACCCCTCTCTGCCACACTGCCTCTCTCTCATTCCCCTCTCTCTCACCACCCCCTCTCTCAAACCCCCTCATTCTTTCATCCCCTCACTCTCTCACACCCTCACTCTCTAACCCCTCGCCCCCACCTCTCTCTTTCACCCCCTCTCTCTCACACACTCTCTCAATCACACCCTCTCCTTCTCACTCCACTCTCTCTCTTACTCCCTCCCCACTTTCTCTCTCTCAATCACCCATTGTCTCTCACCCCTCTCTCTCTCCCGCCCCCTCGCACCCCCCTCACCACTTCACCCCTTCCCTCTCTCACACCCGTTCTCTCTTACCCCTCGCTCTCTCTCTCTAACCCCTCCCCCTCTCGCTCACCCTTCTCTCTCACCCACTCTCTCTCTCACACCCTCTCCTGCTCACGCCACTCTCTCTCCTACCCTCCACTTTCTCTCTCAATGACCCCTTCTCACTCAAACCCTTCTTACCCCCACCCCCTCTCTCTCCCCCTCTCTGCCCCCCCTCTCTCCCTCTCCATCTCCCTCTGTCTCTCACACCCCCTCTCTCTCCATCCCATCTCACTCTCTCACACCCACGCTCTCTCACACACCCCCTCTCTCTCACCCCCACTCCCTCACCCCCTCTGTCTCACCCATCTCTCCCCACTCCCGCTTCTCCCCTCTCTCGCCCTCCCCTCTCTCGCGCCCTCCCCTCTCTCTCACCCCTCTCTCACTCACCCCCTCGCATCTCCCTCACCACCTCACCCCCTTCCCTCTCTCACACCCGTTCTATCTTACCCCTCGCTCTCTCTCTCTAACCCCTCCCCCTCTCGCTCACCCTTCTCTCTCACCCACTCTCTCTCTCACACCCTCTCCTGCTCACGCTACTCTCCCTCCTACCCTCCACTTTCTCTCTCAATGACCCCTTCTCTCTCAACCCCTTCTTACCCCCACCCCCTCTCTCTCTCCCCCTCTCTGCCCCCCTCTCTCTCCCTCTCCATCTCCCTCTGTCTCTCACACCCACTCTCTCTCACACCCCCCCCTCTCTCACCCCCACTCCCTCACCCCCTCTGTCTCACCCCTCTCTTTCGCCCTCCCCTCTTTCGCCCTCCCCTCTCTCTCGCCCTCCCCTCTCTCTCGCCCTCCCCACTCTCTCTCCCTCCCCTCTTTAGCCCTCCCCTCTCACTCGCCCACCCCTCACTGGCTCTCCCCTCTCTTTCCCTGCCCCCCCTCTCTCTCCCTCCCCTCTCTGGCCCTCCCGTCTCTCTCCCTCCCCCTCACTCTCCTTCCCCTCTTACTCTCCCTCCCCTCCACCCGCTCAGCCTCCCCTGTCTCTCCCACCCTCTCTCTCCCACGCTCTCTCCCCTCTTCTCTCTACCCCCTCCCCCTCTCACCTGTCTCACGCCCTCCTCTCCCCCTCCTCTCTCCCCTCCTCTCTCTTTCCTCCTCTCGCTACCCCTCCTCTCTCCCCCCCTCTCTCCCCTCCTCTCTCTTCGCGCCTCTCTCTTCCCTCCTCTCCCCTCCTCTCTCTCCCACTCTCTCTCTCTCTCTCGCTCTCTCTTCCCTCTCTCTCTGCGCTCTCTCCCCTCTCTCTCCTTCCCCTCTCTCTCTCCCCGAACTTTCTCTCCCCCCAATCTCTCTCTGCCCACACTCTCTCCCCCTCTCTTCCCCCCTGTCTCACCCTCCCTCTCTCGCCCCTAACTCTCGCCCCTCTCATTATCTCCTCCCCTGTCTCTCTCTCTCTCTCTCTCTCACTCTCACACTCTCTCTCTTTTGCCCCTCTCTCTCTCCCTGCTCCTTCACTCTCTCTCCACCTTCTCTCACTCTCGATCCCCCTCCCTCGGTATCTCTCTCTCTCTCTCCCCACCTCCCATCGTTTCTCTTTGACTGAATCTCTCTCCTTCCCTCCCTCTCTCTCTGACACACTCTGTCTCCCTGGTTCTTCCCTCTCCCTCTGCCCCAGAGTCTGGGGGGTTTGTGATGGTGAGGCTGCGTGTGGGCGCTGTGGGTGGGATGTGAGAGGTGGGAGGATGGAAAATTGGGTAGAGACGGAATTGTGGGAGGGAGACAGACACGGCAGGGAGGTGGGGAGGGGGACAGGGAGGAGTAAAGCCAGGTGGAGAGACCGGGGTTGGGGGGTGCCCCCTCTCTCTCTGCTTCCTCTCTCTCTGTCCCCCTCTCTCTCTCTGCTCCCCCTCTCGCTCTGCCCCCCGCTCTCTCTGCCCCCCTCTCTCTCTGCTTCCTCTCTCTCTGTCTACCCCTCTCTCTGTCCCCCTCTCTCTGCCCCCCTCTCTGTACCCCCTCTCTGTCCCCCCATCTCTCTCTGACCCCCCACTCTCTCTCACCCCCTCTGTCCCCCCTCTCTCTGTCCCCCCTCTCTCTGTCCCCCCTATCTCTGTCCCCCCCTCTCTGTCCTCCCCCTCTCTCTGTCACCCCTCTCTGTCCCCCCTCTCTCTGTCCCCCACTCTCTGTCCCCCCTGTCCTCCCCCTCTCTCTCTGTCCTCCCCCTCTGTCTGTACCCCCCTCTCTCTGTCGCCCCCTCCGTCCCCCCTCTCTCTGTCCCCCCCTCTCTGTCCCCCCACTCTCTGTCCTCCCCTCTCTCTGTCCTCCCCCTCTCTCTGTCCCCCTCTCTGTCCCCTCCTCTCTCTGTCCCCCTCTCTCTCTATACCCCTCTCTCTGTCCCCCCTCTCTCTGTCCCCCCTCTCTGTCCCCCCTCTGTCCTCCCCCTCTCTCTGTCTTCCCCCTCTCTCTGTCCCCCCTCTCTCTGTCCCCCCTCTCCGCCCCCTCTCTCTGTCCCCTCCCCTCTCTGTCCCCCCTCTCTCTGTCCCCCCTCTCTCTTTCCCCCCTGTCTGTCCCCCCCTGTCCTCCCCATCTCTCTGTCCTCCCCCTCTCTCTGTCCTCCCCTCTCTCTGTCCCCGTCTCTCTGTCGCCCCCTCTCTCTGTCGCCCCCTTCTCTGTCGCCCCCCTCCCTGTCCTCCCCTCTCTCTGTCCTCCTCTCTCTCTGTTCCCCCTCTCTGTCACCCCCTCTCTGTACCCCTCTCTGTACCCGTCTCTCTGTGCCCCCCTCTTTGTCCCTTCCTACTCTGCCCCTCCCCTCTGTCCCCCCTCTGTCCCGCCTCTCTTCTGTTCCTCCTCTCTTTCTGTCCGCACTCTCTGTGCCTCATCTCTCTGTCCTCTCCCTCCCGTCCCCCCGTCCCCCTCTGTCCCCCACTCTCTGCATCCCCCCTCTCTCTGACCCCCTCTCTCTGACCCCTTCTCTCTTCCCCACTCTGTACCCCCTCTCTGTCACCCTCTATCTGTCCCCCTCTCTGTCCCCCCCCTCTGACCCCTCTCTCTGTCCCCCTCTCTCTGTCCCCGTCTGTCTCTGTACCCCCGCTCTCTGCTCCCCTCTCTCTGTCACCCTCTCTCTCTCTCTGCCCCCTTCACTCTCTGCCCCATCACTCTCTGCACCCCCTCTCTCTGCCCCCTCTTTCTCTGTCCCCCCTCTCTATGTTCCCCTCTCTCTCTGTGCCCCTCTCTCTGTGCCCCCCCTCTCTCTCTGTCCCCCTCTCTCTGTCCCCCTCTCCCTGTACCCCTCTCACTCGGTCCCCCTCTCTCTCTGCCCCCCCTCTCTCTGTCCCCTCTCTCTCTGCCCCCCCTCTCTCTCTGTCCTCTCTCTCTCTGCCCCCCTCTATCTGTACCCTACTCTCTGTCCCCCCCGTCTCTCTCCCCCCTATCTCTGTCCCCCCTCCCCCGGCCCCCCTCTCTCTGTTCCCCCCTCTCTCTGTCCCCCCTCTCTGTCCCCCCCTCTCTTTTCCTCCCTCTCTGTCCCCCCGTCGCCCTCTCTCTGTCCCCCCCTCGCTCTGTCCCCCTCTGTCTGTCCCCCTGCCTCTCTCTATCCCCCCTCTTTGTCCCCTCTCTCTCTCTGTCCTGCTCTCACTGTTCCCCCTCTTTCTGACCCCCTCTCTGTACCCCTCTCTCTGTCCCCTACTCTCTGTCCCCCCTCCATCTGACCCCCTCTATCTCCTCCATTCTGTACCCCTCTTTCTGTCCCGCACCCTCTGTCCCCCACTCTCTCCTTCCCCCCATTCTCTGTCCCCTTCTCTCTGTACCACTATCTCTGTTGCCCTCTATCTGCCCCCTCTCTGTCACCACTCCCTCTGTCCCCCCCGTCCCCGTCTCTCTGTCCCCGTCCTCTCTCTGTCCCCATCTCTTAAAGTCCCCCCTCTGTCCCTCCTCTCTCTGTCCTCTCCCTCTCCGTCCCCCCCGCCCACCCTCTGTTCCCCACTCTCTCCATCCCCCTTCTCTCGTCCCCTTCTCTCTGTCCCCCTCTCTCTGACCCTCTCTCTTTCCCCCACTTTGTACCCCTCTCTCTGTCCCTACTCCCTTTGACCCCATCTCTCTGTCCCCCTCTCTCTGTCCCCCTCTCTCTGTCCCCCCTCTCCCGGTCCCCTCCTCTCTCTGTCCCCCCCTCTCTCTCTGTCTCCCTCTCTCTCTGTCCCCTCTCTCTCTGTCCCCCCTCTCTCTCCCACCCGCGTCTTTCTATCCCTCCCTCTCTCTGTGCCGCTCTCTCTGTCGCGCTCTCTCTGCCCCCTCTCTGTCGCCTCTCCCTGTTTCCCCATCTCTCTGTCCACACTCTCTCTGTTCCCTATCTCTTTATCTGTCCCTATGCTCTCTGGCCCCATCACTTTCTGTCCTCCCTCTCTATCCCACCTCTCTCTGTCCACTCCCTCTCTGTCCATCCCTGCTCCCCCCTCTGTCCCCCACTCAGTCCATGCCCCTCTCTCTGACCCCTCCTCTCTGTCACCCCTCTCTCTGTCCCCCCCCTCTCTGCCCCCGTCTGTCCCCCTCTCTCTGTCCCCCTCTCTCTCTGTCCCCCTCTCTCTCTGTCCCCCTCTCTCTGTCCCCCCTCTCTGTCCCCCTCACTCTGTCCCCCTCTACATCGCCCTCTCTCTGACCACCTCTATCTCCCCCACTCTCTGTGCCCCTCTCTCTGTCGCCCTCTCTCTGCCCCCTCTCCCTTCCACCCCCTCTCTCTCTGTCCCCCCTCTCTCTGTCCCTCCTCTCTCTGTCCCCCCCGTCCCCCTTTCTCTGTCCCCCGCTCTCTGTCCCCGTCTCTGACCCCTGTTCCCTTCCACCCGCCTCTCTCTTTCTCCTCTCTCTCTGTCCCCTTCTCTTCTCTCTCTGTCCCCCTCTATCTCCCCCACACTTTGTACCCCTCTATCTCTGTCCCCCTCTCTCTGTCCCCTCTCTCTGTCCCCCCTCTCTGCCACCCCCTCTCTCTGCCCTCCCTCTCTCTGCCCCCTCTCTCTCTCTGCCCCCCTCTCTCACTGCCCCCCCCTTCCCCCCCTCTGCTCCCCCCTCTCTGCCCCCCCGTCCCCCTCTCTCTCTCTGACCCTCCACTTTCTGTCGCCCAATCTCTGTACACCTCTCTCTGACTCCCTCTCTCACTGCCGCTTCTCTCTGTCCCCATCCCTCTCTGCTCCTTCTCTCTGTGTCCCCCCTCTCTGTCGTCCTCTCTCTGCCCCCTCTCTCTCTCTGTCCTCCTCTCTCTCTATCCCCCTCTCTCTGACGCCTCTTTCTGACCCCTTCTCTGTCTCCCCCTCTCTGTCCCCCTCTCTCTCTGTCCCCCCCTCTCTGTCACTCTCTCTCTGCCCCCCCCCTCTGTCCTCCTCTCTCTCTGTCCTCCTCTCTCTCTCTGACGCCTCTTTCTGCCCCCCCCTCTCAGTCTCCCCCTCTCTTGTCCCCTCTCTATCTGTCACCCTCTCTCTCTGTCGCCATCTCTCTGCCCCCTCTCTCACTGTCCCCCTCTATATCACCCTCTCTGTCCTCCCCTCTCTGTCCCCTCTCTCTCTGCCCCCCCCTCTCTCTGTCCCCCCCTCTGTCCCCCTCTCTATCTGTCACCCTCTCTCTCTGTCGCCATCTCTCTGCCCCCTCTCTCACTGTCCCCCTCTATATCACCCTCTCTGTCCTCCCCTCTCTGTCCCCTCTCTCTCTGCCCCCCTCTCTCTCTGTCTCCCCCTCTCTGTCCCCCTCTCTATCTGTCACCCTCTCTCTCTGTCGGCAACTCTCTGCCCCTCTCTCACTGTCCCCCTCTATATCACCCTGTCTGTCCCCCCTCTCTGTCCCCCCCTCTCTGTCCCCCCTCTCTGTCACCCTCTCTCTCTCCCCCTCACTCTCTCTGTCCTCCTCTCTCTCTCTATATCCTTCACTCTCTGACCCTCTCTCTCTGACCCTCTCTCTCTCTGCCCGCTCACTCTATCCCCCCTCTCTCTCTCTGCCTGTCCCCTCTCCTCTTTCCCCTCTCTCTGTCACCCTCTCTCTGTCCCCCCTCTCTCTGTCACTCCCTCTCTCTATCCCCCAACCTCTCTCTTCCCCACTCTCTTTCCCCTGTCTCTCTGCCCCGTCTCTCTCTGCCCCTCTCACTCTGTCCCCCTCCGTCTGCCCCCATCTCTCTCTGCCCCTCTCTCTCTCTCTGTCCAACTCTCTCTCTGTCCCGCTCTCTCTCTCTCTCTCTCCCTGTCCCACCTCTCTCTCTGTCCCCCCTCTCTCTGCCCCCCTGTTCCCCCCTCTCTGTTTCCCCCTTCTCTGTCCCCCCTTCTCTGTCCCCCGCTTTTCTGTCCCCCCTTCTCTGTCCCCCCTTCTCTGTCCCCCCACCCTCTGTCCCCCCCGTCCCCCCCTCTGTCTCCCCTCTCTCTGTCCCTCCCCCTCTCTGTCCCCTCTCTCTCTCTATCTCCTTCTCTCTCTGTCCCCTTCTCTCTCTGACCCTCTCTCTCTCTGCCCTCCTCCCTCTCTCTGTGCCCCACTCTCTCTGTGCCCCCTCTCTCTGACCCCCCTCTCTCTGCCCCTCTCTCTCTCTGTCCCGCTCTCTCTGTCCCGCTCTCTCTCTGTTCCCCCCCTCTCTCTCTCTTTGCCCCTCTCACTCTGTCCCGCTCCATCTGCCCCCATCTCTCTCTACCCCCCTCTCTCTCTCTGTCCCGCTCTCTCTCTGTCCCGCTCTCTCTCTCTCTGTGCCCCACTCTCTCTGTCCCCCTCTCTCTTTGTCCCCCTCTCTGTACCCCCCCTATGTACCCCCCTTCTCTGTCCCCCCTTCTCTGTCCCCCTCCTCTGTCCCCCCGACACCCCTCCTGTCCCCCTGGTCCCCCCTCTCTCTGTCCCACCTCTCTCTCTGTCCCCCTATCTCTGTCGCCCCCTCTCTGTCCCCCCTCTCTGTACCCCCCTCTCTGAACACCCCTCTCTGTTACCCCTCTCTGCCCCCTCTGTTCCCCCCCCTCTGTCCACCCCTCTCTGTCTCCCCTTCTCTGTCCCCCCTTTGTGCCCCACTCTTGCCCCCTCTCTGTCTACACCTGCCCCCCATACCCCCTCCTGTCTCCCCCTCTGTCGCCCGTCTCTCTCTGTCGCCCCCCTCTCTCCCACGCCCCTCTCTCTGTCGCCCCCTTCTCTCTCTCTGTCCCCCTCTCTCTGCCCCCACTCTCTCTCCCACGCGCCTCGCTATGTACCCCCTCACTGCGCCCCCCCGTGTCCCCCTCTCGCTGCCTCCCTCTCACTGCCCCCCCACCTCTGTTCCTCCTCTCTCTGACCCCCCTCTCTCTGACTCCCTCTATCTCCTCTACGCTCTGTCCCGTGTCTCTCTGTCCCCCCTCTCTCTGTCCCCCCACTCTCTGTCCCCCCTCTCTCTGTCCCCCTCTCTCTGTCCCCCTCTCTCTCTGCCCCCCTCTCTCTGTCCCCCGTCTCTCTGCCCCCTCTCTCTCTGTCCCCCTCTCTCTGTCCCCCTCTCTCTCTGTCCCCCTCTCTCTGTCCCCCTCTCTCTCTGCCCCCCTCTCTCTCTCTGTCCCCCTCTCTCTCTGCCCCCTCTCTCTCTCTGTCCCCCCTCTCTCTGCCCCTTTCTCTCTGTCCCCCTCTATCTCCCCCACTCTCTGTACCTCCCTCTCTCTACCCCTCTCTCTGTCCCCTTCTCTCTGTCCCGCTCTCTCTGACCCCCCCTCTCTCTGTCCCCCTCTCTCTCTCTGTCACTCCCTCTCTCTGTCCCCCCACCTCTCTCTTCCCCCGTCTCTTTCCCCTCTCTCTCTGCCCCGTCTCTCTCTGACCCTCTCACTCTGTCCCTCTCCGTCTGCCCCATGTCTCTCTGTCTCTCTCTCTCTCTCTGTCCCACGCTCTTTCTGTCCCGCTCTCTCTCTCTCTGTCCCACCTCTCTCTCTGTCCCGCTCTCTCTCTCTCTCTGTCCCACCTCTCTCTCTGTCCCGCTCTCTCTGCCCCCCTGTACCTCCCTCTCTGTACCCCCTTCTCTGTCTCCCCCTTCTCTGTCTCCGGCTTCTCTGTCCCCCCTTCTCTGTCCCCCCACCCTCTGTTCCCCCCTCTGTCCCCCCCACTCTGTCTCCCCTCTCTGTCTCCCCCCTCTCTCTCTGTCCTCATCTCTCTCTCTCTGTGCCCCTCTCTCTCTGTCCCCTCTCTCTCTGACCCCCCTCTCTCTGACCCCCCTCTCTCTGTCCCTCCCCCTCTCTGTCCCCTCTCTCTCTCTATCTCCTTCTCTCTCTGTCCCCCTCTCTCTCTGTCCCCCTCTCTCTCTGCCCCCTCACTCTATCCACCCCCTCTCTCTCTTTGTCTGTCCCCTCTCCTCTTTCCCCTCTCTCTCTGCCCCCCTCTCTCTCTGTCCCACGCTCTCTCTGTCCCGTTCTCTCTCTCTGTCCCACCTCTCTCTCTGTCCCCCCTCTCTCTGACCCCCTGTACCCCCCCTCTCTGTCCCCCCTTCTCTGTCCCCCCTTCTCTGTGCCCCGCTTCTCTGTCCCCCCTTCTCTGTCCCCCCACCCTCTGTTCCACCCTCTGTCCCCCCCTCTCTGTCTCCCCCTCTCTCTCCCCCCTCTCTCTCTGTCCTCCTCTCACTCTGTGCCCCTCTCTCTCTGTCCCCCCTCTCTCTGACCACCCTCTCTCTGTCCCTCCCCTCTCTGTCCCCCCTCTCTCTATATCTCCTTCTCTCTCTGTCCCCCTCTCTCTCTGTCCCCCTCTCTCTCTTCCCCCTCGCTCTGTCCACCCCCTCTCTCTCTGTCTGTCCCCTCTCCTCTTTCCCCTCTCTCTCTGTCCCCCCTTCTCTGTCCCCCTTCTCTGTCCCCCGCTTCTCTGTCCCACCATCTCTGTCTCCCCGCCCTCTGTTCCCCCCTCTGTCCCCCCCTCTCTGTCTCCCTTCTCTCTCTCCCCCTCTCTCTCTGTCCTCGTCTCTCTCTCTGTGCCCCTCTCTCTCTGTCCCCCCTCTCTCTGAACCCCTCTCTCTGTCCCTCCCCCTCTCTGTCACCTCTCTCTCTCTATCTCCTTCTCTCTCCGTCCCCCTCTCTATCTGTCCCCCTCTCTCTCTGCCCCCTCAATCTGTCCACCCCCTCTCTCTCTGTCTGTCCCCTCTCCTCTTTCCTCTCTCTCGGCCCCCCCTCTCTCTCTGCCCCTCTCACTCTGTCCCCCTCCGTCTGCCCCTATGTCTCTCTCTGCCCCCCTCTCTCTCTGTCCCACTCTCTCTCTGCCCAGCTCTCTCTCTCTCTGTGCCCCACTCTCTCTGTCCCCCCTCTCTCTTTGTCCCCCTCTCTGTACCCCCCCTCTATGCACCCCCCTCTCTGCCCCCTTCTCTGTCCCCCCTTCTCTGTCCCCCCTTCTCTGTCCCCCTCCTCTGTCCCCCCGACACCCCTCCTGTCCCCCCCGTCACCCCTCTCTCTGTCCCACCTCTCTCTCTGTCCTCCCTATCTCTGTCTCCCTCTCTCTGTCGCCCCCCTCTCTCTCTCTCTGACCCCTCTCTCTGCCCCCATTCTCTCTCCCACCCGCCTCTCTCTGTACCCACTCACTGGCACCCCCTCTGTTCCTCCTCTCTCTGACACCCCTCTCTCTGACTCCCTCTATCTCCTCTACACTCTCTCCCGTCTCTCTCTGTCCCCGCTCTCTCTGTGCCCCCTCTCCCTGTCCCCCCTCTCTCTCTGTCCCCCTCTCTCTCTATCCCCCTCTCTGTGTCCCCCTCTCTCTCTCTGCCTCCCCCTCTCGCTCTGTCCCCTCTATCTCTCTCTGTCCCCCCTCTCTCTGCCCCACTCTCTCTGTACCCCCTCTCTCTACCCCTCCCTCTGACCCCCTCTATCTCCCCTCTTTTTGTCCCCCTCTATCTCTTCCACTCTCAGTACCCCACTCTCTGTCTCCCTCCCTCTGACCCCCTCTACCTCCCCCTCTTTTTGTCCCCCTCCATCTCCCCCACTCTCAGAACCCCCCTCTCTGTCCCCCTCTCCGTGCCCCTCTCTCTGTGCCTCTCTCTCTGTGCCCCTCTGTCTGAGCCCCTCTCTCTGTATCCCGCTCTCTGTCCCCCTCTCTCTCCCACCCGCCTCGCTATCCCCCCTCTTTGTCCCCCTCTCTCTCTGTCCCCCTCTCTCTGTCGCCTCTCTTTCTGTCCCCCCTCTCTCTGACCCCCTCTCTCTGTCCCACTCTCTCTGTCCCTCTCTCTCTGTTCCCCCACTCTCTGTCCCCCTCTCTCTGTCCCCCTCTCTCTGTCCCCCCACTCTCTGTCCCCCTCTCTCTGTCGGCCTCGCTCTGTCCCTCTCTCTCTGTCCCCTCTATCTCTACCCCGCTCTCTGCCCCCCTCTCTGTCGCCCTCTTTCTGGTCCGTCTCTCTCTTCCCCCCTCTCTGACCCCCTCTCTCTCTCGGTCCCCCACTCTCTCCATCTCCCCACTCTTTTCCCCCCAATCTCTGTGCCCCTCTCTCTGTCGCCCTCTCTCTGCCCCCTCTCCCTTCAAACAGCCTCTCTCTGACACCCCCGTTCCCCTTCTCTTTCCCCCCTCTCTGTCCCCGCCTCTCTGTCTCCCCCCTCTCTGTCCCCCATCCTCTGCCCCCCTCTCTGTACCCCCCTCTCTGTCCCCCTCTATCTCCCCCACTTGCTTTGCCCCTCTCGCTGTCCCCCTCTCTCTGACCCCCTCTACCTCCCCCTCTATCTATCCCCCTCCCTGTCCCCGTCTATCTCCCCCACTCTCTGCACCACTCTCTCTGTACCATTCGCTCTGACCCCCTCTATCTCTCTCACACTCTGTGCCACTCTCTCTGTCCCCCTCCCTTTGACCACATCTATCTCCCCCTCTCTCTCTCTTCCACCTCTCTCTGTCCCCCTCTCTCTCCCACCAGCCTCTCTCGGACACCCTCTTTCTCCCAACGGCCTCTCTCTCTCTCTCTCTATGTCCCCCTGCCCCTCTATCTGTCCAACTCTCTCTGACCCCCTCTACCTCCCCCTCTTTTTGTCCCCCTCTATCTCCCCCACTCTCTGTACCCCCCTCTCTCTACACCTCCCTCTGACCCCCTCTACTTGCCCCTCTTTTTGTCCCCCTCTTTTTGTCCCCGTCTATCTCCCCACTCTCAGTATCCCCCTCTCTGACCCCCTCACTCTCACTGTCCCCCACTCTCTCCATCTCCCCACTCTTTTCCCGCTCTCTCTGTGCCCCTCTCTCGGTCCCCCTGTCTCTGACCCCCCATCTCCCCCCTCTCTGTGCCCCCTCTCTGTCACCCTCTCTCTGCCCCCTCTCCCTTCCACCCGCCTCTCTCTGTCCCCCCTCTCTCTGAACCCCTCTATCTATCCCCCCTCTCTCTGTCCCACCCTCTGTCCCCCCTCTCTGTCCCCCCTCTCTGTACCCCCCTCTCTGTCCCCCCCTATCTCCCCCGCTCTCTGTACCACTCTCTCTGTACCATTCGCTCTGACCCCCTCTATCTCTCTCACTCTCTGTGCACCTCTCTCTCACCCCCTCCCTTTGATCACATCTGTCTCCCCCTCTCTCTGTCCCCCTCTCTCTGTCCCTCTCTCTCTGTCCCCCTCTCTCTCCCACCCGCCTCTCTATCCCCCTCTTTGTCCCCCTCTCTCTCTGTCCCCCTCTCTCTCAGTCCGGCCTCTCTGTTCCCCCTATCTCTGTCCCCCTCTCTCTCCCACCCGCCTCTCTCAGACCCCCTCTCTCTCCCACCACAGCTCTCTCTGTCCCTCTCTCTCTGTCCCTCCCTCTCTCTGTCCACTCTGTCAATGTCCCCCCCCCTCTCTCTATCCACTCTCTCTGTCGGCCTCTCTCTGTCCCCTTCTCTCTGTCCCCTCTATCTCTACCCCGCACTCTGCCCACCTCTCTGTCGCCCTGTCTCTGCTCCGTCTCTCTCTGCCCCCCTGTCTGACCCCCTCTCTCTCTCTGTCCCTCACTCTCTCCATCTCCCCACTCTTTGTCCCCCACTCTCTGTCCCCCTCTCTCTGCCCCCCCTCACTTCCACCCGCCTCTCTCTGCCCCCCCCTCTCTCTCTCCCCCCCGTGTCTCCCCCTCTGTCCCCACCTCTGTCCCCCCTCTGTCCCCCCTCTCTCTCTGTCCCCCTCAATCTCCCCCTCCCTCTGACCCCCTCTACCTCCCCCTCTTTTTGTCCCCCTCTATCTCCCCCACTCTCAGTACCCCACTATCTGTCCCCCTCCCTCTGACCATCTCTACCTCTCCCTCTTTTCCCCCGTCTTTTTGTCCCCCTCTATCTCCCCGACTCTCAGTACCCCCCTCTCTGTCCCACTCTCTGAACCCCTCTCCGTGCCCCACTCTCCGTGCCCCCCTCTCCGTGCCCCCCTCTCTGTCCCCTTCTCTCTGTCCCCGTCTGTCTGTCCCCCCCTCTCTCAGTCCGGCTCTCTCTGTTCCCCCTATCTCTGTCGCCCTCTCTCTCCCACCCGCCTCTCTCAGACCCCGTCTCTCACCCACCGCATCTCTCTCTGTCCCCCTTTCTCTGTCCCCCTCCCTCTGTCACCCCCTCTCTCTGTCCCCCCTCTCTCTGTCCCCCTCCCTCTGTCGGCCTATCTCTGTCCACCCTCTCTCTGTCCCCTCTATCTGTCCCCCCTCTCTCTGTCCCCCTCCCTCTGTCGGCCTCTCTCTGTCCACCCTCTCTCTGTCCCCCCTCTCTCTGTCCCCCCCTCTCGGTCCCCCTCTCTCTCTCTGCCCCCCTCTCTCTCTCTGTCCCCCCTCTCTCTGTCCCCCCTCTCTCTCTGTCCCCCCTCTCTCTGTCCCCCCTCTCTCTGTCCCCCCTCTCTGTCCCCTCTATCTCTACCCCGCTTTCTGCCCTCCTCTCTGTCGCCCTCTCTCTGCTCCGTCTCTCTCTGCACCCCTTTCTGACCCCTTCTCTCTCTCTGTCCCCCACTCTTTCCATCTCCCCACTCTTTGTCCCCCACTCTCTGTGCCCCTCTCTCTGTCGCCCTCTCTCACTGCCTCCCTCTCCCTTCCACCCACCTCTCTCCGTCCCCCCTCTCTGTCCCCCCCTCTGCCCCCCCGTTTCTCTCTGTCCCCCTCTATCTCCCCCACTCTCTGTGCCACACTCTCTGTCTCCCTCTCTCTGACCCCCTCTACCTCCCCCTCTTTTTGTCCTCCCTCTCTGTCCCCCTCTATCTCTCCCACTCTCTGTGCCGCTCTCTCTGTCCCCCTCCCTTTGACCACCTCTATCTCCCCCTCTCTCTGTCTCCCTCTCTCTGTCCCCCTCTCTCTCCCACCGCCTCTCTCTCTGTCCCTCTCTCTCTGTCCCCTCTCTCTCTGACCCCCTCTCTCTCTGTCCCCTCTCTCTCTGACCCCCTATCTCTCCCACTCTCTGTGCCCCTGTATCTGTCCACTTCTCTCTGACCCCCTCTACCTACCCCTCTTTCTGTCCCCCTCTATCGCCCCCACTCAGTAACCCCCTCTCTGTCCCTCTCTCTGTGCCCCACTCTCTGTGCCCCTCTCTCTGTGCACCTCTCTCTGTCCACCTCTCTCTGTCCCACACTCTCTGTCCCCCTCTCTCTGTCCCCCTCTCCTCTGTCACCCTCTCTTGCTGTCCCCCTCTATATCACCCTCTCTCTGTCCCCCTCTCTCTGACCCCCTCTATCTCCTCCACGCTCTGTTGCCCACTCTCTATCGCTCTCTCTCTGTCCACCCGCTCTCTGTCCCACCCCACTCTCTGTTCCCACCATCTCTCTGTCCCGCCCTCTCTCTGACCCCCCTATCTATGTTCCCCCGTCTCTCTGTCCCCCCCTCTCTGTCCCCCCTCTCTGTCCCCTCCGTCTGTCCCCCCCGTCCCCACCTCTGACCCCCCTCTTTCTGTCCCCCTCTATCTCTCCCACTCTCTGTGCCATTCTCTCTGTCCTCCTCTCTCTGACCCACTCTACCTCCCCCTCTCTCTTTCCCCCTCTATCTCCCCCACTCTCTGTACCACTCTCTCTGTACCATTCGCTCTGACCCCCTCTATCTCTCTCAGTCTCTGTGCCGCTCTCGCTGTTCGCCTCCCTTTGACCACCTCTCTGTCTGCCTCTCTCTGTCTCCCTCTCTCTCAGTCCGGCTCTATCTGATCCCCCTCTCTTCGGACCCCCTCTCTCAACCACCCGCCTCTCTCTCTCTCTGTTCTCCTCTCTCTGTCCCCCCCTCGCTATGCCCCCTATCTCTACCCGCGCTCTCTGTCACCCTCTCTCTGTCCCCTCTATCTCTTCCCCCGCTCTCTGAAACCCCTCTCTGTCGCCCTGTCTCTGCTCCGTCTCTCTCTGCCCCTCTCTCTGACCCCCTCTCTCTCCCCCAATCTGTACCCCTCTCTCTGTCCCCCACTCCATGTCCCCCTCTATATCCCCCTCTCTCTGTCCCCCTCTCTCTGAGCCCTGCTATCTCCCCCACTCTCTGCCCCCCTTCCTTCCACCCGCCTCTCTATCTCTCCCCCTCTCTCTCTGTCCCCCTCTGTCTCTGTTCCCCTCTCTCTCTGTCCCCCTCTGTCTCTGTCCCCCTCTCTATCTCTCCTCCTCTATCTGTCACCCTCTCTCTGACTCCCTAAATTTTCCCCACTCTATAGCCCTCTCTCTGTTCCCCCAGTCTCTTTTTCTCTCTCTGCCCCCCCTCTCTCAATACCCATCACTCTGTCCCCCTCTGTATGCCCCCATCTCTCTCCGCCCCTCTCTCTCTGCCCCGCTCTCTCTGCCCCACTCTCTCTCTCTGTCCCCACCCTTCTGTACCCACCTCTCTCATTCACCCCCTGTCTCTGTACCTACCTCTCTCTGTTCACCCCCTCTTTGTCCCCCCTCTCTCTGTCCCCCTCTCTCTGTCCCCCCACTCTCTGTCCCCTCCTCTCTCTGTAACCCCCTCTCTCTCTGTCCCCCCTCTCTCTGTCCCCCTCTCACTCTGTCCCCCTCTTTCTCTGTTCCCCTCTCTCTCTCTGTCCCCCTCTGTCTCTGTCCCCCTCTCTATCTGTCCTCCTCTATCTGTCACCCTCTCTCTGACTCCCTCTCTTTTCCCCACTCTGTAGCCCTCTCTCTGTTCCCCCAGTCTCTTTTTCTCTCTCTGCCCCCTCTCTCTCAATACCCATCACTCTGTCCCCCTCTGTCTGCCCCATCTCTCTCCGCCCCTCTCTCTCTGCCCCGCTCTTTCTGCCCCACTCTCTATCTCTGTCCCCCACCCCTCTGTACCCACCTCTCTCTTTCACCCCCTGTCTCTGTACCCACCTCTCTCTGTTCACCCCCTCTTTGTCCCCCCCTCTCTCTGTCCCCCCTCTCTCTCTGTCCCCCTCTCACTCTGTCCCCCTCTGTCTCTGTTCCCCTCTCTCTCTCTGTCCCCCTCTGTCTCTGTCCCCCTCTCTATCTGTCCTCCTCTATCTGTCACCCTCTCTCTGACTCCCTCTCTTTTCCCCACTCTGTAGCCCTCTCTCTGTTCCCCCAGTCTCTTTTTCTCTCTCTGCCCCCTCTCTCTCAATACCCATCACTCTGTCCCCCTCTGTCTGCCCCATCTCTCTCCGCCCCTCTCTCTCTGCCCCGCTCTTTCTGCCCCACTCTCTCTCTCTGTCCCCCACCCCTCTGTACCCACCTCTCTCTTTCACCCCCTGTCTCTGTACCCACCTCTCTCTGTTCACCCCCTCTTTGTCCCCCCCTCTCTCTGTCCCCTCTCTCTGTCCCCCCTCTCTCTGTCCCCTCCTCTCACTGTAACCCCCTCTCTCTCTGTCCCCCCTCTCTCTGTCCCCCCCTCTCTCTGTCCCCCTCTGTCTCTGTTCCCCTCTCTCTCTGTCCCCCCTCTCTCTGTCCCCCTCTCTCTGTCCCCCTCTCTATCTGTCCTCCTCTATCTGTCACCCTCTCTCTGACTCCCTCTCTTTTCCCCACTCTGTCGCCCTCTCTCTGTTCCCCCAGTCTCTTTTTCTCTCTCTGCCCCCTCTCTCAATACCCATCACTCTGTCCCCCTCTGTCTGCCCCACATCTCTCTCTGCCCCTCTCTCTCTGCCCCGCTCTCTCTGCCCCACTCTCTCTCTGTCCCCCACACCTCTGTACCCACCTCTCTCTTTCACCCCCTGTCTCTGTACCCACCTCTCTCTGTTCACCCCCTCTCTGTCCCCCCCTCTCTCTGTCCCCCCTCTCTCTGTCCCCTCCTCTCTCTGTCCCCCCCCTCTCTCTCTGTCCCCACCTCTCTCTGTCCCCCTCTCTCTCTGTCCCCTCTGTCTCTGTTCCCCTCTCTCTCTGTCCCCCTCTGTCTCTGTCCCCCTCTCTATCTGTCCTCCTCTATTTGTCACCCTCTCTCTGACTCCCTCTCTTTTCCCCACTCTGTAGCCCTCTCTCTGTTCCCCCAGTCTCTTTTTCTCTCTCTGCCCCCTCTCTCTCAATACCCATCACTCTGTCCCCCTCTGTCTGCCCCACATCTCTCTCTGCCCCTCTCTCTCTACCCCGCTCTATCTGCCCCACTCTCTCTCTCTCTCTCCCCCCCCCACCTCTGTACCCACTTCTCTCTTTCACCCCCTCTCTCTGTACCCACCTCTCTCTGTTCACCCCCTCTTTATCCCCCCTCTCTCTGTCCCCCTCTCTCTGTCCTCTCCTCTCTCTGTCCCCCCCTCTCTCTCTGTCCCCCCTCTCTCTGTCCCCCTCTCTCTCTGTCCCCCTCTGTCTCTGTTCCCCTCTCTCTCTGTCCCCCTCTGTCTCTGTCCCCCTCTCTATCTGTCCTCCTCTATCTGTCACACTCTCTCTGACTCCCTCTCTTTTCCCCACTCTGTAGCCCTCTCTCTGTTCCCCCAGTCTCTTTTTCTCTCTCTGCCCCCCTCTCTCTCAATACCCATCACTCTGTCCCCCTCTGTCTGCCCCATCTCTCTCTGCCCCTCTCCCTCTGCCCCTCTCTCTGTCCCCCCCGTACCCACCTCTCTCTTTCACCCCCTCTCTCTGTACCCACCCCTCTCTGTTCACCCCCTATTTGTCCCCCCCTCTCTCTGAACCCCCTCTCTCTGTCCCCCCCTCTCTCTCTTGCCCCTCTCTCTCCCTGTCTCGTGTCTCTCTGTCCCCCTCTCTCTCTCTCTGTCCCCCCATCTCTCTCTCTCTGCCCCTCTCTCTCTCTGTCCCGCTCTCTCTCTGTCCCGCGCTCTCTCTCTCTGTGCCCCACTCTCTCTGTTCCCCCTCTCCCTTTGCCCCCCTCTCTGTACCTCCCAATGTACCCCCCCTCTGCCCTCATTCTCTGCCTCCCCTTCTCTGTCCCCCCTTCTCTGTCCCCTCCTCTGTTCCCCCGACACCCCTCCTGTTCCCCCCATCCCCCCTCTCTCTGTCCCACCTCTCTCTCTGTCCCCCCTATCTCAGTCTCCCTCTCTCTGTCGCCCCCTCTCTGTCCCCCCTCTCTGTACCCCCCTCTCTGTCCCCCTATCTCTCTGCCCCGCTCTCTCTGTCCCCGTCTCTCTGCCCCCTCTCTCTCTCTCCCCCTCTCTCTGTCCTCTCCTCTCTCTGTCCCCCCCTCTCTCTCTGTCCCCCCTCTCTCTGTCCCCCTCTCTCTCTGTCCCCCTCTGTCTCTGTTCCCCTCTCTCTCTGTCCCCCTCTGTCTCTGTCCCCCTCTCTATCTGTCCTCCTCTATCTGTCACCCTCTCTCTGACTCCCTCTCTTTTCCCCACTCTGTAGCCCTGTCTCTGTTCCCCCAGTCTCTTTTTCTCTCTCTGCCCCCTCTCTCTCAATACCCATCACTCTGTCCCCCTCTGTCTGCCCCACATCTCTCTCTGCCCATCTCTCTCTGCCCCGCTCTATCTGCCCCACTCTCTCTCTGTCCCCCCCACCTCTGTACCCACTTCTCTCTTTCACCCCCTCTCTCTGTACCCACCTCTCTCTGTTCACCCCCTCTTTGACACCCCCTCTCTCTGTCTCCCCTCTCTCTGTCCCCTCCTCTCTCTGTCCCCCCTCTCTCTCTGTCCCCCCCTCTCTCTGTCCCCCTCTCTCTCTGTCCCCCTCTGTTTCTGTTCCCCTCTCTCTCTGTCCCCCTCTGTCTCGGTCCCCCTCTCTATCTGTCCTCCTCTATCTGTCACACTCTCTCTGACTCCCTCTCTTTTCCCCACTCTGTAGCCCTCTCTCTGTTCCCCCAGTCTCATTTTCTCTCTCTGCCCCCCTCTCTCTCAATACCCATCACTCTGTCCCCCTCTGTCTGCCCCATCTCTCTCTGCCCCTCTCCCTCTGCCCCTCTCTCTGTCCCCCCGTACCCACCTCTCTCTTTCACCCCCTCTCTCTGTACCCACCCCTCTCTGTTCACCCCCTATTTGTCCCCCCCTCTCTCTGAACCCCCTCTCTCTGTCCCCCCCTCTCTCTCTTGCCCCTCTCTCTCTCTGTCCCGTGTCTCTCTGTCCCCCTCTCTCTCTCTCTGTCCCCCCATCTCTCTCTCTCTGCCCCTCTCACTCTGTCCCCCTCCGTCTGCCCCATCTCTCTCTGCCCCTCTCTCTCTCTCTGTCCCGCTCTCTCTCTGTCCCGCGCTCTCTCTCTCTGTGCCCCACTCTCTCTGTCCCCCCTCTCCCTTTGCCCCCCTCTCTGTACCTCCCAATGTACCCCCCCTCTGCCCTCATTCTCTGCCTCCCCTTCTCTGTCCCCCCTTCTCTGTCCCCTCCTCTGTTCCCCCGACACCCCTCCTGTTCCCCCCATCCCCCCTCTCTCTGTCCCACCTCTCTCTCTGTCCCCCCTATCTCAGTCTCCCTCTCTCTGTCGCCCCCTCTCTGTCCCCCCTCTCTGTACCCCCCTCTCTGTCCCCCTATCTCTCTGCCCCCCTCTCTCTGTCCCCCGTCTCTCTGCCCCCTCTCTCTCTGTCCCCCGTCTCTCTGT
This sequence comes from Chiloscyllium punctatum, assembly GCF_047496795.1. Taxonomy (NCBI): domain Eukaryota; kingdom Metazoa; phylum Chordata; class Chondrichthyes; order Orectolobiformes; family Hemiscylliidae; genus Chiloscyllium; species Chiloscyllium punctatum. Next base: position 54,390,058 of record NC_092788.1, on the reverse strand, counting down.
CCCCCTCTCTCTCTCTCCCCCTCTCTCTGTCCCCCTCTCTCTCTGCCCCCCTCTCTCTCTCTGTCCCCCCCTCTCTCTGTCCCCTCTCTCTCTCTGTCCCCCTCTCTCTGCCCCTTTCTCTCTGTCCCCCTCTATCTCCCCCACTCTCTGTAACCCCCTCTCTCTTCCCCTCCCTCTGACCCCCTCTATCTCCCCTCTTTTTGTCCCCCTCTATCTCTTCCACTCTCAGTAGCCCCCACTCTGTCACACTCTCTGTCCCTCTCTCTGCCCTCTCTCTCTGTCCCGCGCTCTCTGTCCCCTCCTCTCTCTGTCCCCCTCTCTCTGTCACTCCCTCTCTCCGTCCCCCTCTCTCTCTGTCCTCCCCTCTCTCTGTCCCCCTCTCTCTCTGTCACTCCCTCTCTCTGTCCCTCCTCTCTCTGTCCCCCCTCTCTCTGTCCCCTCTCTCTGCCCCGCTCTCTCTGTACCCCCCTCTCTCTGTCCCCTCTCTCTCTGTCACTCCCTCTCTCTGTCCCCCCACCTCTCTCTTCCCCCCTCTCTTTCCCCTCTCTCTCTGCCCCATCTCTATCTGCCCCTCTCTCTCTGTCCCCCCCTCTCTCTGTCCCCCTCTCTCTCTGTCCCCCCCTCTCTCTGTCCCCTCTCTCTGTCCCGCTCTCTCTGTACCCCCCTCTCTCTGTCCCCCTCTCTCTCTGTCACTCCCTCTCTCTGTCCCCCCACCTCTCTCTTCCCCCCTCTCTTTCCCCTCTCTCTCTGCCCCTCTCTCTCTCTGCCCCTCTCTCTCTCTGTCCCACGCTCTCTCTGTCCCGCTCTCTCTCTCTGTCCCCCCCTTCTCGGTCCCCCGCTTCTCTGAACCCCCTTCTCTGTACCCCCACCCTCCCAACCCTCTGTCCCCCCCTCTGTCCCTCCCCGTCTCCCCTCTCTCTCTCCCCCCCTCTCTCCTTGTCCTCCTCTCTCTCTCTGTGCCCCTCTCTCTCTGTCCCCCCTCTCTCTGTCCCCCCTCTCTCTGTCCCTCCCCCTCTCTGTCCTCCTCTCTCTCTCTGTGCCCCTCTCTCCATGTCCCCCCTCTCTCTGTCCCCCTCTCTCTCTGCCCCCTCACTCTGGCCCCCTCTCTCTCTGTCTGTCCCCTCTGCCCATTCCCCTCTCTCTCTGCCCCCTCTCTCTGTGCCCCTCTCTCTCTGTCCCGCTCTCTCTGTCCCGCTCTCTCTCTCTCTGTCCTACCCTCTCTCTCTCTGTCCCCACCTCTCTCTGTCCACCCTCTCTCTCTGCCCCTCTCACTCTGTCCCCCTCCGTCTGCCCCCATGTCTCTCTCTGCCCCCCTCTCTCTCTGTCCCGCGCTCTCTCTGTCCCGCTCTCTCTCTCTCTGTCCCCCCTGTCTGTACCCTCCCTCTCTGAACCCCCCACTCTGTATCCCCCTCTCTGCCCCCTCTGTCCCCCCCTCTTTTCGCCCCCTCTCTGTCGCCCCTTCTCTGCCCCCCTTCTCTGTCTCCCCTTCCCTGTCCCCCCTTTGTACCCCACTCTGTACCCCTCTCTGTCTACCACGGCCCCTCCAACCCCCCTCCTGTCTCCCCCTCTGTCGCCCGTCTCTCTCTGTCGCCCCCCTCTCTCCCACGCCCCTCTCTCTGTCGCCCCCCTCTCTGTCCCCCTCTCTCTGCCCCCACACTCTCTCCCACCTGCCTCTCTCTGTACCCCCTCACTGCGCCCCCTCCCCGTGTCCCCCTCTCGCTGTCCCCCTCTCACTGGCCCCACCTCTGTTCCTCCTCTCTCTGACCCCCCTCTCTCTGACTCCCTCTATCTCCTCTACACTCTGCCCCGTCTCTCTCTCTCTGTCCCCCCTCTCTCTGTGTCCCCCTCTCTCTCTGTCCCCCTCTCTCTGTCCCCCTCTCTCTCTGCCCCCCCTCTCTCTGTCCCCCTCTCTCTCTGTCCCATTCTCTCTCTCTCTCCCCCCCTCTCTCTGCCCCACTCTCTCTGTCCCCCTCTATCTCCCCAACTCTCTATACCCCCTCTCTCTACCCCTCCCTCTGACTCCCTCTATCTCCCCTCTTTTTGTCCCCCTCTATCTCTTCCACTCTCAGTACCCCACTCTCTGTCCCCCTCCCTCTGACCCCCTCTACCTCCACATCTATTTGTCCCCCTCTATCTCCCCCACTCTTAGTACCCCCCTCTCTGTTCCCCTCTCTGAGCCCCTCTCTCTGTATCCCGCTCTCTGTCCCCCTCTCTCTCCCACCCGCCTCGCTATCCCCCCTCTTTGTCCCCCTCTCTCTCTGTCCCCCTCTCTCTGTCGCCTCTCTCTCTCTGACCCCCTCTCTCTCTGTCCCCCTCTCTCTGTCGCCCTCTATCTTCCACCCACCTCGCTATCCCCCCCTTTGTCCCCCTCTCTCTCTGTCCCCCTCTCTCTGTCGCCTCTCTCTCTGTTCCCCTCTCTCTCTGTCCCCGTCTCTCTGTCCCCCCTCTCTCTGTCCCCCCTCTCTCTGCCCCCCTCTCTGACCCCCTCTCTCTCTCGGTCACCCACTCTCTCCATCTCCCCACTCTTTTCCACCCAATCTCTGTGCCACTCTCTCTGTCGTTCTCTCTCTGCCCCCTCTCCCTTCCAACCGCCTCTCTCTGACCCCCTCTCTCTGTCCCCCCTCTATCTGTCCCCCCTCTTTCTGTCCCCCCGTCCCCCCTCTCTGTAACCCCCTCTCTGTCCCCGCCTCTCTGTCTCCCCCCTCTCTGTCCCCCATCCTCTGCCCCCCCTCTCTGTACCCCCCATCTCCCCCACTCGCTTTGCCCCTCTCTCTGTTCCCCCTCTATCTGACCCCCTCTACCACCCCCTCTTTTTGTCCCCCTCTCTGTCCCTCTCTATCTCCCCCACTCTCTGCACCACTCTCTCTGTACCATTCGCTCTGACCCCCTCTATCTCTCTCACTCTCTGTGCCCCACTCTCTGTCCCCCTCCCTTTGACCACATCTATCTCCCCCTCTCTCTGTTCCCCCTATCTCTGTCCCCCTCTCTCTCCCACCAGCCTCGCTCGGACACCCTCTCTTTCCCAACGGCCTCTCTCTCTCGCTCTCTCTGTCCCCCTTCTCTATCTCCGTACCCTCTCTCTCTGTCCCCCTCTATCCCCCCCACTCTCTGTGCCCCTCTATCTGTCCACCTCTCTCTGACCCCCTCTACCTCCCCCTCTTTTTGTCCCCCTCTATCTCCCCCCCTCTCTGTACCCCCCTCTCTCTACCCCTCCCTCTGACCCCCTCTACCTGCCCCTCTTTTGGTCCCCCTCTTTTTGTCCCCGTCTATCTCCCCACTCTCAGTATCCCCCTCTCTGACCCCCTCACTCTCTCTGTCCCCCACTCTCTCCATCTCCCCACTCTTTGTCCCCCACTCTTTGTCCCCCTCTCTCTGTGCCCTTCTCTCGGTTCCCCTTTCTCTGACCCCCCTATATCCACCCTCTCTGTGCCCCTCTCTCTGTCACCCTCTCTCTGCCCCCCCTCCCTTCCACCCGCCTCACTCTTTCCCCCCTCTCTCTGAACCCCTCTATCTGTCCCCCCTCTCTATGTCCCCCCCTGTCCCCCCCTCTGTCCCCCCGTCTCTGTACCCCCATCTCTGTCCCCCTCTATCTCCCCCACTCTCTGTACCACTCTCTCTGTACCATTCGCTCTGACCCCCTCTATCTCTCTCACTCTCTGTGCTTCTCTCTCTGTCCCCCTCCCTTTGTCCACATCTATCTCCCCCTCTCTCTGTGCCCCTCTCTCTGTCCCCCTCTCTCTCCCACCCGCCTCGCTATCCCCCCTCTTTGTCCCCCTCTCTCTCTGTCCCCCTCTCTCTCAGTCCGGCCTCTCTGTTCCCCCTATCTCTGTCCCCCTCTCTCTCCCACCCGCCTCTCTCAGATCCCCTCTCTCTCCCACCACATCTCTCTCTGTCCCCCTCCCTCTGTCCCTCCCTCTCTCTGTCCACTCTGTCAATGTCCCCCCCCTCTCTCTATCCACTCTCTCTGTCGGCCTCTCTCTGTCCCTCTCTCTGTGTCACCTCTATCTCTACCCCGCTCTCTGCCCCCCTCTCTGTCGCCCTGTCTCTGCTCCGTCTCTCTCTGCACCCCTGTCTGACCCCCTCTCTCTCTCTGTCCCTCACTCTCTCCATCTCCCCACTCTTTGTCCCCCACTCTCTGTCCCCCTCTCTCTGCCCCCTCTCCCTTCCATCCGCCTCTCTCTGTACCCCCCTCTCTCTCTCCCCCCGTTTCCCCCCTCTGTCAGCCCCTCTGTCCCCCCGTCTGTCCCCCCTCTCTCTCTGTCCCCCTCAATCTCCCCCCTCCCTCTGACCCCCTCTACCTCCCCCTCTTTTTGTCCCCCTCTATCTCCCCCACTCTCAGTACCCCACTATCTGTCCCCCTCCCTCTGACCATCTCTACCTCCCCCTCTTTTCCCCCGTCTTTTTGTCCCCCTCTATCTCCCCGACTCTCAGTACCCCTCTCTCTGTCCCACTCTCTGTCCCCCTCTCCGTGCCCCCCTCTCCGTGCCCCCCTCTCCGTGCCCCCCTCTCTGTCCCCTTCTCTCTGTCCCCGTCTGTCTGTCTGTCCGGCTCTCTCTGTTCCCCCTATCTCTGTCGCCCTCTCTCTCCCACCCGCCTCTCTCAGACCCCTTCTCTCACCCACCGCATCTCTCTCTGTCCCCCTTTCTCTGTCCCCCTCCCTCTGTCACCCCCTCTCTCTGTCCCCACCTCTCTCTGTCCCCCTCCCTCTGTCGGCCTCTCTCTGTCCACCCTCTCTCTGTCCCCTCTCTCTGTCCACCCTCTCTCTGTCCCCTCTCTCTGTCCACCCTCTCTCTGTCCCACTCTCTCTGTTATCCTCTCTCTGTCCCCCCTCTCTCTGTCCCCCCTCTCTCTGTCCCCCCTCTCTCTGTCCCCCCTCTCTCTGTCCCCCCCTCTCTGTCCCCTCTATCTCTACCCCGCTCTCTGCCCCCCTCTCTGTCGCCCTCTCTCTGCTCCGTCTCTCTCTGCACCCCTTTCTGACCCCTTCTCTCTCTCTGTCCCCCACTCTCTCCATCTCCCCACTCCCTTTGTCCCCCTCTCTCTGTCCCCTCTCTCTGTCCCCCCTCTCTCTGTCCACCCTCTCTCTGTCCCCTCTCTCTGTCCCCCCTCTCTCTGTCCCCCTCTCTCTGTCCCCCCTCTCTCTGTCCACCTCTCTCTGTCCCCCCTCTCTCTGTCCCCCCTCTCTCTGTCCACCCTCTCTCTGTCCCCTCTCTCTGTCCCCCCTCTCTCTGTCCCCTCCTCTCTCTGTCCACCCTCTCTCTGTCCCCCCTCTCTCTGTCCCCCCTCTCTCTGTCCACCCTCTCTCTGTCCCCTTCTCTCTGTCCCCTCTATCTCTACCCCGCTCTCTGCCCTCCTCTCTGTCGCCCTCTCTCTGCTCCGTCTCTCTCTGCCCCCCTCTCTGACCCCTTCTCTCTCTCTGTCCCCCACTCTCTCCATCTCCCCACTCTTTGTCCCCCACTCTCTGTGCCCCTCTCTCTGTCGCCCTCTCTCACTGCCTCCCTCTCCCTTCCACCAACCTCTCTCTGTCACCCTCACTATCCCCCCGTCCCCCTGTCTCTCTCTGTCCCCCTCTATCTCCCCCGCTCTCGTCCCCCACTCTGTTGCCCCCCTCTGCCCCCTCTCTCTCTGTCCCCTCTCTCTCTGTCCCCTCTCTGTCACCCTCTCTGTGTCGCCATTTCTCAGCCCCCCTCTCTCACTGTCTCCTCTGTCTCTGACCCCCATTCTTGCTGTCCCCCTCTATATCGCCCTCTCTCTGTCCAACTCTCTCTGACCCCCTCTATCTCCTCCACTCTCTGTGCCCCTCTCTCTGTCGCCCTCTCTCTGTCCCCCTCTCTCTGTACCCCTTCTATCTCTGTCCCCCCCTCTCTCTCCCCTTCTCTCTCTGTCCCCTCTATCTTCCCCTCTCTCTGACCCCCTCTACCACTCCCTCTTTTTGTCCCACTCTCTGTCCCCCTCTATCTTCCCCACTTGCTGTACTACTATCTCTGCACCCTTCGCTCTGAACCCCTCTATCTACCCCTCCCATTGTCAACCTCTATCTCCCCTTTCTCTGTCCCCCTCTCTCTGTCCCCCTCTCTCTCCCACCAGCCTCTCTCTGACCCCCTCTCTCCCACCCGCCTCTCTCTCTGTCTCTCTCTGTCCCCCCATGTCTGTCCCCCACTCTCTCTGTCCCCCCTCTCTCTGTCCCCCCCTCTATCTGTCCACCCCTCTTTCTGTCCCTCCCTCTCTCTTTCCCCCTCTCTCTGTCCCCCTCTCTCTGAGCCCCGCTATCTCCCCCCACTCTCTGTGCTCTTCTCTCTGTCGCCCTCTCTGCCCTCCTCTCCCTTCCACCGGCCTCTCTCTTCCCCCCCTCGCTCTGTCCCCCTCTCACTCTGTCCCCCTCTCTCTGTCCCCTCTGTCTCTACCCCTCTCTCTGCTCCATCTCTCCCTGCCCCCCTCTCTGACCCCCTCTCTCTCTCTCTCTCTGTCCCACACTCTCTCCATCTCCCCACTGTCTGTCTCCGCCTCTCTCTGACCCCTCTATCTCCCCTTTCTCTGTCCCCCTCTCTCTGTCCCCCCCTCTCTTCCACCTGCCTCTCTCTGTCCTCCTCTCTCTCTGTCCTCCTCTCTCTCTGACCTCCTCTCTCTCTCTGTCCTCCTCTCTCTGTCCACATCTCTCTCTGTCCCCATCTCTCTCTGTCCCCATCTCTCTCTGTCCCACTCTCTCTGTCCCCCTCTCTCTCTGTTCCCCCCTCTCTCTGTCCCCACCTCTCTCCGTCCCCTCCCAGTCTCCGCCCCCCCAATCTCTGTCCCCCTCTCTCTGTCGCCCTCTCTCTGCCCCCATCTCTCTGATTCCCTCTCTCTCCCCCACTCTGTACTCCTCTCTCTGTCCCCCACTCTCTGTCCCCTCTTTATATGTCCCCCTGTATATCCCCGTCTCTCTGTCCCCCTCTCTGACCCTCTCTCTCTGCCCTTCTCACTCTGTCCCCTTCTGTCTGCCCCATCTCTCTCTGCCCCTCTCTCTCTGTCCCCCTCTCTCTCTGCCCCCTTTTCTCTCTGTCCCCCTCTCTCTGTCGCCCTCTCTCTGCCCCCTCTCTCTCTGTCCCCCACTCTCTCTGTCACCCTCTCTCTGTCGCCATTTCTCTGCCCCCCTCTCTCACTGTCCCCCTCTGTCTCTGACTCCTTCTCTCGTAGTCCCCCTCTATATCACCCTCTCTCTGTTCCCCTCTCTCTGACCCCCTCTATCTCCCCCACTCTCTGTGACACTCTCTCTGTCGCCCTCTCTCTGTCCCCCCTCTCTCTGTCCCCACCTCTCTCTGTCCCCCCTACCCCCTTCCCTCTACCCCCCTGCCCCCCCACTCTCATTCCCCCCAACTCTCTGTCCACCCCCTCTCTCTGCCCCACTCCCTTTGACCACCTCTGTCTTCCCCTCTCTCTGTCCCCCTCTCTCTGTCCCCCCTCTCTCTGTCGCCATCTCTCTGTCCCCCCTCTCTCTGTCCCCTCTATCTCTACCCCGCTTTCTGCCCTCCTCTCTGTCGCCCTCTCTCTGCTCCGTCTCTCTCTGCCCCCCTCTCTGACCCCTTCTCTCTCTCTGTCCCCCACTCTCTCCATCTCCCCACTCTTTGTCCCCCACTCTCTGTGCCCCTCTCTCTGTCGCCCTCTCTCACTGCCTCCCTCTC